>NC_050575.1:362407161-362715874 GCF_011100635.1 Trichosurus vulpecula
GTAAAAGCACTGTAGGCTGGGAGGCAAAACTTTTTCAATTGTTAATTTCCTGCTGGGGGAAAGGATTAAACCATGAATGGTTCTACTGAAAATATGTCTCTGGCTCTTGCTTGTTTTTACACAAGAGGTGAAGTAGATTGATTACCCAAGGTCATACACCAAATTAGTGGCAGAGCTCAGACTTAGGCATAGACCTCTGGACCTCTGGTATGGACTTATTTTTTCAACTGTTACTATGTTGTCTTCTAGAAGCTGTTCAACTCTACATTTCTCCAAATCAGGATACCTGTGTTCAAATCCCAGTCTGACACCATCTCTGTCGGGGATCACAGGCAAGGCATTTCTATTCTCTTAGTCTCAGTTTCCTTATCTGCAAATGGGAATAATAATCCCTGCGCTGGCTCACTCACAGAGTAGCTGTGAGGACAGCACTTTGCAAGCCCAAGACGCTACAAAAACATGCATTATTAATTTTCTTTCCCCCACCCCCAGGGTTCCATTAGCATTAGGGAGCACTGTCTTAGGCATTTTTATTATGTGAGATTTCTGCATGACTTAGCACAACTCCATTCTCTTAAATCCTTGGTGAAAAGATTCAGCAGGCTGGGGTTTGGGATGGGCCAGGTTTTGATGAGTTAGGGTGGAGGGTTCAGTTACAGAATCACGGGGAGTGGGCTAGGCTTTCAAATCCTTGTTTTTCCCCCTGAGATGACTTTGGCTTCCCCACTATTTAGCATGGAGCTGGTTGCCAACACTGATTGTCAACACCAAGATCCTGCTTCTTCCCTTCCAATTCTTGCCATATGTTAATTAATTTTTAGACTTTTAATCTTCCTTCCCCAAAGTGCATTTGCCATTTTAGAATCTTCATGAAATCATGAAGCAGAATCACAAGATCTCAGAGCTATATGGGACTTCAGAGGTCATTTAGTCTAATCTAACCCTGAGTAAAGATGTCCTCTACAGCATTCCTGACAATACATCATATCCAATCTTCACTTGAAGATCTCCAGTAATGGTGAGCTTGCCACCAGTGTAGGTAGCACATTCCATTTCTGGAATGTTCAGGAAGGTATTCCCTACATTGAGCTGGTGTGTGCCTCTCTAGAACTTCATAGACCTGGAGCTAAAGGGACCTCGGAAGCCATTTAGTCTCTGAGGTCCACCTTAAAGCCTTCCCTCGAGATTACCTCTAATTTATCTTGTATGTGTGTGTATGTGTGTGTGTGTGTACATATACATACACACATGTGTGTATGTATATGTATGTATATGTGTATATGAATGTATGTATATACATTTGCATGTGTGTATGTATATACATATATGTATATGTACAGCTTGTACATATGAGGCTATTTACAAGTTGTCTCCCTCATGAGAATGTGAGCTTCTTAAGAGCAAAAAACATGTTTTTGCCTTTCTTTGTCTGCTCCATGCTTGGCACAATATCTGGCACAAACCAAGTGCTTAATAAATGCTTCTTGTTGCTATTATCATTATCAATGTTGTTGCCAAGCAAAAGACCATGAATCCATCTTTCACGTGACTGCCCTCCAAAGACTTGAAGGTGGCAACCTTGTCCCTTGCAAGTCTCTCTCCTCCAGGATAGGTATCCTTGATCTATCTTTGTGATTACTCTCTTCTGTATTCACTGTAACATGTCAATGACCCTCCCCAAATTTGACACTAAGACCCAAATACAATAATCCAGATAGGATCTGACCAGGGTGGAGAAAAATGGAACTATTCCTAGTCCTTTAGACACTAGCTTGGGCTTGGCTGTAATTCTGTGTCCAGCTATCAGTGGATCAAGGGGTGACCATATGAATGAGAAAATGGGAAGAAGGGGAGAAGACGGCAAGTAAGAGTGGCCTGTCTGCATTCAGGTCATCAACTAAACTAGCCATTTGCTAGTAATATAATGATGGTAATAATCATAATAGTTCTCACTTCAAGCATCCATGATATTCTTTTAGTGAGCATACTCCCTATTCCAAAACCAACCCTAGCTTCTTCCTGCCCTAGTAAATGTTCATTATGAGTGGTGATGCTCAAAATCATTCCACCCTAATGACCAACCCTCAGGTGATGAACCTCTTTACACTTAGTTAGGATCTTCCACAGGAATTGAAATATGGTCCATTACTGGGCCCCATGCTAGAAACCTTTCACTCTGCATACCACCCTGACAAAGCTTATGCTCTGCTGACATAGTCCAGGCTTCCCCCCAAACCACAACAAGGCATCAGAAGTGGACATCAGCAGAGATGGGCATAAAAGTATATCAGTAGGGGCAACTAAGTGGCGAAGTGAGTAGAGCATGGGCCCTGGAGTCCGGAGGACCTGAGTTCAATTCCGGCCTCAGACACTTGACACACTTACTAGCTGTGTGACCTTGGACAAGTCATTTAACCCCAATTGCCCTTTGTGAGCTTGGGCAAGTCACTTAACCCCAATTGCCCTGCCTTCCCCACTGCAAAAAAAAAGTCTATCAACAAATGAACTACAGGGGTGAATACTTTCATTTCCTAACAAGGAGATTCATCATAGAGATGAACAAATCTAAAGGACAGACAGGTGCAGACAGAAGTAGATCTGGAAGAAACCTTGGACACTATTTAGTCCAAATCCCTCATTTTACAGATTAAGAAACTGAGGCACAGAGTGGCAACAAGACTTTCACAAGGTCATCTCTATAGTAAATTGCAAGGCCAGGACTCTAATCCATGTCCTCTGACTGCAAATTTAGAGCTCTTTCAAATATGCCATAAAAGACAATTAGCTAAGGGGAAGCAGATTTGGGGAATACATTAAAAGTTAAAGATTAGGTTGGTTCAAGAAAAATTTTCAGTACAATCAGTCCAAAAATGCTCAGTCTATTATACCCAACAAGTGGTCATGCAGACTTCCTTCTAAGACCTCTCTTGAGGATTAGGGACTCATTTCCTCCTATTCCATTCTACTTTTGAACATCTCCAATTCTTAAGGATGTTTTCCTGTCTTAAAAGTACCTAGGTGGTACAGTGGATAGAGCACTGGACATGGAGTCAGAAAGTTCAAATCCAACCTCAGACATTTATTAACTGTGTGATCCTGGGTAAATTAGTTAACCTGTGCCTCAGTTTCCTCAAATATACTAAGAGGATGATAAGAGTACCTACCTCCCATGGTTATTGTGAGGACCAGGTAAGAAAATATGTGTAAAGTGCTAAGCACACAGTACCTAGAACGTAGTAATTTAATAAACACTCATTTCCTTCCTTCCTCACATTAAGCCTAAATTTGTCTCTTTGAACTTCTGCTCATCACTAGTTCTGCCCATCCAGGCCAACTAAAACAAGCCTAATCCCTCTTCCACATAATAGCTCTTCAAATGTTTAAGACAACTATCACATCTTACCTAAGTGTTCTCTTGTCTAAGCTAAACACCCTCAGCTCCTTCCTTTGATCTCCACAAGGCCTCTCACCATGCTAATTATCTACCCTCCCCTGGATATTCACCAGTTTACTTATGTCCTGTGTAAAATATGATGCACAGAACTCCAAGTAGTATGACTAGGACAGAGTACACCAGGACTATCATCACCCTAGGCTGGGACGCAATGCCTTTCAATGTGGCTTAATATTACATTGGCATTCTTGGATGTCACCATACCATTTAGCTTATATGCCCCCCCCAAACTCCCAAATCTTTTTTCAGAAGAACTACTATCTAGTCATACTTCTTTCATCTTATAGTTATGAAGCTGATTTTTTTAACCCAAGTATAAGACTTTACATTTATCTTGATTACATTTCATTTTCTTTGATTCAGTCTGATGTCCTAGTCCCCCAAGATCATTTAAAATTTTTGACTGCCCAATGTAGCAGCTATTTCTTCAAGTTGTCTGTTATCTATAAATATGATAAACATTCCTTTCTCCAAGCCATTGATAAAATGTTAAACAGCATAGGGTTTACTCTGGGGAATGCTCTTGGAAACCATCTTCCAAGATCAAACTATTAAATCACTATTCCTTGGGCCCAAAAATTCAAAGAGTTTATGATTCATCTATTTATGCTATGGTCTGTCCCATATCCCTCCATGTATTCTAAAGAATGGCATGAAAACTTTTACAATTTACTAAATATTTCTATAAAATTTAGATATACTATTTTACCTACAATATTATTTTAGCATTAGTATCTAAAGTATTATCTATAATATTATTTTATCTACAAGCTGACCGTGATTCGCATTCTCTTCTAAGAATGAAGTACAAGAGAAGAGAAATCTTAATTTCATAGGGGAGGGTTTCGAACTCCTAATATGATATCAGGGGTGTTACAGAGGAAATTTATACTTCATATAGGTGTTGACCTAGACAACCTCTGAGTCCCTTTCAGCTCTGAGAGTCTATCGTCATAAACTGAATAGGAATTCAGAGAAAAAGGAGATGGAAATCCAGAATCTTTCTCAGACTTGGAGCAGGAATATCTTCTACAAAATCAGTCCCTAAAGTAGTGGTCATCTAACTTCCATATAAATGGCTACTATGAGAGAAATCTCACTACTACTGATAGCCCTCCAGGAGATTGACTTTGTAGAGGAGATTCCTATAAGACATTATTACTATCATTCCTATCTTACAAAAGAGAAAATGGGCTCAGGAAGGTAAATCATTGGCCGAAAGTCAAAAAGCTAAAAAGTGACAGAGTCAGTACTCAAAGCCAGAGCTTCCAAATCCACGGGGATTCTGGGCCTTAGTTTTCTAGCAAAATACATAATTTTGAAGCACTCTATCTTTGTACTCGACCCCTAGTAAAGTCTTCCACCGATACTCTCCTAGTCAAAGTTTATTGATTCATTGTGGTGAGAAATAATCAACCCTTAGTGGGCCACAACAATAATCACTGCTCACATTTAACGGTTATACATATTAAAGTTACAAGATGCTTCCTTCACAACGACCCTGGAGATAGTCGTTCAGGTAGAGAGACAGTCAAGTATTTATTATATTAATTAAGTACTTAGTATGTATCAGCCACTGTGCTGAACACTGTCCCTGACCTTGAGAAGCTCACATTCTAATGAGGGGAGACAATATTTATGTGACTATGTATTAAGATATATAGAGAGCCAATAACAAGTTGTTGCTGCTTGTCCTTCGTTCTCAAAGAGGACCATGACATCAGGGAAGTGATGCCATGGTATGCAGGTGAATTGGATTTAAGTGAGGGAAGGCCCTACAGTGTCACAAGCTTCACTTTCTCCTCCAAAGCCATCTGGGTCCAGTGGCAAGATATGGATCAGAATGACTAGAGATGGCCCTGGATGCAATGAAAGATCTTGGTCCTTTTAATTTAAGGTCTTTAATAGGTCTCAGTTTGACTGAGGCAACACCCATTCAGTGATTAAGGCTAGGTAAGAAATGAGGCAGAGAATGGCCTCTTTCACCTAGTCAAGAAAAAAATCAATCTGGAAGGGGGAGACCCTCAGGGTTTCTGGCCAAAACAGAAACAATTGCTAATTATGTTCATTCTGAGCCAATCAGGGACCAAACAATGACCAAGTGGGACTTGGCCTGGGACCTACTGGCTGGCCAATCAACGAGAACCAAAGTGATTTGAGTTTAAGGCATGGTTCTTAGGAAAAAAAATCTAGCCTGTAAATCCCCAGATATCCTGGGAAGTTTTAGCAATGAGCAGTGATCTCAGAGGGAAGGCACTAGCAGTGGAGACAGCAGGAAAATACGTTACAGGTGACATTTGAGTTCAGTCATGAAAGAAGCTAAGGGAATTAGGAGGCAGGAATAAGGAGAGAGGATATTTCAAGCACGGGGAGAGCCAGTGAAAATCCAGGGGCTCTTCAAGGTCACATAGCTAAGTATTATTCCTATTTTAGAGGTGAGGAAAGGCTCACAGAGATTAAGTGACTTGAGTAGAGTCACGCAGCTAGTAAATATTGGTGCTCTTACTGGAACCCACACCTCCCATTCTAAAGCCACTACAACATCAACAACAATAATGATGATGATGATGATGATGATGATGATGATAGCTAGCATTTCTATAGCAGTTACTTTATGCTAGGTACTGCGCTAAGTACTTTAAAAATATTATCTCATTTTTCACACCAAACCTGGGAGGGAGGTGCTATTATTATCCCCATTCTACAGCTGAGAAAACTGAGGCAAACAGAGGTTAAGTAACTCACCCATGGTAATACAGCTAGTAAGTGTCTGAGGCCAGATTTGAATTCAGGTCTTCCTGACTCCAGGCTCAGAGCTCAATCCACTACACACCAGGCTACTTATCTATTTAAGTCAGCCTTCTGTTGAATCAATCAATCAGCAAGCACTTATTAAGCAACCAGGATGCACCAGACTCTGTGCCAGAAACTGGGAATATAGAAACAGAAAAGAAACACAAGCCTGAGATGATGCAGTTTACCTTACTCAGACCACAAATGGTGCCTTCTGCTGCTGGCATGAATTTTGTCTCACATCTATGGCCTGTTCGATGGCACCAAAGTGATTTGCAAATATCCTGAAAGGGAAAGCAAAGAATAGTTAGGTGAAAGTGAGAAGGCATTCAGTATACCATATACACCAGCAGTTCTCAAAGGATGGCTCCAGGAACCCTGAAGGTTCCCAAGACCCACTAAAGGCATCTACAAGGTCAAAATTATTTTTCATAGTAATACTAATAAATTTTAAATTCTAAGGCACTAGATATTGATGGGATAGCTAGGTGGTACAGTGGATAGAGTGCCAGGCCTGGAGTCAGGAAGATTCATCTTCCTGAGTTCAAATCTGGCCTCAGTCACTAACTAGCTTTGTGACCCTGGGTAAGTCACTTATCCCTGTTTGCCTCAGTTTTCTCATCTGTGCTGGAGAAGGAAATGGCAAACCACTCCAGTATCTTTGCTAAGAAATCCTCAAATGGGGTCATGAAGAGTAGACCTGACTGAACAATTGAACAACAACAAATAACCCATGTAAACAAAAGTAGTTTGTGGGATCTTTAATAATCTTTAAGAATGTAACGGAGTCAAGGGGCAGCTAGGAGGTGCAGTGAGTACAACACCGGCCCTGGAGTCAGGAACACCTCAGTTCAAATCTGGCCTCAGACATTTGACACATGTACTAGCTGTGTGACCTTGGGCAAGTCACTTAACCCCAACTGCCCTGCCAAAAAACAAAACAAAACAAAAACAAAAAGAATATAAAGGAGTCCTGAAACTGAAATATTTGAGAATTACTGCCTCATTTCCCAGAGATATTTTTGACTAAAGAAAACCATAGAGCAGAGCCAGAAGGTATCAGGAACTTGGAAAAGCAATGAACACTTGTCAACAACAACTATTTATTAAGCATTGGCTATGTATGAGGCCCTGCGCTAAGCACTGGGGATACAAAGGAAAAAAATTTTTAAATGGCTCCTGTCCTCAAGGAGCTTATATTCTAATGAGAGAAACAACTATGTACAGATAAGATATGTATATATGTGTGTGTATATGTATATACACACACATATATACACACATATACATATATATTCATATATATACATATATATTCATACATACATATATACATATATACTCATATACACATATATTCATATATACATATATATTCATATATACACATATACTCATATATACATATATATTCATATATACATATATATTCATATATACACATATATATATACACACACACACACACACACATACATACATATATAGTGTAATGAGGAGGAAATTTCAAAGGCACTAGGCATGGCAGGGGAGTGGAGGGGGGTAAAGTAAAGGGAAAGGACACACCAGGAAAGATCTCTTTCAGAAGATGGGATGAGAGCTGAATCTTGAAGGAAGCCAGGGAGGAAGAGTCTAATTATATGGCACTTTAAGGTTTGAAAAGTGCTTATCTCATTTGATCTTCAAAACTACCCCATGAGGTACGTACTATTATCACCCCCATTTTACAGAAGAGGAAATGAAGGCTGGGAAAAATCAAATGACTTGTCAAGGGTCATACAACTAGCAAGCACCTAACGTAGGATTCAAACTCAAGCCTTCCTGGCACCAAGTCCAGCACTCCATCTAGTATACCACATTACTGCTGATGGGATCATGGATCTATCAAAATACTAAGAAGGAATTTTAATTTTCAATTTCAAAAAAATTAAATAGTTACAAAAGCAACAAATATCATATATGTCATCTTTAGGGAAGATATGAAGATCCAAGAACATAAGTTTAAAAGGATCTTAGAACATTGAATATTCTAGAAAGATACTTAGATTTTTATCTATTCCAAACTCTCACTATCCAGATGAGAAACTTGAGGCCATGCAGGGGACATGACTTGCCTAAAGTTATATAACCAGTCAGAAACAGTGTCCCTTGACTCTCGTTTCAATGCCCTTTCTGCAACTCTATTTGTTTTTGTTTCTTTTGTTGTATTTTTTTTATTACTGAAACTTAAATACACAATAAGAAAAGAAAAAGAAACATAAACTTAAATACTGAAACAGATACAAAATAAGAAAAAAAAGCATATAATGGTGTAACAACAACATTACTTGCAGCTGCTGTGGGGTGAAAGACCAATAACACCAGCACACAAGAGGGCTGCTTGCACACGTTCTTTGGTCTGCTTTTCTAAGGAAAGCAACTTTAAGGGGTTAACAATCTCACTTTAACTAAACATACATATACCATTGACTTAGTTCAGGAGGAAAAGCCAGCACCCTGAACTTCAGAGAGAATACAAACAGAAATTGTGAGCATACATTATACCAACAGAGCAAACACACACACACACACAGAAAACAACAGCCTCCATCTGTCTGACCAGGGAATTACATAGTTACCAGAGAGAGAGGCACCAACATCTGGGTTTTCAAAGGGGGGGGGGGGGCAAATCACTAACACTCTTCCAGTGAGTGTGCCCCCAAAGGCAAAAAAAAAAAAACAAAAAACTAACAAACAAACAAAAACAACCTCAGAGCTCTTATACCCTGTTCAGGGCCCTGAGGGCTCAGAGTTTACTTAGCAAAAAAGGTGTTGGGGCCTGGGGCCTCATACCTAGCTAGTGAAAGGGTATGGGCTTGCCTCTAATCAGGCCTCCTTTTGTTGGCCCCACCTGAGGTCTATTGAGGAGGTGGGAAGAGTCTTCAATCCCTGATCAGCATCACAAAAGCTTGGGCCTGCCTCTAATCAGGCCTTGAGGCCTATTCAGTTGGTGGGAAAGATCTTTCACTTATAGATTGGCCTCACAAATGGGAATAGCAGAACGTAAGAGAGGATTCAAAATATATACAGATAAATTTCCATTTCAAAAAAGCCTATATAATAAATCCTACACAGTGTGTTGAAAGCTGTCCATCTTTTCTTTGCTTCCTCTTTAGTTGTCTTTTGTTCTCTGCTGTCCACATTTTGCTTTGTTATTTTTCCCTCTTCTCCTCCCTCCCCCCTCCCCAAAGGCTATGATTAAGCATGGATATATTTGATATAGATATACAGATACACATATACATACATATATATACTTTCCCTAACAAATTCCACTTCTGATCTTTGTTGTTCTGTTTGTAAATATCTCTTATTTCCTATCCTTCCTGACTACTTTACTTCTACCCATTACCTTGTCCTCCTATTACTTAACCTACCCCCCCCCCCCCCAGGATCCCTCCCTTATCTTCCCATTCCTATAAATCTAAACCCCCTTACGTACCCTCCTTTGACCTATTCCCTTACCCTCTAGAAATCCCTCCCTTATCCTCTCAAGGATCCCTCCCTTGTCCTCTCATTCCCATTAATCTAAACACCTTCTATACCCCCACTTTAACCTACCCCCTCACTTTCCCCTCTAGAGAGCCCTCCCTTATCCTCTCCGCCCCCCCATCCCCAAAGTATTTTATTTCTTTCTGAATCTAGAAGGCTTTTATAGTCTCCTAGATATATATGTATTGTTCCTTCTTAAACCCATTTCTAATGAAAGCAGGTTTCCAGAACTAACAGTCCTCCTCCATCTAATTTCTCTGTGTCAGTTCTTCCCCTAGCACCTCATTTGTATAAAATAATTACTCTTGTTAGCTGTTCCTAAATAGTTTTACTTTGTAAAGTCATATCATACTCAGGTCTACCACCATCTTTCTTATGAACTACTCAATTACTAATAACAATCTTAGACATAAGTTTTACATTTTACATATGTAAAAGGTAAATAGTCTGTCCTTATTGAGCCCTTTGTAATTAGTCTTTGGTATGTACTTATATTTCTCTTGGCTCTTGTATATCAAATATTCTATGAAGTTTGGGTTTCTATTTTTTTTATAACAAAGTCCTGAAAGCCTGACAGTTCATTAAATATCCATTATTTTCATTTAGGCTTATGTTTAGCTTTGCTGGGAATGATATTTTCAGCCAGAACCCCAGTTCTTTTGCTCTTTGATATATATGTTCCAAGACTTGTGGTCTTTTAGTGTCACCGTTTCTAGGTCTTGTGTGATTCTAATTGTGGCTCTGCTGTATTTGTATTGTTTTTTCCTTTTGCTTGTAACATTTTATCCTTGAGCTGGGAGTTTTGAAATTTGACTATAACGTTCCTATGGGTTTTCCTCATAGGATCTCTTTCAGGTGGTGATTGGTAGATTTTTTTGTATTTCTACTTTCTCCTCTTTTTCTAATGCTTCAGGATAATTTTCCTTAGTTATCTCTTGTATTGTTGTATCAAGATTCTTTTTTTGATCATAGCTTTCAGATAGTCTGATTATTCTTATGTTTTTTCTTCTTGATCTGTTCTCCAGTTCAGTTGTTTTTCTTTTGAGATGTTTCATATTCTCTTCTATTTTTCCATTCTTTCTATTTTGTTTTGTTATTTCTTGACCTCTTAATAGTTTGATGACTTCCCCTTGCCCAGTTATGATTTTCAAGGAGTCATTTTCTTCCTTAAGATTCTGGATTTCCTTTTCTAATTGACTGACTTTCTTTTCATAATCATAATCTTGGGTTTTTTTGGATTGTTCTTTTCTTTTTTTTAGTTTTTCCTCAATCTCTCTCATTTGATTTTTAAATTCTTTTTAAAGTTCTTTTATGAATTCTTTTTGAGTAGATGACCATTTGACATTACTCTTTGGGGTAGAAGAGGGTTTCTTTGCTTCAGTATCCTCCTCTGAAGATGAACCCGAGTCTTCTCTATTCCCATAGTAACTCTCTATGGTTGCATTCTTTCTCCTCTGCCTGTGCATTTTTTTTTATTTGTAGTAACTTAGTTTTTATAATCACCTATAGTCCCGGGGTATGGAGGATGGTGCCTCTGGCCTCAGGTCCTCCTTCAGTTCTCCCCTCTGGCTTGGAACTGGAACCAAGACGCCCACTGTCCTATAAGTGCCCACAGACAGTGGTGTCTCCACCCCCTTGCGTCTGCATTCATGAGATGTGTGCTAGTTCCTTCATGCCCAGTGGTGTCTGCAGCACAGCTGGGTCTGGCATTCCTTGTCAGCAGAGTTTCCTTTGATCTTCTCCAGCTCAGTTGCCCAACATCCCTCACTTTCCTGGGGGTAAAACTTCCTGGTCTGGGACTAAGGCAACCTCCCAAACCAGCTAATCCCAGGGCCTGCTGATTGTTGTTTAAGTGGACCAAGGACTTAGCCTGAAGGTGTTTACTTTCACAGGGACCAAACCTCATCCTTGGACTTTTCTTTAGATCTTCTCCAATTGTCCCAAGAAGACCCCTGTTCTGCTCCTGCTCTTATTTGTTTTTACCACTCAGTATTTGCCCCAAGGCACTATTTCATCTCTTTTGGTGGGGGAAAATCTTGAGAGTTTGGGATTTTCTGATCTACTCTACCATCTTCCCAGAATCCTCTCCTTTGTTGTGTTTTAATAATTAATTAAGGCTGCAATTCTGAGAGAATTTTGATGACGCTTGCAAAGAACTCATATTGTTAAAAAAAATCATCAGGGATAGAAAACAGGGGGGCACTCTCAGAGTTATTAAGTTATAATCTGAAGTTTTTGCCTTATTAATGTCATAAAACCAAGGCTTTACTAAGCATTTTAAAAACCATCCAGGTCCCGTTCCCCTAGTCCCTATCCCAAGGTGAAACTGATGGCATAGTGCCAAAGCAACCAAGACTAGATGGGGTGGGACTATTTGTAACAATGCTTTCTGAGTTAGTGAAGGGTCAAGGTCAGTGAAGGCAGGTTGAGCTAAGAGGCAAAGGTTGATTACCAGCTTATTTGTGAAAGAGGGACACAGCCAAGAAATCCATCTATAGGGAGCTGTGAGATCCAAGAGAGGAGGAAGAAGCAATAATCTGAGACCAAGCAAAGGTCACAAAAGTCAGACACCAGATAGATCAAGGAAACAGATCCAAGCTAGTGTAAAAGGTTTCTCACAATCCTTCCCCCTCTGGGAGTGCAAGTACCCACCGTGAATTTTTTAAATGGAGTGTGGAAAGCTAGCCAAACCTGGCCATGTATTTCCCATTAAGCCACAGCCATGGATGGCTACCACTCACTTCCACTGCATAGAAGCTAACTACTGTTAGCAAATGAGACAGATGAAGAAACTGCCTAGTTTTTCATGGTACAGAACTGAGGCAACAGTGAAGGCAATAACTTAATGTGGAGTGTCTGGTGAGAACATGAATGAAGAAGTGAGATTCATAGAAACTGGGAAATAAGCTTTAATGGCACTCATTTTATTGATCTGGGTCCCCTCTTCCTTTTGCGTATCTGAAGTGTGTATGTGGGTGTCCAGAGGTCTCTATTTGACCTAGGTCATGTCTCATATTTCTACTGCACTTACTCATAGCATGACCCAGAAGAGTCAAGTAACAATGAAGTTATGAAATAAAATGTAGCTTAATGCTACCTCTCTAAATGGTACCAGCTAATGGTACCCATTTTCTCATGGCTTACATACCTGGACCACAGTAGGGGCTCAGAGATATCAAGCCACCCAGGAGCCATGACATATTAGTGACTGAGAACCCTGGTACATGAATATTTCATAAATCATGTATTATTAGAGCTGGAAGGGGATTCATTGGTCATTATACAGATAGAGAAACTGAGGCACAGAGAAATCATATAACATATGCAGGATCACACACCTAATAGGTAGTGATATCAAAAGTCAAATCCGGATCTTCTGATTCCATGTTCCAGGCTTTCTATTACACTAGTGTGTATTCAGTTTATCTTAAAAGCACTGTATAAATGTGAGATTATTATTGTTATTGTTCAGTCATGGAGAGGAGAAAGGAGGAAGATCACCAGGATTATCAACTCATAAAAGAGCAGTAAGAGGAAAAATATCCTTCAGGAAGCTGAACATAATCATATCATAGCAAGAACCCAAGCAAGATTATCCCAAGACCACCTATAAATTTAACTGAAAGGACAACAAACATGAAAAATGTAACAGGTCTGTCAGTGTTGCCATTATAAACTATTTTTATCCTGTATAAAAAGTAGAAGCACCACATTTGGACTCCCCTATATGCTAAATAAGAGCAGAAATGGCATTAAGAAGTACAAAGCCACAAAGGGCAACGGATCAAGTGTACACTGAAGAAATGTATGCTGGAGAAAACATAATTTTTAAAGCACCGAGAAATCAATTTTCAAGATTCCTGAAAGAGGTAAAGATATTAAAAAACGGCAAAAATATCACAGAAAGTATTACTGTCCCCTGCCCCCCACCAGCTACTGAACAAATTTATCATAAATTAATAACTACCGACCCACATGAGTACTTTCTTTTTTTTTTTAATAGTTGCAATCAATTTATTAAAAGAAATGATTGGTTAGGCATCTGCAATGGTGACTTCAACTTCTACACCTGGTTCAATGCTGATAGATGTGATCTGTTTAACAATTTCAGAAGGACTGTGCAAATCAATAAGGCGTTTGTGGATTCTCATCTGGAACCGATCCCAAGTCTTTGAACCTTCACCGCAAGGAGTTTTTCTAGTTGTGATCCGAAGTGTCTTGGTGGGCATTCGAACAGGTCCCTTCACTTTCAAGTTCTTTTCTTTGGCTCCTCTGATTAGGTCAGCACACACTTTCTCGAGTGATTTCACATTGCGGCTGGTGAGGGTGATACGGATCCGGTGAATGGCCACTTCGGGCTCCACAAGGGTCTTGCTGGTGTCTTTGAATGCCATGACAGTGGAGCGGCTTCCTGACCGACTTATTCCTCGGTGAGAGCGAACAGCGGTGAGTCAGGAGGAGGAGAGGCAGGGACTGCCGACTCCACGCAGGTGCAGCCTGCGATACCTTCACCAAAGAGACATGAGTACTTTCTAATTTCTAAAACATCTTTATTAGAAGGATCCACACACATATTGAGTATCCTTGATGAAAATATAAGACGAAGCTATACCTGACCAGATTGTGCTTAGAAAGAAAGATATTGTGTAAAGATGTGTGACATCATGGAAAAATCCCTGGATTTGAAGTTAGCCTGAATTCAAACCTGGCTCTGAAACTCTTTGGATAAGTCACTTAACATTTCTGTTTCTCAGTTCCCTCCACTCCAGGATCAGCCATATCATGGCCTGTGGAGTTACTACTAAATAGTAACTGTTTCTCTTTTGGCCAGGAACCCTGAGGGTCTTCCCCTCCCAGTTTGATTTTTTTTTTTGAGGTTTGATTAAAGGGGCCATCCCTTGATTAACTTCTTAAAGAGGCCTATTCACTGAATGGGTGTTACCTCACTCAAAGTGAGAACCTGAAAAGACCTTAGCCTGACAGGGCCAGGGTCTCTCAAAGCATCCTGGGCCATTTCCAATAGTCCTGGTGCATATCAGGCCACTGGACCCAGATGGTTCTGGAGGAAAAAGTGAGGCTGGTGAACTTTCATAGCCCTTCCTCTCTCAAATCAAAGTCAATGGCAAGCCATGTCATCATTTCCCTGATGTCATGGTCCTCTTTGAGAAGGAAGGACAAACACAACAACAACAATAAGACGAAGCAGGCTTTTACAATCTATAGTAAAATACCTTTTCAGTAAGTGAAGTGAGTGAAAGGTTTGAAGAATATGCACTCCAAATGTGCCTTTATTTTATTTATTACAAAAATACCTAACTTAGTAGAGGCAAGGATCTCTTCCAACCAGAACCTCCCATACAGGTATCAAGATCACATAAGACTCCTTGATCAAGATAAACAAAGCAACAACTTTGTTCATTGATACTCTAGTTATCCATATGAAACAAAGCATAAAAATCAGTCAATCAGGAAGGATCTATTAAGTACCTACTATGCACCAAGTAGTATGGCAGGTGCTAGGGATATAAAAACAAACAGAAGTAGTCCCTGCTCTTAAGCCCATATTATATCAGGGGAGAAAACACATACATAAATAATAATATATAGAATATATAAAAATAAGGTCATTTAGGAAGAAAAGGTGCCAGGAATCATGAAGGATCAAGAAAGGCTTCATGTAGAAGGTCATGCTCAAGCTGAGGCTTGAAGAAAGTCAAGGAATCTAGGAAGTGGAGTTGAGGAAGAGGTGCATGAAATGGGGACTGGCCAGTGTGAAGGCACAGCAACAAGAGATGGGAGGCGGGGAGGTCATATGTGAAGAACAACAAGAAGTCCAACTTTTCTCTAGTTTCAGGAATTGGAGTAATGTATAAAAATGAGGTGGAATAGGTAGATTAGAGCCAGGTTCTGAAAGGCTTTAAAAGCCAAAAAGAGAAATTTATATTTTGTCCTAGAAACAATCATTTAGTCAGTAGGGCAGCTATATGGTCAGACCTAGCCCTTAAGGAAAATCAATGGGAGATAAATGGAATATGGATTGGAGGGGTTAGAGGCAGGGAACCCAATCAATAGGCAGTAGCAATAGTCTTAGCTGAAAGGTGAGAGACTGAACAAGAGTGGTGACTATTTGAACAGATGTGGGAGATAGTTAAAGGTAGAAACAAGACTTGTCAACTGACTGGATATGTGGGATGAGGGAGAGTGAAGAACTGAGGATGCCTGAGATAGGATAATGACTTAGGCTCGGAACTGAAAAAGAGGAAAGAAAGGGCTGGGTTGTATGTGGGGAACAGTATAGTGTTTTTGATTTGCCCAAGTAGCTACCTAAAACAAAAATCCAGACTTTTATTACCAAAAATTTTCCAGCGATGTAGTATGACTGTGAGAATAGTATGGAATACTGTAGTATGCTAAGAATCTACCCAGAGGGCAAGGAGGAGATGCATGGTGGCCATAAGCATCATAAAGGATATCATCCAGGAAATGTACGTGAAAAGATATACTATTCACATAGCAATATGGAACAATTATGATAACAGTCCAAGCGTTGCACTGGCATTCACAGAACATAAAAAGACCTAAAGGAAGACCTCCAGTGCATCATGGGAATTTTATACAGGAAAACATGGACAAGATGTATATTGGTTGAAGTGACAAAAAGGTGGATTTTTATTTGCAGCATTGGAAGTAGTACCCACATTAACATGGTCAAAGATTCAGTTGAAATACAGAAATATTATCACTATCATTACCATTATCACTCTCATTATTTTCCCTTGCAGTCCAGGGTTCTCCAAAAAGAAAAGAGTAGTCCAAAGAGAAGAGGTCATGCCTACAGTCAGTGGGTCAGTCAATCAACATTTATTAGGCTTTATTGTTAGCCCTGTTAGATGAGCAATCAACACCGTGGCCAATGACTGTGGTAACCCTGAGAGCAACCACCTGATTCACTACTAAGTAAACAACGTCAAAGCCCGAGGGATCGTGGATTGAATACTGTTATTAATGTAAGTGGTACTTGAGGTGGCTTCACTGAGGATACTTAAAAAGGAGCATAGATGACTACCAGTCCTGGTAGTTTTAAGTCAGGTACCTAGCTTTTGTGCCTTTAGGTAAGTGGTTTTGATTGCCCAAGGAATGGAAGAACTGGTTGGAAACCCAACATGTGGAAAATCTATAGTCTGGATTTTCTAGGGAGAATTGCTCCTGGCATGGGGATGTGTTTGGGTCACTTCTCTGATGCACTGACAAGTAAGGAACAACTAGGGAAAGGCATGTGCCTGTGTGTCCCTTCTCCAGACGTCTGCTCTTGTGGCAATGATTGGCACTGTCCCCCTGTGGGGAGAGGTAAAAGTTCCCACAAGGTCTGAGTCTGATGAGGCCTTCAGGAGACAGCTTTGACTATTTTTCTAGGACTGCTTTATTACCCTATGGTAATGTCACAATTCTATGTCCATACTATAGAAACTGCATCCTCTTCTTTACCTGTCATTCTAGAAGACCTAGTGCAAGAAGTTCACAAACTACTCACGGAGCCAATACAGGAACAGCAGGCTGTGACATGGGCATCCTATGCTTAGAGACAGTGTCCTTGGTTTATATAACTATGGACCTAAACAACCACTTAGGATACATGAAGAAAGGGCCGACTCGGGGCTGGAAACACATAGCCTTTTTCCAAGGCAGAGAGGTGGTGGACTACAAGCAAAGAAAACTGCCTACATTACCCAATGAAATTGACGTTATTTTGCTTAAGTTTTTGTTATAATGGAAGGTTCTATCAGGGGTGGCTATTGGAAAGTGACCACAGTATAAAAAGCATCAATAAAACATTAATGTTTAAAATGAAAATAAAACCTATTATGCTGCGAGGGTAAGAGGAAATTGCTCAGTTGATGCCACTGAAGGGAAGGAGTGACAATCAGGTATTATTGTAACTTACGGGGTAGCAATACTGGGTTAGCCAGTGGTACCCTGGTCATCGAGACACTTAGCCACTCGGAGTCTCAGCTTCCTAATACGTAAAATGGGGATAATTATGCCTGGATCTTTTATTTCATTGAGTTTTCTGAGAATCAAATGAGGAGATTTATGTAAATAATGTATAAATTTCAGCAACTAGATAATAGTTACTTGGTATTTGTTAAGTGAACTTAACATACTTATTGGAAAGTGAAACAAGTCCTTTCTCAACTCAACTGCTGAGCATTTTGCATTTGTCTAGATATTTGTTTTAATGTACCCATAGAAAAAACTGGCTAAGTTTAACTAATAGTGGTAAGATTTAATTTCAATTCAATTCAGCAATTATTTACTGAACACCTACACAGTACAGAGCACTATGCATGATACTGGTAGGACATTCTAGTAATGATGTTCTGTAAGAAAGCTGAGATGCAGGTCTGGAACTCAGAAGAAAAGTCAGAACTACTGATACGAATTTGGGAATCATCTCCTTATGAGGGGTGAGGAACAGCTGAAGTTATGGGAGAGAGGGAGATAGCCAAAGGAGAGGATAGAAAGAAAGAAAAGAGCAGGGTTCCCCAAAAACAGACTCTGGGAGGATACTGACCTAAAGGAGTCATGAAGTGGACAAAGGACTTTTTGGAAAGGTTGTGGAATGACAGGAACGTTGTGTTGTTAGTGGAGCTATGAATCGATACAACCATTTTGTAAGCAATTTGGAATTATGCAAATGTCTATACCAGAGATCCTACAATTAAGTTTATATACCAAAAAGGTCATTGATAAGAAGTCCCTGCATACACCAAAATAATTATGGCAGTGCTTTTTGTGGTACCAAAGATTTGGAAGCAAAGTAGATGCCCATTGATTGGGAAATGATTAAACAAATTGTGGTACATAAATGTAATAGAATATTATTGTGCTATTAAAAATGATGAATATAATGAATACAGAGAAGAATGGAAAGATTTATAATAATCTGATGCAAAGTGAAGTAAGAAGACCCTAGAAAACAATATATACAAATACTATAACAAGCAAATGGAAAGGACAAGCACAAAATAATAAAAAAATCAATGCAGCAAAATTACAACAAACAAGCATGAGTACAAAGAAGACATATGAACAAATACCCACAACCCACTCCTTTGCAGAGGGAGACACCTCAAATGTGTTATATTGCATATATTTTCGTACTTTTTCAGTACATTGATTAGTTTTTCTGATTTTTGCTCTTTTTTCTCTTCTTTTTTTTTTCCTTTAAAAATAATACCTGTTATAAGAGCAGGTTCTCTAAGAGGGAGGAGGGGAATGGATACTGGAAGAAACACAAAAGACATCAATAAAAGTAAAAAAAAATAGGATCATAGGGTTAAAATTAGAAGGGACGTTAAGGGTCATCTAGTTCAACTCCCTCATTTTATACATAAGGAAACTGAGGCACAGAGACACAAAATGGCTTGCCCAATGTCAACAGGTAATAAGTGTTAATAAGGGCTAAGATTCAAAGTCCTTTGACTCCAAATCCAGTGTTCTTTCCACTTCACCAAGATGAAGACTCAGAAAAATTAGTAAGAAAGGTAGGAGAGCAACCAGGAGAGTATGGTATCTCTGAAGTTAATGGAAAAGAGTGGCGTATTCAACAATGCCAAAAGTTTTGAAAAGATCAAAGAGAATGAAGTGTAAATAAAGACTGCCAAATTTGATGAGGAGGATATTGGTGACCTAAATGGAAGACAGAGCACTGGATGGCAAAAATTCAACTGCAAGAGGTTGAGGAGCGAGTAGGTGGTGAGGAAATGGAAGCTTTGGTATGGACAATTTTTCAAGAGATTTAGTAATGAAAAGAAAGATGGATGGACTAGAAGAGTCAAGGGGAAGCTTTTTTTTTTTTAACTAAATGAAGATTGAAGAGACCTGAGCATATCTGTAGGCATATGGGAAGGATTCAAGATGCACAGGGGGGAAAGGAGATACTACTATCTCACATGTCAATTGATACAGTTCATCAAACTGAAAGGAATTAGCAACTGGTAAAATTTTGTATCAGCAACTTCATTGTGGTGAAGAGTGCTAGATTTAAGAGTCCAAAGACTTGGGTTTGAATCCCAGCTTTTTCACTGATCTCAGCTGTGTGACTCTGGACAAGTTATTTAACCCAGAGTTGATACTGAGTAGGCAAAGGAGGCGACCACCTAGAGCACGATACCTAAGAGGGGAGCGACAAGGAAACCTTTCAGTATGACTTGTACCTTCACATCTTCTTACTGTTAGATGATTCTGCTCTCCCTGGCACATGGGTATTTATTCAGCGATGCCCGGTTGTATGTGTTAAAGTGAAAGCTCAAACACTTAATTTCTTCTATTTACACTAAAATTCATATGACCGCCCCACTCCCTTTATCTCAAGACTGTTCCATAATCTTGGAACCAGCATTAATGGGCTCCAACAATATACCTCAAAGACTACGGTGTGCCTTGACCAAATGAGTTTGGTAAATGATGCTCTAGATCAGCGCTTCTTAAATTGTGGGTCATGACCCCACAGTTTAAGAAGTGCTAAAGAAGTCACAAGTAGATAAAGTTTAAGAAGCCCTGCTTTAGATATCTTGAGAACAGGCTGTATATGTTTGCTGAGGGCTGCCTGTATAACAGGACCCAGTAATGTAATGAGAACATTGGATCTGGATTCAAAAGACTTGAGTTCAAGTCCTATCAATCCTTTTTACATGCTATATGACCTTAAGCAAGTAATTTTCTCTGAAACCTACTGCCCTCATGAGAATAATAATATATGACACACACAGTTTGGATGTAACCTCTAGTTGCATGTTATTTTAGAAGACGTAGTTTATGAGAGAATAACAAATGAATGAAATAAAAAAGCATTTGTTAAACATGTGCTATATACCTAGCACTGTGCTTAGGTTCCTGATATTTGTTTAACACACAATCTTTAAAGAGTTTATCATCCTTTTTATTCTCACAATAGCCCTGTGAGTTAGACAGGGCAAGTGCTATCAATACCATTTTACTGAGGAAAAAACAGATGTAGAGATGTTATCAGACCTAGGACAAGGCATCTGTGCACCCCAAAGTTTGGGAATGATCCATACCCACCCTCTGAACAATGTGCTGTGCCTCTTTGAGAAGCCCACACTGCTGAAGCACACAACCCATAGTTCCCATTTCTAAAGTGCCTTATGGTTTACAAAGTGCTTTCCTCACTCTTTAAAATTGGGCAGTACAAACAAGAAATTGAGGCTTGGACAGGGGAATTGAACTGCCGTATTCATTCACTGTCAAGTGTCAGACTTTTTCACTTTTTACCAGAAATGGAAAATGAGGTTAAGAATCATAAATTGGCCGGGCATGATGGTTCATGCCTACCATGTGGTTCCTGCTACCAGGAGAGCTGAGGCAGTCATTTCTCTAGAGCTCTGTAGTTCTGAGTGGACTAATTGAATCAGTGTATACACTAAGTCTGGCATCTATATGGTGAACCTTCAGGAGTTGGGGGTTGAGGATGGGGCTACCAGGTTACATAAGGACAGGAAAACTGTAACAGGTCAGAAATGAATGCCAATCATTGGTGAGATCAGGCCCATGGGTGGTCCCTGAACTTTCAGCCTGGGTGAGACAGGGAAACCAAGCTTGAAAAATAAAAGAATCATGAAGTGAGTTGCCCAAGGACACACATCTAGTAATTGGCAGGTTCAGGACATAAGTTTATATTCTCTGGCTCCAAATCCAATAATCTTTCCTACTTCAGCTTTTTGCCAAAGTTTTTCCCTGAGGAAAGATCATGATGGTCCATTAGACCAAGTTATTTTGTGGACAATGACTCAGGCAGCTTCATTATTACACCAGACATAAGGTGCTGACACGACTTCAGCACACCCAGTCTCTGTCAGTCTGTAATAGGTACATCATGAACAAGCCCCTTCAGAACGATAATACAAGCTTGAAAAGGTGCCCTTCCTCTACTTCCTCCTCGCCTACCTTCACAAAACTGAGGCTGCAAAGTTTGGCTTTTGCTCCAAATTGCCACTTGCACTGAACATCTGCATCATAGATCTGCCCTGGGAGCGTGTCCGGGTATTTATACTGTCCTGTTTGCTTTGGTTCGTCAACTAGGCAGGAGGCCTGGGCTGTGCTGGAGGAAAAACAGATGTACATTAGTTACTGCATTTAGTTTTAGATTTCTACATTAAAAAAAAAGCCCACACACACCCTATTCATATATTTGTGCAACAGTTACTTCAATATTTCAGAGCATGTGAGATCTCATCTATATGGATACACCTTCAAAGGTACGTAATGTAAATCATCCACCTTGCTCCTTGTCATGAGTGTCCATTATCCCATGTCCTTCCATAAATCTTGCATTGAGAATTCATCCATGTGCTTGGGGACTTCCCTTAGATCCCTTGACACTCTGTGTATACCCAATGGAAAATGTTGCCTGTCCATCTGTTATCTCATATGGCTTCCTACTATATGACTACACTGCCTTCTTTCTCAGCCATCCATCTTTCTGTAACAGGAGGGGTGGGAAAGACTGAAGCCACAGTGGGTGGGAGGGCAACAAAAAATAGACTAGTAGTTCCCAAACTATGCTCTGTATAACTTTGGTATCCCTATTAAAGTGAATGGAGAATCTGAAAGGGAACATTTCAATGCTAGCAGTATTCTTCACAGTAGAAAATTAAATGAGAAATTATCCAGGCATGGAATCCAATTCATAGTTTAGGGTTGGAAAGGACCTTTAGGATTGTCTCCCAGTGGAAGGCTGGAAGATTTCCCAAGTGAAGCCCAAAACAGATTAAAATGTAAGATCCATTTCTATTTGAGTTTGAAAGACCACTGGTCTAATGCAACACCTTAATGTTACAGTTGAGGAAACTAAAGCTCAGAGAGGAAGTGGTCACACAGGTAAGCAGCAGCAGAACACCTGAATAAACATTGCTATAGGCCGATGTAGTGGAGACAAGTGTCACTCAGTCTCCCTATAACTAACTGTGTTTATGATTTCCAAAAAGCCTTCATCTACACCAATTCCTTGTACAAATACAATATAACTGGTGAACTGGAATGTCTCCATAGGTTACTGAAGCTGAAAGGTCTTTGTTTTTTTCCATAAACATAAGATTTTAGCCAAGATGAACACATTTAGAAGCTTCAATAATTGACCTGTATTCAAATGTGTTTCATACGATTAAGCTTTTCCCCATTTTTAATTGTGATTCTAGGGTTTAAATTCAGCTCAATGATTTGAGGTCTCATCTTTTCTGATGAAACAGCATATTATAATCTTCAGAGTGCTGGGCTTGGCATTAGAAAAACTAAGGTTCACTTTGACCTCTAATATTATCTATGTGACTCCGGGTGTCATTTAATGTCTTTGTGCCTCAAACAATTTCCTGAGGATTATCTACTGAATCATAATTGGGTTCTAGTCTACATTGGTGGAAGGAATTTCCACACCAGGAAATGTCAAAAACACAGATCCTGAACTCTTTATATATTAAGTCTCTATCCACTTTTATCTTCAGAGAATCCTCCAAGGCAAAATTAGTCAGGGTTAAAAAAAATCAGTTTTCACTATTTACATAGTATGTCTCCACTCACTTTTGTATGCAGAGAATCCTCCAAGGCAAAATATAGGCAGGTTTAGATTCCTAGCTTGATTGACATGATGGCCAAGGAGACAGAGGACCCATTTAGTTAAATGATCAGTTCCATTCTTGCTTTCCACCATTTTCCTACTCTGTTTGACAGAATTGACCCAATTGATGCTTTGTTTGTTGTTGGGGGCAGGGAGTACCAAACTCCCAGTGGAAGGCTGGCAGAATTCCCAAGTGAAGCCCAAAACAGATTAAAATGTAAGATCCATTTCTATTTGATTTCGAAGGGGGGGAACCAGATAGTAACAACCAAGAAGTGAAGTAGTTCTCCTTTGGAACAAACCAGAAGAATATGTCTACCCAAGAGGCACCATACTATACATGGCTGGTCTCGGTGTTAGATCTAGGTTCATACACTGGCTTTGCCAATGACTCATTTTGTGGCCATGGGCAAATCACTTAACCTCTCCTGGGCCTCAGTTCCCTCCTCTATATATTGGAGATAATATTTGGCAAGCCACTGAATCCAAAGCTGAGACTTAGAATTGGCACCTACTCACCTATATCAGAAGGCTGAGGAAGTCACTGAACTATTGTCACTGTCATTGGCTCACCATTCAACAAGGCAGCTGGGGCCATCTTTTGTGAACATTGGCCTCTACCCTATTTGTCACTGCTTGCAACACTACCCAGAGAAGAATTCTATTAGACAGTCTACTTTGTTTCTTCTGGCCATACCTGAGGAACTTGGTGAGATATTGCCTACTGCAAGAGGACCAAGAGAACACCCCATTGTTTCCAGTTAGAGTGGGGGACATGATGTTGCCTTCAGCCTTTCTGCAAGGATTCCCCTCTCCATCATGAATCATGCCAAAGCTGAAAAATAAGGATTGTAATAATAAAATTTTTGTTGCTCAATCTCCCTATTTATCAGCTATGAATAATAACAGGTATCCATATAGAATATCCAAGAATCAAAGGATTAAAATGGGAGAAAACAATGAGACAAGTTATCATTTGGTCAAATTCCTTGCCCTCTCTGAACCTGTTTCCCCATCTACTAAATAAGGGTTTTAGACTAGAGACTAGATCAGGGATTCTTAACCTGGACCACAGACCAATGGATGTGTGGAGAGATCTCAGGGGGTTCATGAATGTAGATGGGGAAAATTACATCTTTATTTCAATATAATTGGTTTCCTTTATAATCCTGTGTCTTTTGTGCATTTAAAACATTATTCTGAAAAGGGGTCCATAGGCGCCACTATATTGCCAAATGGTTCTGTGATATAAAAAAATAGGTTAAGAATCCCTTGGACTAGATGATTTGTGTCAAAGGTCCCTTTTATTTCTGACATTCCATGTTCTATAGCTTAAGGTCCCTTCTTGATCTAATATTCTAAGTCTCTGTTCCAAGGTCACTTACAACCAATCAATCAATTAAGTATTTTAAAGCATACAAATATAATGAATGGAACAATCCATCCAACACTCAATGTATTATGTTCTAAGGGCACTGGCAAATCTGGCATACTAGGTTCCATATTCTAAGGGTCCTTCCAGCTTAGACATACTATGTTCCATGTTCTAATAATTTATATACTGAGCTTCCTTTCAGTTTCAAGAGTCTCTGAATCTATGAAGGTTTTTTACACTATGTTGGAACAGTAAAAGAAATGAAATTTTGTTTCCTATCATGTTCAACTTAATTCAATAACCTCATATTAAATACCTAGTGCATGAAGAACACTCTAGTTGGTACTGGGCAGAGGTGGAGGCGGTGTGGCACAAAGATGAAATGTGATAGTTCCAGTGCTCATAAAAAGTTTATAATCTTTCATAGAGGATAAGACATGTACTTATATACTCCAAAACTTAGAAGAAACCTATGATTTCATCCATATGAGCACTTCCTTCATGGATGCAAATGATATCCATACATTAGTAGAAAATCTTCATGAATTACTGTGGCCAAAACAGTCTCGATGCAGTGGCTCAAATGTAAGGTGATGAAGTTTAGCTAGGTTTGTCCTTGGATGATAGACACATATCTCCAGCGCCATCACTTGAAGCCTTTCCAGCTTGGAAAAGCCAAGTGCTTGCATTCCCTTGGCAAAGCCTTGGAAAGCCTAGGGTCCTCTTGACACCATTATAAGGCCTCAGAGGAGGATGGGGTAGAAGCACATCAACCATCATAATAGAAACTGAAATGTGGTACAATGTGGCCCAATAATGAGGTATGGTCCTAAAAGTGGACTTTGAAAGATGTAAGCCAGGAAAGAGACATCAATAAATCTGAATAGTTACTACGCAGAACTCTCAGGTCTATACAGCTAAAAGCAATGAAAAGGGATAGATAAATCTTATCCAAGTGGGAAAACAGGTTATCCTAGGACTTGTTATGGATATTCAGGACTATATTGCTAACAACAACAACTAATCCCTTCTGCTTCCTATTTCCTATTAGGAAGGAGTAGTGGATGGGTACAGAAAGATTTTCCCAAATAAGAATAATAATAATAAATCACATTTATATAACACTAAGTATATTCAGTCCCCTAAATGGTAGCCACTGAATCCATAAAAATTCATGGGCATAGATTGTCCAAAACTGGAAAGAGCTGCCTCTGCACATAATTAATTCCTTCACTTACCAAAGGGGTTTGAAGCAGAAGCTAGATAACCCTTTGTTAGGGATATTTTAAGTGAGCTTCATGACTTGGATTGGAGCCAGACTAGATGTCTCTATGAGTTCCTTCTGGATCTTTTGAATCATTCCATAATCTTAATATTATCTTGTTTATCTGCACTATCACTTTACAATACATCCCCAATTTTACAAATTAAGAAACTGGGCACAATGGAGGTTAAGTGACAGCAAATCATAAAATGCTGGAGATACTAAGTGTCAGAACTACTGACACATTCAACCTTCTCTTTTCACAAATGAAGAAATTGGGGCCCAGAAAAGGAAAGTGACTTTCCCAACATGACACAGTTAGTCATCAGAGATTCAAAGCCAAGTAAAAGGATAATATTATTATGAAATGTTGAAATTGAAAGACCTTGGAGATTATCCCATTCAGCTCCCACATTCTATAGGCAAGAAAACTGAAACCAAAGAAAAGTTTCATGACTCAGCCAATGTCATGAAAACAGCAAGTAGCAGAGATGGCACTCAAACTCAGTTCATTTGCCTGAAAATCCAGGCCTCTTTCTACTGTATTATACCTCCTCACTTGTGAAATGCTGCCCATCACAGATCCTGGGAGACATTGGGCAACATCTACCACCCTGCCCCCACCCCATGACTCAAACACTCAATTGCTAAGACAAAGACTAGCCTTACTCTGGGCCACTTTGATGTGCAACCTCTGAGATTCAGATGAGGAAAACAATGGACTAAAACGTAATGAGTTCTAGGCACTGCAGGAAATTGATCAAAAGGAATTTGAGGATGATATTCTATACTGAGGAAAGGGGAGAACTGATGATTAATACATTCTGATTGGGTAGCTATTCATTCTGGAGCTCGGGGGAATGTCAGTGTTTCTTTTTGTCTTAAAAAAAAGAGTCTAGCTGATAATTTATCAATTTATCTCAATAAGTGATAATAGCTGGCATTTGCATAGTGTTTTTAAGGTTTGCAAATAACTGCACATAAATTATTTTATTCAATCCTGACAAGAATACTGTGAGAGAGGTACTACAGGCATTATGAACATATTAAATTCACATATCTATAACAAAATTACAAAATTTCTAACTCGAGAGGATCTCATAGGTCATCTAATCAAACCCTACCTAATCAGGAATCCCCAAATCCAGTCCTCCTTCAAACTTCTGTTTCTATTGATGTGACCATCATCCTCCCAGTCATCAAGGTTCATGACTTTGGAACCATCCTATACCTCCAGTACATTTCCCCTTTCCCCTGATACCTAATCAACTGCTGCGTCTCATCAATTCTACCTCTACAACATTCTTACTACCATCCTCTTCTCTCCAGTAACATGACCACTACTCTAGTATTCAGGTCCTTATTATATTGATCTCTTAGCTACTAGTTCCTCCCCTTTATGATCTATCTTCCATATGACTGCCAAAATAATCTTCCTAAGACCAAGATCTGACAGTATCACTCATCTACTCTAAAACTATCTATGACTGTCTCTTGCCTCTAGGATTAAAATAGAAATTTTTTAACTTGACATTTAAGATCCACCAGTCTTGCTCTTACCTGCCCTTACAGCCTTACTCCACACTATGTTCCGGAAAAAAAATTAGACTAAATGTTGCCTGAATTCAACAATCTATATCTTACTTCCATGCATGGGCACAAATCATTTTCCATACCTGGGATGCATTTCTTTCTCACCTCTATTTTTCAGAATCTGTCACCTTCTGTAGAAAATTTTGTCTGACCTTTACACACATACAGATTTTAATATTTCCCTCATTAATTTACTTTGACACTTATTTGCATAGTGTATGCAGTATTTGCATAGCAGATGTTATATCACACACACACACACACACCCTGGCCCCTTAAAGATAAGGACTTTAAATTTTGTTCTCAGGACAAAGCCTTATATATTAATAGGCACCTAATAAGTGTTTGCTGAATTGAATCTCTGATAAGGAATCACCTGCAATGGTTAGAGCACTGTACTTGGAATTAGGAAGAATTGGGTTCTAATACTACCTTAGATATTTGCTCACTCTGTGGCCCTGGGCAAGTCATTGGACCTCTCTGAGACTCGGTGTTCTTATCTGTAAAATGGGAGTAATAGCACATCTCACAGGACTATTACAGTGATCAGATGAGATAACATGTAAAGTGCTTTGAAAACCTCTAAGTGCTATGTAAACGCTAACTGTTATTACTAGAATCTGCTAGAAGCCTTCCAGTGATAGAGAGCTCCTCAGGAACTCACTCTGGAGGAAGCCAATTACACTCCATGGAATGAAAGATCTTATCCCTGGTTCAATTCTAAAGACACCAAACCACACCAGGCACTTTGGAATGGCCTTTTGGACAGATGACTGTTAAGCAGCTTTTCCTCATGTTGAACTGAATTCTGCATCTCCAACTTCTAACATTTTTTCATCTAGAATCAAGTAGGACCAATTGAATCCCTGTTCCACAGCCTACCCTTCTATTTAATTTTATTTAAGTTGTCAACACCTTCAAACTGTAGCATGCTGTAAGGCAGTATAGTGCCATGGAAAGAGCCTTGGACTTAATGCCAGGAGACCTGGAGTCAAGACCTGACTCTCTCTCCCTGTATGACCCATGACAAGTGAATTTTCCCTCTCTTAGTTTGTTTCCTTATTTGCAAAGATGGGGATAATAATACTCACACCCTCTACATCACAGGGATGTTGAGAGGAGAGAATTTTATAGTCTACAAAGTGACAAAGGATTGGAGATGTTATTATTCAAAAGCGAGAATTTTGAAAGGATACCTTCTCAGATTCCTCAAAAAGAAGAAACTGGATACTTGGCATTGGAGGGGTTTCTTTAGCACTACCTTTGTGATTCCATCACAGAGGGTGCTTCTCACGTCCCAGGCCTCCACTACTGAGCCTCTCTCCAACTCCAATCCATCCTGTACTTACCTGTCAACGTCCAGGTCTAACCGTGTCAACCTATTAGTCAAACTCCAGTACTTCCCTATTACCTCCAGGATAAAATAAGAAACCCTGCTTGGCTTTGAAAGTCCTTCAAAACCTGGTCCTTTCCTGATCCTTTTTCAATCTTACTCTCATTCTTCTCCAGGCTCTGTCCCTTACTCTCTGGACTTCTTTCTCTACCATACCAGAGCAGTGTTCTTGCTCTGGAACTCCACTCCACCCTTTGGGGCCATCTTACCCTGGAAGATCACTCTGCCCTGTGGTCCTTTCCTCTAACTACTCAGTTGCTCCTGGAATCTACATTTTATGGAAAGCACCCAGACCAGCCACATTCATTCCTTCATTCCATTCCATGCTCTGTTCTTGACTCTCTGAACTTCCTCCATTCCCTGATTCAGGTTACTTCTCTCCCCTCCCCAGTCTACCCCAGCCCAGAGCTTGCTACATAATAATCACTTAATAAATGCTTGTTGACTTGATTTCTTACACTTTACTCCTTTCCACCTATTCTATGGTGTAGTCACACTGGCCTTCTTGATGTTCCTTGTACAAGATATTCCATCTCTTGGCTCTGAGCATTTTCACTGGCCTTCCCTCATGCCTGGAATGCTCCCTCCCAATCCTCACCTCTGCCTCCTGGCTTCCCTGGTTTCATTTAAGATTCAACTCAAACGCCACCTTTCGCATGAAGCCTCTCCTGTTCCTCTTTAATACTAGTGCCTTGCCTCTGAAATTAGCTCCAATTTATCCTGTCTATATATTGTTTGTATATAGTTGTTTGCATGTTATCTCCCTCTTTGAAATATGAGCTCCTTGAGAGCAGGACTATGTTAATGCTTTTCTTCGTTTTTCCAGTGCTTAGTGTGACTTATAGTAACCACCTAATAATTGTTTGTTGACTGACCAATTGACTGACCCAGGTCACAGTTCCTCCACGCTTTAGAATCCAGTCTTTGTGAGCTGATGTGGTTGAAATAATTTATCCTGTGATGGCCAACCCTCCAATGAGTCATTCCACATTTAGGTAACCAGAGCTGGTTATCAGATGCATTGTCCAAAGCCAAGTCCATACTTGAGGTCACAGTACTTGTCAGAGCATGTGTGGCACTGACAAAGCCTTCCAGATCCCAAGGTTACATTCCCCAACAAAGAGACTATATTGAAAGGATGACAGCAGACTGAATTTGCAATGGGCAAAATTCCCAAAGAGGGGTCACATTATTCTGTCTCCTAACTAGTAACTTCAGGAATGGGCCTTCTCTCCTCTGATTGAAGTTAGGTTTTACATTAGGTTTTACATTGGTTTTACAACCAATGTCTTGACCCTCTCATTTATGACTCTACACAAAGAGCACTGGAATCACATGGGCACTTCATTACTTCCATTTGTCTTTAAATAGGTAGAGTCCTATAGAGGGTAGGTAAAGTACAATGGGTTTGGAGTTGGGGCACCTGGGCTTAAATCCTAACTCTGTCACTCTCTATCTTTATGATCTTCGACAAATCTCTTCTCTGGGCTTTGGTTTGTAATATTAGAAGATTGGACTGGATAATCTCTAAGGCTCCTTCCAGCTCTGGAGACTACGATCCTCTACCTTGGTAGGGTGAGGAGGCAAATGTACACAACAAAATAGCTCATATTTAGAGAGTGCTGGGAGATCCCTGGATAAAAGAGTAGAAAAAATGCAAAATATTCTTCTGAGTATGAGAAAGGTCATGATTTGGATTTCCTGCAGAGAGATGTGTCAGTGTTGTGGTCTCTAAGCAAACTTTAGCATGGAAGTAGGATTTGTGGTTTATGAAAAAATGAACTTTTTTTTTTTGCTAGAACTTAAACTGATGCTTTTTTTTTTTTTAAATCTGGCTCAAAGTCTGTGGGGCTCAGTTTCTACTTTGGTACAATAATGGGACTGGACCGCATGGTCTCTAAGGACCATTCCAACTCTGACTTCCTACGTTCTGAGGTCTCTTTCAACTTTAGCAGTTTATGAATCTTGTTTTTATTCAGACATGTGATTTCATCTGGGTAGGGAGTTCCAGGTGAGGAATTTACTCTACCAATGCAGATCAGCACTTTCTTTGTGATTTATAGCCTTGGAGTTGCCGGGGCCCTAAGAGGTTAAGTAACCTGCCCAGGGTCACATAGACCATACGTGTCCAAGGCAGGAGCGGAACCTAGGCTTCTCTGACTCCAAGGCTTGCTCTCTATCCGCTACAGTACACTGATTCTCTTACGAGTCTAAGCAGAACAAAACGTGACCTTATTCTCAAGTATTCCACCTCTCTCCCTCCTTACAAAATCCCTAACACAATCTTAAAACACATTTTACATGTCCAAGTATCCATGATATCAGAGCTATATTTTTTCCTTTTGTCACAATTCCAACAACGTTAAAGGGGACCTTAAAAGACATCTGTTTCAACTACTACCTTAATCATGAATGATAATAAGTGAAATTTACATGCAGCTTTACAATTTGCAAAGAACCTTTACAAACACTATATCATTTGGCCTTCAAAACAACCTCATGAGGTACATGCTATGGTATTTTTATCCCTATTTCATAGAAGAGAAGGTCATAGAGACTGAGTGATCTGCCCAAGGAAACAGAGTAAGTGAGCATCAGGGGCAGGATTCAAACTCCTTGCCTCTAATACTTTCTCTGCTAATACCATACTGCTTCTTCACCTCCTCTCTGATACCCAACATGTGGTCATCTAGCCTGTACCAGAAGACATCCAGTACAGAGAATTCATCAACTCCTTAGATAGCCCATCCTATTGTGGGACAATCTACAGCCACAGATTTATATGGACTCATTGGCTGTTATTTGGAGGCCTGAAGATGAAAATCTGTTGACAGTAGTTTTGGAAGAAGGAGCTTCCTCGGTAAAACAAAAACAAAAACAAACCCCTCACTTATCCATTCCAGTGTTATCATCATGTAACTGTATGCGCATTCCTTGTGAGAATGAGAAATGATAAGTGGATGGCCTAAATGCAAACCTGCGGTCACCAAGATACTATTAGGAGAACCATCAAAAAAAATCACTTTAAGAACTTTGAGATCTTGGATTTATGTTTTGGAAAGAGCACAGGATCTGAATTCAAAAGACCTGGTTTAGAATACTAATTCTGACACTTTCTAGCTCTGTGACCACAGGCAAATCCTTCGAATTTAATTCAATTCCATTCAACAAGAATTCATAAAATGCCTCCTAAGTGCAAGGCACTGTGCTGTGCACTAGGGGTATGAATGCAAAATTGAAACAAGAGTCCCTGTTTTGAGGAGGTTGCATTCTATTTTACCTTCCTGAGCTTGTTTACCCATCTGTAAAATGGGTAGCTGTGGTGGGGAATCATAGAATTAAAGAATTTAGGGTTAGAAAAGACTTCAATGGCTCTGTATTCCAACCTTAGCTGAAATGTATTCCCACTATAATATAGCCAGCAAGTGGTCATCCAGTACCTGCTTGACAAATTCCTCCAGTGTGGAATAATCCACTTCATTCTAAGACAGCAATTCCATTTTTGAGACAACTCTAATTATTGGGAAGGTTTTCCCCCCGACATCCTGTCTAGAATGCCTCTGCACCTTCCATCCATTGTTCCCATTTTTTTTCCTTTGGGGCCAGACAAAATGAATCTAAACTCTCTTCCACATGACAGCCTTTCCAATAACTGAGCATAGTCATCGTGTTTTGAAAACCTTAACATGCTAACAAATATGACTGTTATTATTATAACCATAAATCTTAGGATAGCAGGGACCTCAGAGCACAACCTCAGGTCCAACCCTGAAATGAACAGGAATCCCTGACAACTGAGCATCCAAAATCCAAATGTCAACTTTTATAGAAAGGAAACTCACCTTCCTGGGTCTGAGTTTCTACTTTCTCTCTATAATACTAATCCAGGGAAGAGGGGAGGGAGGGGGGAAAAATTTGGAACTCAAAAGCTTGTGAAACTGAATATTGTAAGCTAAAAATAAATAAACACTTTTTAAAAAAACCAATAGAATCCAATATACAGTAAGTATTTATTAAATACCTACTATGTGCAAAGTACAGTACTAGGCGCAAGAGACGTAAAGACAAAATTTTAAGTCCCTGACCTACATAACATTCATTCTATTGGGGAGATACAACATATAAACAGATAATTTGGTGTAACAGAAGGACTGGATTTGGAGTCAGAGGACCTGGGTTCAAATCCCAGTTCTTGTCACTTATCTATATGACCCTGAATCAATTAACCACTCTGGGCCTCAGTTTCCTCATCTATAAAATGAGGGTGTTTGACTAGACGTCTGCTAACAGAAATGTGGAGTGGAAAACGATTTGTAAACTTTTAAAAGCACATAGAAATTGGAGCTATTATTGTTTTCTACTGCTTTTGGAGCAATATGTACAGATGTGCCAGGACATCACTGAGGTAATGACTATGAAGAACACAGGTCTGACCATGTCACTCTCTCACTCAAGAAACTCCAGTGGCTCCCTCTTACCTTTAAGTAGAAAATGCAACATTCCCTCCACCCTGCCCCTTTTTGGCTTTTAAATCCCTTCACAAGCTGGCTCCAGTCTCATTTCACTTTGGTCTCCTTGGCTCACTCCACATTTTACACAAACTTTCCAGTTTGCTATTCCCCATATACAGTACTCCAAATACTCATTCCTATATCTCTGCACCATCTACTCACCTCAGCTTCACAGAATGCTCAGGTGTCAGCTCCTGTTCTGATCCTCCCAATTTCTAAGGCCATCTCCTGGACCTTTCCTTATGCTTAATTTAGATTTATTTTCTATATACATACACAACAGAATATAAGCCTTTGGAGGGCAGTGATGTTCATTTTTGTCTCTGTACACTCAGCATATCATATGTTTGGAGCCTGGCACATAGGATGCACTTAAATGCTTGTTGAATAAATGAATGAATGAATGAATGAATGAATGAATGACTACTCAAAGCATCACTTACTTGTGGCCTGACTCATGAGCTATGGTGAACGCCAGACCAAGCCCTGTGTCTTCATTAATGGTGCAACTTCGATATTTGCTGCACATTCCACTGATGGGAGCAAAACCTATGGGAAACACCAAAGCCAGATGTTATTCCGATTTGCTATGTATCATCTAAGCAAGAGTTCTTTTCTTACACCCTAAGGCAGGGGTGGGGAACTTGCAGCCTCAAGGTCACATGTGGCCTCGGGGCCACAGACTCCCCCACCTCTGCAAAAGGGTTCAGGGCAGAGGCGGCTGTGTGTACGACTGTGTTTAGTTCCCTTCTCTATAACTAATATCACCCCAAATTTAAACAGTACAAAACCTGCACTCCTCTATTCAAGTACCCTTATACTTCCTTAGAGCATGGAGAGTTTCCTTTGGTTGGTTCTTGAAGGTTGCGCCATCAGAGCACACACTTCTAACAGGTCTTAGATATCTGGAAAGGCTTCAAATAGGGCCTCTGGTGCTGATGATCCAATTCAATGCAACAAGCATTTAGTAAACACCTACTGTAAGCCAGCTGTGCACTGGGGATACAGAACCAAAAATGAAAACAGTCCCCGTTCTCAAAGAGCTTTTATTCTATGGGAAGGATATAATACATATGTAGAGATAAATAAATATATGATCTATGCAAAGAAAACATCATGTGTCCATTTAGGAGAATTAGCTCCAAATAGATTTGTTACAGAAATTCTAACATGGATTTTTCCAGACCCAACCTCTTCTCTGAGCGCCAGTCTCTCATTTCCATCTGTCTGTACGACATCTTCTCCTGGATATCCCATTAGACTCTCTAAATCAACATCTCCAACATAGAGCTCATCATCTTCCCTCTAAGATGTGCTTCTGCTCCAAACTTAGCTATTTCTGTTTAAGTGAACGTCATCCTCCCAGTCACCCAGATATTAATCTGAATCATCTTTGAACCCTGTCTTCCCTACGATTCTCCACATCTAATCAATTGCCAGGTCCTTGTCATTGTTACTGCCACAAAATCTCTCCCATCATTCCTTTCTCTATTCCTGCACTCACATTATCCTAGTTCAGGCTTCCATCACCTTTCACCTGCATTATTATACCAGCCCCCGAAATGGTCTCTCTGTCACCAGTATCTCTCCTTTCCAATTCATTCTTCACAAAGCTGTCAAAATAATCTTCCTAAGGCACATGCCTATCCATGTCACACCCAGGCTCAAAAACTTTCAGTGGTTCCCTATTGCCTCTAGGATAAACTACAAAGAATAAAGTCTGTATTTAAGGCCCTCTACAACCTGGCTCCAACTTACTTATCTAGCTTTATGTAATGTGTCTCCACCTCAGGTACTCCAAACTCAGCCAAACTGGATTCTGAGGTGTTCCTGCCTTTTCCTACTCCTACAGATACCCCATATCTAGAACAAATTCCCTCCTCTCTCCTTCTTTCAAAACCCTTTTCTTCTTTTGAAGTTCAGTTCAGGTGCCACCTTCCCCATGCAGCCTTCCTTGATCCTTCAGCTAAAAGTGATCTCTCCTCCTCATATCCTCCTAGAATACGTTGTTTGGATCTCCCCTTTGGCCACTCCCCACCAACTCCATCACTCCTTTATATCATATGTAGCTATGTATATGTCATAACCTACTGCTCCTATCCAAAAGTTTATAAGGTTTCTCAAGGGCAGATAAGAGATGGATGGATAGATATAAAGATAGATGATTGATAAATAGAAAGATAGATGGATGGATGGATAAAGAGATCAATGATATATAAATATAAAGATAGAGAATTTATTAGGAAATTGTTGGAAATGCTGCAGAGAGAATTCATGGGTTGGACAAGTTGACCTCAGAAATCTCTCCTAACTCTGGGATTCTATGATTCTGTGATTCTATCACAGTTAGAATAGCAATTTTCAAATTCCAACTTCAGGATAATTGTTGGTCCTTATAGGGTCACCATCTCTCTAACTCCCGCTGTCCACTGGGACTGGAAAGGCTCAGTCTAGTCCTCTCACCTCCTTTTATGACCAATGGCGGTACGTGGAAATCCCTGCTCTTTTAGAGATAGTAGGTGATTGGGTATGAAAACTACTTTAATTTCATATAATAATGCAGCTTAAGCAATCTCAAAGCATCTTAAGTTAATAACAATTCATATTTCTATAGCACTTCAGAGCTAACTGAGAACTTTCCTCTTAACTCTGTTATGTAATGAAAGTGTTACTATTCCATTTTACAGATCAAGAAACTAAGGCTTAAGAAGAGAAGCGACCTGGCGAGGGTCACAGAGCATCAGAGTCAGGACTTAAACTCTGATCTCTTGACTCCAAGTAGGCCTTATAGGCATCGTAGGAAACGACACTAACTTTTTTTGAATTCTAAACATCTAATATATCAATAGGGACTGGTTACCTAATAATCAAAAAATGCTTGCTGAATAATACCTAAAAGGTATGGGCAGCTAGCCAGGGGTCACAGTGCATAGAGTGCTGGGATTGGAATTAGGAAGGCTCATTTTACTGAGTGCAAATGTAGCCTCGGACACTTACTAGCTGTGTGACCCTGGCCAAGTCATTATTATTATAATACAAGTATAAGTTCACCTTTCTTGTCACTGACAGGCCAAGTGAATCACAGTGTTTAACGATGGCACTGGTGGCTATAATCTTGATGCCCGCTGAGTCACATTCTTCCACTAGACCTCCCTTCTTTTCATTATGTCAATGGCCAAACTCTGGTTCAGTGGAAAGAGTCTTGAAATGAAAAGATCTGGGTTCAAGTAAGGCTCCAATTGTCACATCTCTGTATAACCCTGGGCAAAATATGTAATGTGTCTGAATCTCAGTTTCCTTATTTATGGAAGAGGTCTGGGCTCAGACCTGAAGGAGTTACTAAGTTTAGATAAGACTGCCCCTTTTTTAATAAGCCTCAGAGTCTAGCAGATGTTGAGTCTGGTAGCGGAAAGAGCCACGGATTTAGGCTTGAATCCTGAAGATCTGATTTCACATCCGGCCTCAGACACTTACTAGCTGTGTGACTCTGGGAAAGCCACTTAGTCTCTGTCTGCCTCAGTTTTCCCATCTGTATGGGTACAATAATAGCACTTACTTCCCAGGGTTGTTGTGAGGAACAAATGAGATAACTGCGCTTAGCACAGTCCCTGACATACGGTAAGTTCTATATAAATGTTAGCAGTTATTATTAGCTATTATTACTTATATATCTGTCTGAGCTTAACGAAGTTATCTAATTACTTTTTGCACCACCTTACTCCCTACCCCCAACCCCTACCCAAATTTCCTCATCATTTGAAAGGTAGAGGTTGACACAAATGGTCTCCATGGTCCTTTCAAGGTCTGAGTTCAACGCCCTTCCAGCAACTAATAACACTCTAAGGACGATAAAGAATCAGTGTGGTGGAATGTTAAATGAATGTATTAACAAGACTCGGGTTTGAGTCCCAGCTTTGACACTTTGTGATATGGGGCAAATCGCTTTCTCTGAGCTTCAGATATCTCATCATGAAACGAGTTGTGAGAACATTTGTGCTACTTACCTCACAAGGGTTCTTGTGAGGACAGCAATTTAGTAAATTCCAGTAAACTAGAAAATTTATAATCCAATAGGTGCTTCTTAATAAATGTTTGCTGACACGAACTGAAGCTATAAATTTGATCATCTTTTTCCTTAGAGTACATTTATTGCAATTGCTTCATCTTGTCATAAAGAAGCTGAGACTGAAAGGAAATGGTTTTCCCAAAGTCATACAAGGGCTGCTGCTACTACTACCGCTGCTGCTGCTGTTGCCTTCACTGCTTTTACTACTACCACAGCCGCTACTGCTATCTATAATTGCTGCCTCCACTGCTGCTGCTATTGCCTTCCCTGCTGTTGCTGCCTTTACTGCTGCTGCTTTCACTGCTGCCACTGCTACTGCTACTACTACTAATAATAGCTGGCATCTATATAAGAATTTATGGTGTGCAAAGCACTTTGTTATCTCCTTTGATCTCAAAAATCCCGTGAGGAAGGTGTTATTACCTTTGTTTTTACAGATGAGAAAACTGAGGCTAAGAGGTTAAATGACTTTCATAGGGCCTCACAGCTAGTAAGTGTCCGAGGCAGAATTAGCATCCAGGTCTTTCTGACCTAGGTCCAACGTTCTTTCCACTATGCCACCATAAGTGACATGGCATTTTAGGGTTTCCTAATCACTTTCTTCACAGTAGCCCAGTGAGAAAAACAGTGCAAGTATTCGTCATTCCCAATTAACTGAGTTTGGAAAAGTCAAGTAACTTGGCCAAAGCCACACCTCCGCCAAGGGGCACCACCGCTACTTAAATCCAGTTCATCGGGACTGAAAGTACAGGGCGCTTTCATTGGATCACACTCTATTGATCACTAGTTGTCACTGAAAACATTGAAGTTTTGTGAGGTATTTTGGTACTGTACCTAGCGTGTCACATGGCTCATTCTTCCAGGAACAGATATCCAGTCCTGTTAGTAAAACAGCATGATCGTGCCGCTTGTTGTTTTTCCCGACGAGAGCAGACTGCCACTGACAGAAGCTATTCAGAGACTGATCTGCATGGTGATTGATCAGTAATCCACCCTACAGGGAACCCACACAAATCAAAAAGATTAATAAGAAATGAATGATTGTGATCAACTGAAACTTGAACTACATCAGTTCAGAAGAAGAGAAGTAAACAAAGCAATCGATGTCACTCTCCTGTTCAAACACCCTCCATACGCTGACTATGAGATCAAATACAAACTTCCTAACAGAGATATCCTAAGGTCATTTCTGTTCATCCATCCAATAAATATGTGTTAAGTATCTACTACATACAGAACACTGTGTTCAGCCCTTCTAAGGCACAAAGATTAAATAGATGTGGTCCCAGCCCTCATGAAGCATATAGCATAGACACTCACAGAGACATAGAATACCTATTAGAATATGATGTGCACCTAACAAGACTATAGAATTTAGAGGTCTAGTTGAAAGACCTTGACTGACAGAAGATGAGACCAAAGATCCAAGAGGACAAATGACATGTCCCTGGTTACTCAAGTGGCAAGTATCAGAACTGGGATCCAAATCCACCACTCTTTTGAGTATGTAGGAGGTATGAGGTCAGATGAAGGATCACTTCCAACAAGGTGCATCATAAAAGAGGTGGTATATGAACCATGCCTTGAAGGAAGATAACAATACTTAATATATAATGCTTGAAAGTTTACAAAACTTTTCATTCACAAAATCCTGTGAGAATAGGCAGTGGAATGATCAGGATCTCTACTTTGTTCATGAGGAAGCTAAGGCTCAGAAATGAACAGATTTGACCATGGCCACATGATTGGTAAGGGTTGGAGGAGGTACGTACAAAAAGATGAAAAAGCACTTAATTGCTCTTGATTTCAAGACACTAGTTCCAACCAGACTCCATAATAATAACCATGATGACAATAAAGAATCACTTAGTCATTCCACTAGCCTCTGTGCCAAGGGGATCATCATGACAATTTAGAATAGCACCAAATTGTACCTCTATGCTGTCCAATCTATTTCTTTGACTCTTAGGAGCAGTTGCATCACTTACTTCACACCCCCACACCCCATGTATAATGGGTTGGACTTCAAGGGGCAAGATGATAATAATAAGAATAACAATAAAAGTATCTATCAATACCACTTGCATGAATTCAGCCAACAAGTTATCAAGAGAGAAATATCAAACAAATGGCTGAGTTAAGGGGATTTGTTTACAGAAACTTTACGATGGCCATTAAGAACCATGTCATTGCCACCAGTAATTATAGAAGTATTATTCTTAAGGAGCCCAGATTTAGTGCTTAATGTAGATTGTGGAAGGAAAGGGCAGAAATTGTGCAATACATCACTTCTCGCTGTAAAAAACTTTACTACCTACCAAATACCTAGCAAGACGCAACTTGGCAGCTAGAATTATGCATCAGAAGTTAGCTGTCTTTTATGGACTCACAGAGGACAAATCACCATACTACAAATACACACCTCAAAAAATCCCAAAGAATTCAGCCAATAAACCACAGTAATAGTGGACCGTTATCACAGAATAGTTGTCCACAATCATCCAAACATAAAAACTTAAGGACAATAGTTTAATGGGTGTTACCATAACAAATACTCATCCAAATACTCATATTGTTACCACAAGAAATACTCCAAGCTACCTGGAATGAAAAACTTTCAGAATATAGAGACAGGTTAGCAGATGTGATCAATATCATGGTGGAATAGCATGAAGCACATCTCACCCCTCTTGTCCTGTCTACTATTGGAGTTGTACTGAGGATGTTTTCAGTGAGCCTATAGAAGATTATCTTTCATCCTAATATTTTCATCCATCTACAGATGTGACCTGTACAGTAGTCTGTAGAACATTAAACAGAAAAGGATAATAGTAGGATAATAATTTATACAAGGACCATTGATCTCTGAACCCCACAAAAGAGCTGGATGATGATGATGATGATGGTGATGATATAAGAAAGGGATTTATAATAGTTATTCAGGATCAAGTTGTTGCAATCATAAATTACACAATGGTTATCCTTAGGGAGCCCAGATTTATAGATTAATCTGGATTTTATGATAATTTGATGGAAACAATGCAACAATCACAGCATATAAAAAGATACAATCAGGTGACTAGAATCATACACCATAATTTTACTATCCTTTTTAAACTAATCTATATACTGCAAATACAAACCCCAAAATATTCTTGAGAATTCAACAAATAAACTATAATGAAATGAATATATCATTACAGATAGGTCTGTTGCCCACAACCACCAAGACACAATATTAATCCATAAAAATTTTAAGAAGAACATTTTAAAAAGTTTATCATTATACTGAATACTCATAATCTCTAAACTACACAGAATAAAAAGCTTTCAAAAATAATCTGTATTAAGCTTTAAGTCAGGGCTCCTTACAGATAACTCTTCTGCAAATTGAAACCATGTTTAAATAAAGTATCATCCCTTTCTTCCTGTTTATTATTAGAGTTGTCCCCATGATGTTTCCAAGTAACCTATAAAAGCTAAGTTCATATCCCAATACTTTGAATTCAATTACAAAACAGTCTTATCCACAGTCTATGGAACAGATCATTTCTCTCTGAACTCTATCAAAAAGGTGAGAACAAGACAACTGATGACAGTGATGACAAATGGCAACTCTATACTGTTTTAAGTTTTGCAAAATGCTCTACACCTATTATCTCATTTGTGCCTAAATCCCAAGCTCCTGAAAGGACTCACAAATGTGATTACTGACTCACTGTTGATGATGTTGGAAAGGTCATTATGAATGGCAGCAATGCTACAGGACTGGAAAAGAGCTAATATTTCAGTTACTAAAAGAAAGGGGTGTGCAAACCATAGGCTAGTGAACTTGACTTTGATTTTTGGCAAAATCTTAGAAATAAAGATTCTAGTTGGCAAACCACAACCTGAGGATCAAATCCTGCTTGCTGCCTGCTTTTATGTAGCCAGCCAGCTAAGTATAGTTTTTACGTTTAAATTTACAAAAGCCATTTTAGCTTACTGGCCATACAAAAGCAGGCAATGAGACAGATTTGGCTCTTGGACCACAGTTTGCCAATCTCCATTTGAAATATACTATCAAGAGGATAGTGAAAATCTGGAAAGGAAATGGTCATGCTAAGTACTAGGGATACAAAGAAAGACCCCCCAAAATTCCTTGCCCTCAAGGAGCTCACAGTCTGATAGTGGGAGACAACATGCAAGCAACTATGTACAAAAAGGTACACGCAGGATAAATTGGGGATAGTCTCAGAGAGAAGAGATTGGCATAAGGGGGACTGAGAAAGGCTTCTTGCAAAAGGTGGGATTTGAGATGAAGGAAGTAAGGAGACAGAAGTAAGGAATGCAGGCCTTCCAGGTATGTGGAACAGCCAGTCAAAATGCCCAGAGTCAGGAGATAGAGAGTCTTGCCCAAGGAAGAATAAAGAGATCAGAGTCATTGGATTATAAATCACAGAGTACATGGAGGGGTGTAAGGTCGTAAGGAGCTGAGTTATAAAGCATTTTAAAAGCCAAATAAAAGATTTTCTATTTCATCCTGAGGCAAAAGTGAACCATTACAGTTTACTGAATAGATGAGTGATCCAACCTGTACTTTAGGAAGATCACTTTGATAGCTGAGTGAAGGATGGACTGGAGTGAGCAGAGACTTGAGGCAAGGAAACCAACTAGCAGGCTATTTTAATAGTCCAGGCAGTAAATGATGAGGGCCTGCATCAAGATGGTGTCAATGCCAGAGGATAGAAGGAATCATACACAAGAGAGATTCTGAAGGAAGAATTGACAGGGCCTTGACAACAGACTGACTATGAGAGGAAAAATTGTGAAGTCAAGGATGATACTTAGATAGAGAGCTTAGGTGACTGGGATGAACTTGACAGTAACAGAAAAGTTAGGAAGAAGGAAAGGTTTCGGGGGGAAAGATAATGGGTTCAGTTTGGACCTGTTGCTTTAATATATCTGCATGACATCCAGTTTGAGAATCCAATAAGCAGCTGGAGATGAGAGACTGGAGGTCAGTAGTATGGCTGGATAAGTATATATGAGCATCATCATTATAGAGATGATAATTAGATACATTAGAGTTAATGAGGGGAAAAGAGAATAGAGACCAGAATAGAACTTTGGGGGATATCCACAGTAAATGTGCATGACTTTGCTAAGGCTCCAACAAAGGAGTCTGAAAGTCAGGAGGAGAACCAGGAGAGAGTAGTGTCACAAAATCCCAGAGAGAAGAGAATATCAAGAAGACGAGGGTGACCAACTGTGTCTAGGTCTGCAGAGAGGTCAAGAAGGATGAGGACTGAGAAAAGGCCATTAGATTTGTGGATTAAGAGATTATTAGTAACTCTGGAAGAAGTAGTTTCACTTGAAGGTCTAAAGCTAGACCGAAGAGAGTTAAGACTTCTGTGCTCTGCCTGGACCACTTCTGTAGTATTGTATTCAGGTCTGGGCAACACATAAGAGGAAGGACAATGATAAGCTAGAGAACTAAGGAGATTGAGTAGGACCTCGAGAGCATTCTATATGGAGATTGGTTAAGGAAAGAAAAAAGAAGAAAAGACTTAATAAAGACTGCAAGGATTTCAAGGTGCTCCCCCCAACCTCACCCCAGCTCCTTTGCAAAGGTGGGGGTGGGACAGTGGGTTCCATGGATATAGAATATCACATATAGTTATATAACCAGATTTTCTGAGGTTATTTATCAGTTTTGGCTGATTTTCTTCCTCTTCTTTTTTTCCTTAAAAAAAACCTTTGTTAACATGGTTTGGCTCTTTGGGAGGAGAATGGGGAGGAATATAGAAAGAAATTTAGGAAATGCAAAAAAACAAAAGATATAAATAAAAAGAATTTCAAAGGCTGTCATGTGGGAAAGGGTAACTAAGAGCAGATGAGTTCTGTTTGGCTTCAGAAGGCAGAACACTAGGACAATGGGTAAAAGTTACATTAGAGGCAGATTTGGACTTGATAAAAGGAGGAAGAGAACCAGTATTTATTAATCGACTATTAGGCCAGTCATTGTGCAAAGTGCTTAAAATATATATATACAGGGAAATATATGTATATATATATATATGTGACATATATACATACATATATATATATATATATATATATATATGATACAAAATACCTATCAGGAATATCTTCCTAACAGTTAAAACTGTCCAAATGTAGAATGAGTCACCTCAGGGAAAATGAGTTCTTCCTCATCAGAAGTCTATAAATAACCACTTTCTAGCTGTGTGGCAGAGAAGTAAGACTAGCTCTACCCTGAGGCTACACTGAGAGATAGTCTAGGACTGGCCCTCATTAACTCTGTTGGCATGTCCAAGTTTATGGCCAAAACAGTTCAGGAAATGCTACGTGAGGTTGTTTGGCCTTATTAAAGACTACACAGGAGTCTCATGTCTACATGTCACAAACATTTTCTTCAAAAAAAGGAAGAGAAATATTGGACGTGGAAGATAATTAATATCAGCACATAAAGTGAAATCAACTTTAACAATAAATGAAGTTATACCTAAACCAGCTGTCTGGGTACGTGAAAATGGGGTGGTACAATGGATAGAGCTGCTAAGCCTGGGCTCAGGAAGATTCAGGAAGGCCTGAGTTCAAATCTGGCCTCAGATAGATAATTATTAGCTGTGTAACCCTGGGCAACTCATTTAACCTCCATCTACCTTAGTTTTCTGTTCTGTAAAATGGTGATAAAAATAACACCTACCTCCCAGGGTTGTTGTGAGGATCAAGTAGATACCATTTGTAAAGTGCCTGGCACATAGTAGGCACTATATAAATGCTAAATATGATGATGATGATGATGATGTTCATTGAATCAACTTAGAGCAAATACCAAAATTAATATAAGACTATAGGAAAGAATACAAATGAAGAAGCCCTGGTGTGTAATTAAAAAAAAAATAACTCCAGGGCAGCTAGGTGGTGTGGTGAGTAGAGCACTGGCCCTTGAGCCAGGAGGACCTGAGTTCAAATCTGGCCTCAGACACTTGACACATGTACTAGCTGTGTGACCTTGGGCAAGTCACTTAACCCCAATTGCCCTGCCAAAAAAAACAAAAAACAAATAACTCCAATATGAGCTATTCAAACTGAAACATAAAGAGACCGAGACTCACACAGGGTAACACAGGTGGAAAGTACTCAGAGGCAGATCCTCTGGCTCCAAAGCTAGGGATCGTCTGCTGTACTCTCATGCATTCTGTACCAATGCAGAGCACGTCCACGCTGAAGAGACCACGTAGGGCCTTAGGCATAGTAGGTGCTTAATAAATGTGGGTTGCATTGAATTCACTAAATTCAAAGACACACTCGACTGAGGCTATAAAATGTATTTTTATATAGCTTCCAGAAGAAATATGTCAAATTTAGTGGGGCCACATTTTGATGTTATTGACATCTGTTTAGCCAAATGCTATTTCCTAGTTTTACAGCACACATGAAAGCCAGAGTGGGCTCTTTGTGACTTCAAAACTCTGGCTATTTCCATTACTCCATGCTGCTCACTGATGCCATAAGGCAGAACCACATCCTTTCCCACTCCCCAAACACTCATACCCATAATTTCAAGACAACATGTTAAACTTTATATGAGGTTAGTAGTTTGACATCTTTTCTGTCCAAAAGTGGAATGTGAGGCAGTGAATTCGGCCACTTTGGAGATCTCCAAAAAGAAAATGGACAGATATTTGTTGGGACTGGCCTCCTGGCTGTTCCATGAACAAGACACTGCATCTCTTGGCTCTGGGCATTTTCTCTGCCTGTCTTCCACACCTGGAATGGTCTCCCTCCTTGACTATACCTCTGGACTTCTCTAGCTTCCTTTACAGCCCAACTACAATCCCATCTTCTACAGAAAGATTTTTTCCAACTCCTCTAAATTCAAATACCTTCCATCTCTTAATTATTTCCTATTTACCCTGTATCTAACTTGTGTGTATATATTTGTTTGCTAGTTGTCCCCCCCCACCCCATTAGATTGTGAGCTTCTTGAGGACAGACTGTCTTTTACTTTTTTTGTAACCTAGAACTTAACATAGTGACAGGCATATAGTAGTCCCTTAATAAATGTCCATTGACTGAAAGAGGAAATACCTATTGAGTACAAGTTTGGTCTAGAGCAGAGTTTCTTTATCTTTTTGTGTCAAGGCCCCCACCGTCAGTTTGAAATAATTAAATGAATTGCTAAATTTTAGTTAGAGGGTAATAGGAAGAAAAAGATATGTTTTATTTACCTTCCAAGATCATAAAACTCCCTGAAATCTAACCACAGATCCCTTAGGGGATCCAGGGACTCCAAGTTAAGAACCCCTGATTTAAATGATCTCTAAAACCCCATCCGATGCTGAGATTCAGTGTTTCTGTCATTTTCTATTTGATTTTATGAATTCTAGAATTTTAGAGTTTAAAGAGGCCTCAGAAATTAACTTATTTTAGCCCATTGCCTGAAGCCATCAGCCCTGCTGTGGGCAAATTTCCTGCTAAAATGTTTTGGTTTTTTTTTTTGGTATGAGAAAGAACATCTGAAAATTTCTAAAGTGTTATCCACTTCCCCCAACCATCCAGTAGTTTAGGGATTTAAGAATTAAGGGCATGCTTCCTTGGGGGAGGAAGTTTCTATCCCTCTGTTTGGTTGAGAGACTCAAATTCAATAAATATTTGTGAGGTCCTTCCTATGATATGCAAGACCCCTGTGCCAAGCAGCAGGTGAGACAAAGAATTTAAATAAAATATGGTGTCTGTCTTAATGGAGCTTGTGGTCTAGTACTGAGATATAACTATTTTTTAAAAACTCTTTAATAGTTAACTATAATATATAATATTTTATGATAAGTGAGAGAGGAAGCTGCAGTGAACTGCTTTGTGAAATCCAAGGTGGGACACACTGTGTTTTGTTGAACTGCTACACACGCATACATACATACACAAACACACACACATAGATAATTGGGATGTGTACATATGTGTGTGTGTGTGTATATATATACATTCATATTTCAGTTAGACGGTAATAGGATCTCTCTCTCTCTCTCTCTCTCTCTCTGTCACACACGCACACACACACAAAACACACACACACACATACACACCATGCCAATCCCTGAATCCCAATTCAATTGTAAAATAGATTATGACAAATTGATGGCAGGATGAACAGCCCTTCAAAAAAATTCTCTATTATGCGAGGGTCCCATGACCATTAACACAGACATTCCTAAGAAATAGAAAAGATTCATAGAAGAGCCTCCAAGATGTAGCTATCACTCACTGACTATGACTCAAAACCACAACTTCCCAGGTTTTTGGTATATTCTGGCTGCTTAAAGCACAGCCTGATGAATATGACTTTTCCTGTAATGTATATGACACAAAGTAACACAAACAGACACACAGGAAAAGCCATTAGGGCGACCTGACTCCTAAGATCTACAATGCTCTATAACAAGAAGGCTTCTACTTGGCTCTCTTACTCTCCTGACAGGTTGTCATGTCATGTAGCCACAGTATAAGGACAATTTAGGGAAGAATTTCTCAGACACTTGGATTCTCCCTGCTTTTATTGAGTTCTCAAACTTAGCCTGCAAGTAGGAGGACAAGGTAGTGCCATCCTTAATGGTACTGGCAACAGCAGATGCCTTTCTGCTCCCGCAAGTCAATTTTTCCATCTCCATGGCTATACAAACATATGACACCTAGAGCAGTTCTGGACAAACAGTAAATATTTAGCAAACTTTAGTCTCTTAGTTATTTTCATCAAAGAAGCATTTAGTAAGCACCTACTACCACTACTTGGGGGCCATCTCAGTCGTCCTGATCTCTGTGTTGCCACTGGACCCAGATGGCTTGGAGGAGAAAGTGAGGCCGGTGACTTTGCATAGCCCTCCCTCACTTAAACCCAATTCACTTGCATGTCATGGCATCACCTCCCTGATGTCATAGTCTTTTTTGAGAACGAAAAACAAACTACTGCTAATGATAGTAAGCATCTTTCTTATTTCATGAGAATGTCTGTGTTGGGGCAGCTAGGTGGCGCAGTCAGTAGAGCACCGGCCCTAGAGTCAGGAGGACCTGGGTTCAAATCCGGCCTCAGACACTTGACACATGTACTAGCTGTGTGACCTTGGGCAAGTCACTTAACCCCAATTGCCCTGCCAAAAAAGCAAAAAAAAAAAAAAGAATGTCTGTGTTAATAGTCATGGGGCCCTCATACAATGCAGGAATTTTTTAAAGGCTGTTCATCCTGCCATCAAATTGTGCTATAATCTATTTTACTATTGAATTAGGATTCAGGGACAGGAATAGGATGTGTGTGTGTGTGTGTGTGTGTATGTGTGTGTTGGCAGAACACTAGGCTATGGAGAGTAGAAGACAGCACAGAAATGCGTGACACAGTCTCTACCCCCAGGGAGCCTATGATCTAGCAGAACAAGATAAGGTTGTATCCTACCACTTACAGGTTCTTGTTCCAGGAGAAGGAGGCTCACCACAACAATGTTTATGTCACTTCCAATGGTCCCATCTTTAAAAAGACTGGAAACCTGATTGAATAATGAAAAAGACAACAAAATCCAGTAAGAAAAAACTAACTTTTACTAAAAGAGAAAAGAAAAAATCAACTACTTTATGTCAAATTATGATGAGAATAAATTTTGCTGCTGAAAATCAGAATTTAAAATACTTGTTGCATTCATTCATTCATTCAACATTGATTAAGCACCTGTGTTAAGCTGCATGTTAAAGGGTGAGAGATATATAGAGATATGGATAGACAGACAGATAGATGGATGGATGGATGGATGGAAGGATAGTTAGATGGATGGACAGATGGATGGATGGATAGATAGATAGATAGATAGATAGATAGATAGATAGATAGATAGATGGATGGGTGGGTGGACAGATAGGTGGACAGACAGACAGACAGACAGATAGCTAGCTAGCTAGATAGATGAATAAGATATAATTCTTTCCATCAAATGTCTTAGAGTTTAGTAGGGAGTTAATACAAGTGCACAAATAAAAAACAGCTAGCATTTATATAGCATTTTAAAGTTTGCAAAGAATTCTGTAAACATTTTATATTCACTACAACTCTGGGAAATAGGTGCTATTATTATCTTCATTTTGGGAAAACTGCACCAAACAGAGATTAAGCGACTTGCCCAGGGTCACATAGCCAGTAAGTATCTGAGGCAAGATTTGAATTTAGGTCTTTCTGACTCCAGGTCTAGTGTTCTATCTACTGTGCCACCTAGATGCCTATAATGATTTCTAGCTAGAGTCAGGGAAAGAATTACCACCTGAGTTAAGCCTTGAGGAAAAAAGGCTTTCAACAGGTGGAGGTGGGGCAGTTGAGGCCACTCAGAGCACAGTGCAGGGTAAAGGTACACTGTAAGTAAAGTACAGATATGGGACAAGGTAGGATAGGAATAGCAAATGGCAAGTAGGTCTGTTTGCCTGGATTGTAAAGTACATGAAGGGAAATATAAGAGAAAAATCTGAGAAGGTAGAATAAAGCCAGATTATGGAAGGTCTTGAAAGCAAAGCCCAGTAGCTTACACTTTTATTGAAATACAGTCATAAGATGTCAGAACTAGACTGTCCACAGAGGTTATCAAGCCCAATCTGAACAGGAATCTCATCTACAACAGTCCTGATGAACAACCATTTATTGGATGAGGTGGTAAAACAGGTCCAGAGAGATTAAGGGATTCTGCTTAAAGAACTTCTCTGAGATCTACCATGCCCAAGGGAGCTCATTGCAGGGGAAAAAAAAACCTCAGCATCCTGCAAGATCTCATCAGCCTTGGGACTCTACCTGATCATTGCTCTCTGCCCCTCTGACTAGAGGGTGGAGCCGTAAACTTCAAAACCCGGTACCTGGCGCACAGGTTCTCAATAAATTTGCATTGACTATTAGAGGGGACAGGGGAACTATGTTATTTTAGATATTTCTCTTTCTAAGCCAGAAATGATTTGGATATTTGATCAATGTTAAATTAATTGAAATTCTCCAGAAGATTTGTGCTTAAAACCAGAGTATAATATTAACATTTTTTTTCTTCAATGGAACCCACATCTTCATCATCTGAGACTAGCAAGGGACATAGGCCAGTCATGAAGCAAGAATGAAAAATAACTAATGGACAGTTCAAGTGCTATACAGGTATCCTACCATGTACAAAAAAAAAAAAAAACAAAGAAAAGCCTCCAGCATCTTGAGTTCATCATGTACAGAGGAGTTACAGAAAGATATACAATCAAAAAGCATGGGGCTACTCTGATCTGCATTCAAATAGATGGGCTGTAAGCTCCATGAGAATGGAGTTTGTTTTGTTGTCTTTGTGACCTAAGGCCTCCATAGTGCTTGACACATAGCAGGCCCTATATACATGCTTGTTGATTTACTGATTGATCAATGTAGGAAGCACCTCACACCAATGAGACTATGGATTTACAATATTTTTTGTAAATATAGTCCTGGGGAGATATATTTTCTAAAATCTTATGCTTATGAATCATCTGCAAAAGTTCAAACTCTCTCCTTCTTAGAGGGAGGAAGGGAAGGAAGAAGAAAGGAAGGAAGGAAGGAAGGAAGGAAGGAAGGAAGGAAGGAAGGAAGGAAGGAAGGAAGGGAGGGAGGAGGAAGGGAGGGAGGGAGGGAGGAGAATCAGGAGAAAGAGGGCAGAGAAATGGAGGGAATGGAAAGAAAGAGAAGGGATGGGGAAGAGGGAAGGAGGTAAGAAGGATAGAGGGAGAAAACAAGCGTTTATTAAGTACCTACTCTTCAAGAACAAAGGACAAACAACAACAACAAAAATGTAGAAGCCACTGCGCTAAGCACTTTACAAATACGATCTCGTTTGAGCCTCACAATGACTTTGGGAGGTAGGTGCTATTATTATCCCCATTTTACAGTTGTGGAAATTGAAGCAGACAGAGGTTAAGTGACTTGCCCAGAGTTACACAGCTAGTCAGTGTCTGAGACTAGATCTGAACTCACATCCTCCTGATTCCAGGCCCAGTGTTTGATCACTGAGCATCCAGAGATTGAAAGTTTGGTGTCGGCCCATGCTGAGACTTACCATGTTCATTACAGTTAGGATGTATGTGGTCACATTTTCTTTGCCATGTTTTTCCACCATTTTCTTATCAGCCACAACAAGAGTCTCCACGTTGAGGCCTCGCTGGGATTTCCCAGCAGACCTTCTAAGCCGTCCAGTGCTCATGTATTCATCCACCCTGACATACGTATCATCTGTGGGGGGCTTGGGGGCATCTGTAAAGAGACAAAGCCACTTTGGCAGAGGGTCTGCAGGGAGCACATCTCTAAAGGACAGAGGGACTGCTGCAGGAAGACTCAAGCCTGATGGCTACCACCACATGCTGCTGAATGGCAACTATAAAAATTGCTCCTACTTCAGAAAGAAAAAAAAAAGATGATAAAAACAACTTGAGACAGCAGAATAAGTCAAGAACCAGGTTTTTAAATGCATAAAGTAAAATATAGGATTACAAAAGAAACTAATTATACTGAAATACAAATATCAAAAAAAAATTTAAAACCAAGTTCATGGACCCCAGGTTAAGAACTAGTATTCCCTGAGGATCTGTTCTTGATCCTCTTCCCTTCTTTCCTGACACTCTCCCTTGGTGATCTTCTTCGCTACTCCAGAGTCAGTTGAGACTTCGATGAGACAGTATTGTAGGGTGCAAAGAAAGGGGACTCAGGAATCAGAAGCATTGGGTTCAGAATCTGCCTCTGATGCTTCCCCTCAATGTGACCTTGAGCAAGTCTCTTAACCATCCTGAGTCTCAGTTTCTTCATATGTAAAATGAGGGGATTAGATGTGATGGCTTCTGAGGTCACTTTCAGCTTACGATCTATTATCTTATGACCCCACGCAGATAATTCCTAAATCTCTGTCTCTGGCCCTTAACTCTCTCTTCTGAGCTATAGAACCGTATCTCTAGTGACCCATAGGCTATCTCTATCTGGATTTCCTACAAACACCTCAAATTCAGTATGTCCAAAAACAAGCTATCTTTACCCCTAAACTTGCTCTTCCTTCTGACTTCACTATTTCTGTGTATGGTACCAACAAACAGCATCTAGTCTCCCATGTTCAGTACTCTGGCATTAATTCTGACCATTCCTTCTTCCTTGATGTAACAACAATGTTTACTTGCGGGTACTGTAGATGTATAAGACCAATAACACCAGAACACAGGAGGGCTGCTAACACAGGTTCTTTGATCTGCTTTTCTAAGGAAAGCAACTTCAAGGTTTACAATCTCACTTTAATTAAACATACATATATCATTCACTTAGTTCAGGAGGAAAAGTCAGCACCCTGAACTTCAGAGAAAACACAAAAAGAAATTACAAGCAGAAATTATATAAACAGAGCAAATAACACAAATCAGCAGACAGGGCTTCTAACCATCTGTCCATAGCAATACGTACATAATTACCAGAGACAGAAGCACCAAAATCTGGGTTTTCAAAGTCGGGGGGCTCCTTAATGGCTCCCCAGTGTCCAAATCACACTAACACTCTTTCAGCGAGTGAGCAGCCAAAGCAAAATGCTAACCTCAGAGTATATATACACTTCTTCAGGGTCAGAGGGCATCACAACCACATGACTCAAACTCATGTAATTTAGGCTTACTTATGACTTAAGCAGGTCATCAAAGACTCTTGATTCAATCAAAGACTCTCGATTCAAACAAAGACTCTTGATTCAAACGAAGGCAACACTCAGTCAAAGGCACTTGATTGCCTTAGTGCTGAAAAGCATTCCAAAAGAAAAAAACAGCAAAAAGTCCCACTTTGCTTGCCATTACACTTGACTCTCATACGCAATTGTTTACTAGGTCCAGTCAATTCCATCTCTACAATATCTTTTTCCAGCTGTCTCTTCCATATTTGCCTATAGTATAATAGCCTCTTTACATGATTTCTCATTTTTCTTTTCTCCAATCTGTCTTTCAGAAAGAATACGCTTTCTTATAATATAGATTCGGTCATGTCACTCATGACATGCTCAAAAATCTGCAGTGGCTCTCTACTACCTACAGAATAAAGCATCCAAGTCCTTCTACAACCTAACACTGCTTAACCTTTTCAGCTTTACCTCATATTATACCCCTCTATGATCTCTAAGCTCCAGGTAAACTGAACCCATGATCATACCCTGAATTTTGTAAGGCACCCATGCCTGTACCCATATTGTTCCTAATGCGTAGGATACCCTTCCCTGTCTCCTCTTTCTCCTGTTGAATTACGTCTCATTCATTAAAGCCCAACTCAAACATAATCTCCTCTAGAAAGACTTTTCTCATTCCAGTGACTGGGAACAGCCTGACCCCTCCGATTTCAGCTTTGTCTTGTACCACCATGATGATCCTTATCATACAGTGTAAACTACAATTCTTTGGATTTGGATTGTATTCCAACAGTGGACTATAAGCTCCATGAGGTTGGAGGCCATGTTTTATCTGAATTATATATCTCCCTCAGCCACCAGCACAAGACCCTGCACAGTAGATACTCAATAAATTGGCTATTATTGTAAAGAGAAAATCTTCTCTTTGGAAGTCAAAGCCCTTCATAACCTAGCCCCCTCTTACCTATCAATCTTCTTCCACTTTACTCCTTGCCAAGTACTCTTCAATCCAATGACATTGGCCTCCTGGCTGTTCCATGAATAAGACTCTATCTCTCAGCCCCGGGAATTTTCTTTCACATTCCCCCATGGCTAGAATGTTCTCCTTCTTTAACCCCACATACTGGCTTCCCTTAAGTCCCAACTAAAATCTCATCTTTTACAGGAACCCTTTCCCAGTCCCTCTTAATTCTAGTGGCTTCCCTCTTTTAATTATTTCCTTTTGATTCTATATCTGTATGTATCTCTTTGCTTCTTGTCTCCCCCATGAGATTATATGTTCTTTTAAAGAAGATACTGTCTTTTGCCTCTTTTTGTATTCCCCAGTGCTTAGCACAGTGCCTGGCACACAGTAGGCATGTATTGATTGATTGACCACCAGCACTTCAAATATCTGAAGATGGTGAACATGACTCCACTAAGTTTTCTCATAATTTTGTCCAACATGCTCATTTTACACATTGGGAAACTGAGGCATAGAAGAGAAACAACTTCTCCAAGGTCATATTTGTTCCAAAGTAAAAATAAATGAATGAATAAATGAGTAAATAAATAAATGAATGAATGATCACCCAGATTTTGCCCAAGAGGGCCAGGTTTGTACTTTTGGCCTTAAGCCTTCACCTTCAGTAATAGCCTTTCCCCTCAGAGCACAGAAAACACTTTGCTTTGAATTTCTCTAATAAGGCTAATTATGTAACATTTTATATTATCATATCTGCGTTTGCATCTTATTTTCTTGCTAGATCAGGAGCTTCATTAATACAAGGACTGTGGATTGGTCTTATCTAAACTTTCTATCTGCCTTAGGCTTGGCCCAGTGCTTTTTACACAGTAGACACTTAATAAATGTTTGTTATCCAGTTGTGTTGGTTGTATTTCCTTCCCAATTTCTAATGGATTCCCTGGAGTGGGATTAGTCCCATTTTAAACAAGCAGCCCCACTCCCAGCCATGTCAGCACTGCTGTCTGCCCTTAAGCAAACACAGACACGTCTGCACAGGGTCCACATTTAAAATGAGAACAAGAGAATGTTTCCTTACATACATTTCTTGCGCCTTCCACAAAAATGCTGCTTCTGCAGCCTTGGATGCTGAGAAGGCTTCTCCGGGCCTGGAGACTCCTGGGGGCTGGGACTTTGGGAATGAGCAGGCAAAGGCACACTGGATCCAGGGAAGAAGTGGTACTGCTGGATTTTCTCCTCTGCTGTTCTTTTGTACAGTACATGAGGATGGTGGCCTGTGGGGGAGGTATAGTTGTGTTCCTGGGCTAGCAGTACTGGCAGTGGAGATATGAGGAATTCATTTTCCTGTGTCCTGATTAAACCTGACTAAAAAAAAAGACAATTCTTTACCACATGTCTTACACATAAATGTATCATTTTTCTCTATCTGCACTTGTCACAGTCAGCTTCAATCCAATCCAAACAAATCCTTTTTGTTTACATGTCCCTCTGATATATAGAAATTCACATAAATCATCCATTCAACAAATATTTAGTCATTTACCATGTTCTGTTTTGCATTTTGTCTCTATGAAGACAGTGCAATAATTACACACACACACACACACACACACACACACACACTTTTTACTGAACCTGTGATTTCACTGGCATAGGGGACTCTTGGTGGGTAAACTCCCTTTTCCAATTCAGATAGTCAGTTAATAGTCTTATTTATAGAGTTTCCTGGAGCACTGCGAGGTTAAGTCATTTGCCCAGGGTTACAATGCAAATAGATACCAGAGGAAGAATTCAAACCCAAGTCCTCTTGACCCTGGGGCCTGCTCTCTATTATAAGGTCCTGAGTTCCAATGTGACCTCGGACACTTGCTTTGTGACCCTAGGCAAGTCATATTAAAAAAATCCCTCTCTCTGTGCCTCAGTTTCCTCATCTGTCAAATGGAGGTTATAATAGTACCTACCTTCCAGGATTGTTAAGGTTCAAATGAGATAATATTGGAAAGTGCTTTGCAAACCCTGAAGTTCTCTATAAATGCTGGCTATTATTATCAAGTGCCTATTATGTTCCAGGCACTGTGCTAACCCATAAGACTCTATGTTACCTTTGATAACAATACTAATAATGATAATGATAAAAGCTTACATTTATGTGGTACATGGTTTTATACATACAAAAGTTTGTGACTGAGGAAAGCCTCCCCCTTCTGCTTGCTATGCCTCCTGTCCAATGTAGCAAGAAAAAGAGATAACAGATGGACAGCTTGCACACTGAACAGATGGCCCAGGATCTAGACTTTGGGAAGTGAGTTTACATTGATCCACTGAAGTATTATGATATTAACAGTTCATCTTTCTGCAGTACTTTTCAGTCACTCATGAGCTGCTTTCCTTACTCACTACAGCTCTGCGGGGTAAGAACAGTCCAAGGATTCTCACTCACATATTACAAAGAAGAAAACTGAGAGGCTCAGAGAGGGGCAGTGATTCCCCTGATGTCACACAGCTAGGAAGTGTCAAAACCAGGTCTTAAACCCATGTCTTCTGACTTCAGATCCAATGTTCTTTCCATTTCACATACTACCTCTTCCACCCCTGCCCAGAAGGATAGAGATGATGGTGCTGATTCAACAACAAATATCTATCTATTGGTTGGTTATTATTGCTGATCAATAAATATTAAGTCTCTACTATGTGCCAATCAATGTTCTAAGCCCTGGGAAAACAGGCACAAAGAATTAACTAATCCCTACTTGTAATGATGAGAAAAGGCCAGACCCAAGGTATGGAAGACACAGGATGATTCTAGAGTGAAAACTGGATGCGTTGATTTCACTTAAAAATGCCCAATCAGGTGATCTCAGACCATGCCTGAGACCCGCAAAGTCTTGCCATAGAAACACAGAATTATACAATGCGGAGTTTAAAGGGACTTGAAAGATCATCGAGTATAGCCCTCACAACTAAGTTCAGAAACTGAAGCCCAGAAAGAAGTTATTAGCTCCAGGTCATGTGACAAGTTGGTAGCAAGGCTGGGATTCAAACACAGGTCTCCTTTACTTCTCCCACAGTTCTTTCCTTTACACCACACTGCCTCTATCCATTCTCTATTGACCGTTTGCATTCAAGCTGGGCTACAGGCAGGTTGTGCTGGTAAAGTAATAACTAGCAAAGTATCTGTGACATGCTTTTAAGGTTAATCTACATTATTAACACTTTCTTAAGTCTAGACAATGAAAGAAAGAAAGAATGAATGAATGAAAGAAAGAAAGAAGGAAAGGAAAGAAGGAAAGAAGGGAAGGAAGGAAGGAAGGAAAGAAGGAAGGAAGGAAAGAAGGAAAGAAGGAAAGAAGGAAAGAAAGAAAGAAAGAAAGAAAGAAAGAAAGAAAGAAAGAAAGAAAGAAAGAAAGAAAGAAAGAAAAAAGGAAGGAAGGAAGGAAGGAAGGAAGGAAGAGAAATCTAGGCCCAGTTGGTAACATTTGCTAATTGTAAGTGCTCACACTGAAAATTTAACAGCCCCCTCAAGATGGCTTCAGTACACTCCTGAATTCAGGAGGGGCAGCAACAAAGACAGGAAAGATCAAGAATCTGCAGATTTGAGTCTGGACACTAATCATCTGGGTGTCCACAAGCAAGTCCCTTCCTCCTTTCTGGGCTCCCGCTTCTTCTTCTATAAAGTGAAGGGGGTCGAACTCAATGCTGCATCTCTTTTATAAGACTGATTCCTCAGAGGTCATTGGACAGACTTTTATAGCTAGAAACAAATTGGAAACCAGTTTCTCCTCTTTGTTCTTCCAAAAAGGAAACTGTTTTTGCCTTTCTTTGTATCCTTGGTGCTTAGCACAGTGCCTGGCATATTATCATCAATGCTTCTTGACCTAACTTGAGGAAACTGAGGCCCATAGACAGAAAGAGACTTGTCCAAGATCATAAAATTATTAAGGGGCAGCATACAGTTCAGAAGATCCAGGTCCTCTATCTTCCAACCTAGTGCACCCCAAGGCCCCTTCTAGTGCATACTCTATGACATCTTAGAACATCCAGTCATGGGGATTTATTGAGTTTTGAAGTTCATTGAGAAAAACCTTATACACTCTATGCTGATATTCCAGACCTGAAAAGTAACACAGTAATGAAATCACTCCCAGATGTCTGAGTCCCTAGTTAAAAACAGAGGGGTGATCACTAATTCTTTCCACACCGGATAGTCTCACTCACTGAGAACCAGGACTTCTCAGTTCTTCTCCAGGGTAAGTGCTATACCTCTCTAAGTGGCTTCCACTCTTCAATCTACTACCCCTTCTTCCCCTCTAATCATCTCCCCCACCCCCGCCCCAGGCCCTTATAACTTTAATTCCACAATCATTTGCAGGGCTTAAAAGTTAAATTGAAGAGTAAGGCCCAGAAGGAGGTCCTACTGGTGTAATCTTTCTCAGTGAAAAATAAGTATGATTTTTAGATTGGGGGAAGAGGATGAAGGCTGGGGAGAGAAGAAAGGGAGAAGAGAGTATAGAGCAGGCTGGGGAACCTGCTGCCTCGAGTCCAGATGTAGCCTTCTAGGTCCTTGGGTGCAGCCTTTTGACTGAGTCCAAGTTTTACAGAAAAATAATTTTATTCGGGGGATTTGTCCTGTGAAGTTTGGATTCATTCAAAGGGCTGCACTTGAGGACGTAGAGAGCCACATGTGGCCTCGAGGCTGCAGGTTCCCCACCCCTAGTGTAGAGTCTCTCTGATCCTTCTCTGGATGCCCATTGTCGGTGAAAGGATTAAAAAAAAAAGCTCCAAAGCTAAGGAAGGTCATTTAATATCACTTGATAGAATATCGAGCTTAAGGGGCCTTATACATCATCTTATCCAATTGTCTCATTTTACTGACGAGGAAACTGAGGCCAAGGTACTTGCTCAATGTCACATGGAGAGTAGGTAACTGAACTGAGATCTGTTCTAAAAGGAATGAGTTCAGCAGAGAACAACGTGAGGACCTGCCTGAATACAGAGGGCAAGAAGATGCTGCTGGAATTCAGAACAACAACCAATTTAGTGCCTATGAGATGCAGTACATTTCACAATGAAAAAGATCTGAAGGTCTTAATGGGCTACAAAGTCAATAAAGTAAATGTGATCTTTGGCTACATTCAAAGGAAAAAAAAGGTGTTCATAAGATATGTTTGTTTTACTATCCTGTCTTGTTTAGACCACGGCTGGAGAAATTTGTCCATTTCTGGGCTCCACATTTTAAGAAAGATATTACAAGATGGGAGGATGAAGAGACTAGAAACTAGACCTGAGTATCACTTAAAATAACTGGAGGTGTTTAGCCTGGAAAAAGGAAAACGTAGGAGGAATATGATAGCTACCTTCAAGAATCTGAAGGGCTGAATAGATAAAACATTTTATTAAGTTCTTACTCTGTACAAAGCACTGTCCTAAGTACTAAGTATACAAATGCAAATACAAGACAGTGCCAGCCCTCAAGAAGCTTATATTATTACAGAGGAAAACAAAACATTAAAAGGGACCTGGAAATCAGGGGAAACCCACAGGAGTAAGAAAGCTGATAGGTAGGTGGGAGCAGACCAGAGAGTGAGTTGAGCCAGGAGTGATGTGAGTAGCAGGGCACTTCAAGAAATATATAGATACTAGACAGGAACTCATCAATCAGTGAGGGTGCCTCAAGTGGAGTCATTCATATTTGCTGTAAGACTATTGTGAGAAAGGATTAGTTTAGTTCTATTTCATCCCAGAGAGCAAAGCTAGGAGCAACCAGTAGAAGCTATTCAGGCAAATTATGTGATAATAACATTTATGTAATGCTTGCTATGTGCCAGACACTGTGTGCCAAGCACTTTACAATTGTTATATCATTTGATAAAGCAACCCCGGAAGATAGGTGCTATTATTATCCTCATTTTAGAGTTGAGTAAACTGAGACAGACAGAAGTTAAATGACTGCCCAGGGTCACACAACTAGAAAGTATCTGAGGCTAGATCTGAAAACGCACCCTCCTGACTCCAGGCCTGGTGCTTTATCTGTTGCCACCACCAAGCTGCCCCTTATACATATTTAAAATTAGGTAGGAAAAGAGATAAGAAAAAGCTTCTTAACAATGGGAACTGTCCAAAAGTATAAGGGAATGCTATAAGAAAGAGTAAGATCTGGAACAGTGAGTACAGTGCCGGCCTTGGAGTCAGGAGGACCTGAGTTCAAAGCTGGCCTCAGACACTTGACACACTTACTAGCTGTGTGACCTCGGGCAAGTCACCTAACTCCGATTGCTCTGCCTTCCCCCCTCCAAAAAGAAAAAAAGAGAAATCTTAAGATCCCTCGAAGACTTGAGGTCTTCAGAGACATTTCAGAGGCCGTTACTGCCCAAGGATGGATTGCTTTAGGAGCACTCTGAGGTCACCTCCAATTTTTTACGATTCTATGATTTTGAAGTGTGCAGGAGCCAAGGGTACAGAGGGCCCCCAGAGGAAAAATCTATTTGGCTCCAATTCAATTCAGAGTATTAATTCAATTCAGTTCAATACAACAAACATTTACTAAGCCTCCAGAGTGTTCCAGGAGTTACTCTATGAATAGGGGGTATAAAGATAAAACTGAAAGATTCCTTACCTTCGAGGGACTTAAATTCTATACAATCTTGTTTAGAGCCAGTCCACAACATGAAAATATTACAATAGCCGCACCTCTGGCAATGAGACTCCCTGCACTTAGCTAGGCTAGTCCAAGTGGCAGACACACAGTCTGTTGCCAGGCCCACACTCCAGGCCTTTTTAGCTTGGTAGGACCTGCCAAAGCCTGTGCTTCATTGACCAAGCCTTAGTACATCCAGGGTCACCTCCATATCCTAAGGAGACATCAGGGAAGAACTTAAGTGGAGGGGACGTAACTCATAACAGAAATAAATACCCAGGTGCCATAGAATGTGGACTTCCATGGCATTCAGAATATACTCAATGTCAAAGCTTGTGCTGTTCCTTGCAGAGGATACTCCAGTTCCCAACTCAACTCATTTTCCCTGGCTGTCCGCCATGCCTGGGATTCTCTTTGCTCACCTCCACCATCTGGCTTCCCTGGTTTCCTTCAATGCTCAGCCTAAATCTCATCTTCTGCAGGAGGCCTTTCCCAGTTACTATGGTCATCCCTGGTAGAGGTGTTGGCTCAGGAAGAGGACGTTAATAGAGAGTGTTAATGTGGATGTTTCTATTTACGTAAAATAAGCACATGAGGGACTAGAGCAGGTCATAAATCTGAGGGCTATACAACTAATGAAAGCAATACCTGGGCCATGGAGATTCCAGAAAGATATAGGCCAAGACTGGAAGTTAACAGCTGAACAATCCTAAAATACCAAGGCTGCTTATTCAATCCAACAAGCATTAATTAAGCATTTACTACTTTCTACAAGCAAAATGGCACAGTGGCTAGAGTGTTGAGCCTAGAGTCAGAAGATTCATCTTCATGAGTTCAAATCTGGCCTCAGACACTAACTAGCTGTATGACCTTAGGCAAGTCACTTAACTGTTTGCCTCAGTTTCTTCATCTGTAAAATGAGATGAAGAAGGAAATGGCAACCCACTCCAGTATCTTTGCCAAGAAAACCCCAAATAGGGGTCATGAAGAGTCAGATACAACTGAAAATTACTAAACAAGAATTCACTAGGCACTGTACGGGATGCTGGGAAAACAGAGAAACAAAATGTTTGTCTTCCTCAAGAAGTTTATAGTCTACTGGAAAGATACAACAGGTATATAGGTAAGTAAATAAAAATATGCATAAATCAAAAATAAAGTAATGGGGGCCGGAGGAGAACCACTAATTAATGGCTAAAGAAAATGGCTCAGGAAAGGACTGTCACATGCAACACACAAGAAGAAGTATGTCGCCTCCTTTTCTCCCACTATGGACACCCTTCATCCACCGGTCCAGATCTGGCAGCAAGGAGACTAAGAAGTGAGCAGAACAACAAAACTCTTTCCACCTTAACACCTACATAACCTCAGAGACTGAGGGTTGGAAGGGGCTTTAGAAATCATCTAAACCAACCCTCCCCCCACTCCCTTATTTTACAGAGGAGAAAAATGAGTCCCACACAGGTAGGATGTAGCAGAGTCTCACGATAGAGTCTTCCCTAAGATAACTTGCTACCATGTGAAGAGTCTGGGAATACTACAGGCTCATGCAACAGAGGGTAAGCACTAGGGTCAATGATCCCAGGCCATGCATGCCAGGCCTCCCTTCACCACCCTCCTCCATGTAGGAAGCAGGTGATGTCAGGTGACTCGTTGTATTGTACCCCGCAGGGGTACATCAGGGTGTGAGAGAGTAGCAAAGGGGCTGGTGCATAAGCAGTTTGGCAGATACAGAAACTAGCCATTATCTTTGATGTGTTTAGTGGGTACAGTATATTACCTTGTGTGAGAGAAGCATTAGATGAGAGTTAATGAGGTAAGGGAATGGGACATTTGAGAAAGACCAGAAAAGGCTGGGAGATCTAAAGGCAGCATGGTCTATATTTGATCCTGGGTCTTCAGCCTTTGCGTCATTATTGTAGTGGTGGTTGGGTGCAGGTGGGTATTAACTGTTGGTGTGTGAAGGTGCAAGGTCATACCTCTGGTGACAACTGAGCACATACACCCTACGTGCTGGAACAGTGAGTAAGCATGCCATAAAGCTATGAAATCAGATTCTGTTTAACCCTGTGGATCTAAATGAAATCATTTGGGCCTTTTTGAGATGTGCATTGCTACAGCTGGGAGCTCAGGAGCATCCAGCATTCTTACCTCAAGCAAGTTAATACATATACCCCCTAGACCAGAAGCCACAGACTTGTGGAAGAATCAACAGGTTCCAGTTTCATCAAGAAGACAACCTTCACCTAAGTTCTAATCTGTCACTATTTCCTTCCATGATATTCTCATTGTGGGAAAACGTATATCTCCAAATGCTTTCATCATTAAAAGAGAAGGAGTAGAACAATGAATTAGCATGCAACTAAAAAAAACCAGAAAAGCAACAAATCAAAAACTCCAAGCAAATATTAAATTAGAAATTCCAAAAATCAAAGAAGAAACTAACAAAATTAAAAACAAAACATGGAATTGCTAAAACTAGAAGCTGTTTTTTAAAAAAACTAGTAAAATGTGATTTAATGTGATTTTTAAAAGAGAAAAATTGCTAGTATGAAAAGTGAGAGGGGGCATTAATAACAATTGAAGATGAAAATAAGAAAATTATCAGAAATTATTTTGTCCAGTTATATGTCAATAAAATTGATAGATCAGATGAAACAAACAAATATTTATAAAAGTATAAGATACTTAGGTTGATGGAATAAGAGACAATTTAAATAAACCAATTTCATAAAAAGAAATTGAAAAAGCCATAAATGAGTTCCAAAGGGAAAAAAAGAACCTATAGTATTACATAGATTCACGAATGAATTCTATAAAATATTTAAACAATTAATTCCAGTATCACATAAACCATTTGCAAAAATAGGAATGAAAGAGATCCTACCAAACTAATTCTATGACACAAATATGGTCTTAATACCTAAACCAGGAAGAGACAACACAGAGAAAGAAAACTACAGACTAATGTCTCTAATGAATATCAGTGCTAAAACATTAAATAAAACATTAGCATAACTTCCTCTTTTCCTGCTTCTCTCATTCTGCCATAACCTGAAAATGGGCTCTGAGACAGATTGAGTTAAATGAAATTCTTAAATTAGCTACTGAAAATTTCAATAGAATGTAAGTTCCTTAAGGACAGATATTGTCTTGTTTTATATTTGCAGCACTAGTGCTTAAAACAGTTCATGGCACATAGAAGCTATTAAATGAATGCTTCCTGAGTTAATGAATGAATGAATAAGAAATCTTAAAAATATATAATTAGTTATTTCTCCTTCCATTTAGGTGACCCAAGGGTCTCTTCTCTCCCACTTTTCTCTAGGCCTTTCGTATTTTTATGATTTCAAAGGAAACTGCAGAATGTCATTTGGGATAAAGGTGAGAGTCATGATCAGCTAAAGGTTAATGTGTGCCTAGCTTTACTGTCAATTGCTAACCACAAGTAACAAATTGGGGGATGCCAGAATTTAATGAAAACCAGCCTTTCAATAAACTTCAGCTGGGAACACATAAACAGCCTTCCTCCCTGGATTACTACAGTCTGTAGGGATGGGCCCAGTTATTAACAGTCCTTTGCACATGTTGGCATGCACGGGATGAAGGGACACAAAGTGCCCCAGAGAATCACAGGCCATAAAATATCAGAGTTGGAAGGCTTCTTCAAACACAGAAAATAGAATGGAATAAACATTAAAATATAGGCATGGAATGCCAGACCAGGAAGGGGCCTTAGAGATCATCTAATGCTCTAACTAGTTCATTTTATAAATGAGGAATAGGAGGCCTAGAGGAAGGGAAGTGACTTGCCCAAGTTCACACAGTCACTTAGCAGCAGACTTAGGTAGCATTCTGGGTCCCATATTCCTTTCATTTGACCACAATGTGTGGAATACTAACATTAAGCCGCTTAATAGCTGAATCAATCAATAATTATAGGAATAATACTAATGAGTCACATTACTTTGGTATTTTAATTCTTATGAAATATAATTCAATAAATGCTAATTAAGCTGCTACTGATTGTGCAGTGCACAGTGCCAGGCTAAGCAAGATTCAGTTTAGATAAAACAAGGTCCCTGTACTCACAGAGCTCAAGGTCTCCTAGGGGGATAAGAGAAAATCCATAGTACACATTACATGACTTAGGAGGCATAAAAAATGACACCTATATGACATCTAGAGGTATCGGGGAATGATTTCTTTAGGGGGATGACAGTTGAGTTCAGCTTTATAACACGAGGGGCATAGAGCTGTTGAGTTTGGCTGGAGCAAAGGGGAATAACATGAGATAAAGCTGGAAAAGCAAGTCAGTGTCAGCCTGTGGAAGACTGAATGCAAGGCAAAGAAGTAGAACTTTATTGAAAATAGTAATAATAACAGAAGAAGAAGCATGGCACTTGGATGGTAGTAGTAGGAATCAAGCAGAAGGAACAGATGACAGAAATGTTGAGAACATATAAGAGTTAAGAGAACCCTTGACTAGACATGTGAGATGAGAGAGAAGGAGGAGGCAAAGGTAAACCCAAGTTTTAACAAGGGAGGATTGAATCAATGGTATCATCACAAAAGAAAGGGGAGAAGAGCGCAATTCTGTCAGAGTTCATTCTAATTCACAGCATTTGTCTCTGAATAGCTTCCTTTTTTCTTCTGATCTTATCAAACAGGTACTCTGTCTACTTAACCCTGATCTTAGACCCACCACATCCACGCCTGTCCCATTTCCTCTTTTCTGCTTCCTCAAATCCATACTCTACTCCCTCTTCATTATACCTGATTTTCTCTCTCCTTCTCCACATCCCTCTTCCTTTCCCACTTCCCTCCCTTACTCATCTTCTCCACTTGCTCCCAGACCCCATGATTAGCCATACCACTGGAAAGACAATGGAAAGATGCATGATGGTATAAGCAAGATGCCATATGTTACCAAAGACATGCATATGGATAGGTCGTGTAGCAAAAGTGAAAGATAAGAAATGGATGGTGGGAGTACAACATTGGTACTATACAGATAGGAAAGGAACAATCCAAATACCTATTGGATTTAGAACTTAAAGGGATTTCTGAGAGCATCTGCTCCAGCCTCCTTACTCTATAAATGCAGAAACAGGCATAAAAAGAAGTGATTTACCCAGTGCCATACAGGAAATAAGCTGCAGCCAGGTACTGAACTCAGATTCTGTCTCCAAATTCTCTTCCTCCTAAGGGTACTTTACTTGATACCTCCTCAATGAAGGCTTTCCTGGTCATCACAACTAAAAGTTATCTCTAGAGACAGCTGGAAGACAAAATGGATCAAAAGCTGGACTTAGAGTCAAGGAGACCTGAGTTCTCATTTGAACTCAGACACTTGGCTGACTGTGTGACCCTGGGCAAGTCACTTAACCTCTCTTTGCCTCAGCGTCCTCAACTGCAAAATGAGGATAATAATTGCACCTATCTCCTGAGTTGCTATAAGGATCAAATACATTTTGCACAATGCCTGGCACACAGTAGATGCTATATAAATGCTTCTTCCCATGTATAACCTATATTGAATTGCTTACTTTCTCAATGAGAGTGGGTGGGAAGGGAGGAAGGAAGAGAGTGTGAACTTAAAAGTGAAAATTAAAAATTGTTTTTACCTGCAACTGGGAAAGGAGATATACGGGCACTGGGGTATAGAAATCTATTTTGCCCTACAGGAAAATAGAAGGGAAGGGGATGGGGGAGGGCGGTGATAGAAGGGAGGGCAGATTGGAGGAAGGGATAATCAGAATGCATACTGTCCTGGGGTGAGGGGAGAGAAGAGATGGGGAGAAAATGGAATTCAAATTCTTGTGGAAGTGAATGTTGAAAAGTGAAAATAAATAAATTTTAAAATTTAAAAAACAGAAATAAAAACAAAATAGAGCTCTTATTGTAACTGCACAATTCAAGAAAAAAAAATGCTTCTTCCCTTTTCCTCCTCTAGGTTTCTTAGGGCACTCTTTCTGAATCTCTCCTTTTCTCCTCTCAGTTCCTTTTCTGTATCATACTAAATTGTATGGTTTGTATGGTATCTATCCCCTCCAATATACTGTAAGCTCCTTGAGGACAAGACTGCTATTCTCCCTCTTTGCATTCCTAGCGTCTTGCAGGTGGCCTGAAGCCCACTGGAAACATGCATGATGGTTGGAAGCAGGTGAGCTGCTGTGTGTTACCACCTAATAGCCTGTATACAAGAGGTGAACTAAAAGAACTCACCGAGGGACATGTGTGACTGACAGGCCTTTCACATAATTTATGTGAGGCACAGACAGTCTGAGGGATATGCTGGTATTCATGAAATGCCCAGAGAACCCAAAGGAGGCCTTCGCCATGTTGGGCTGATTCTCTAGAGGACAGGGGTTCTTTACCTTCTTGTGTGTCATGGACTTCTCTGGCAGTCTGGTGATGCCTATGGACCCCTTTTCTGAATTACGGTTTTAAGTTCATAAAATAACGCACGTAAAATTACAAAGGAAACCAACTATGTTGAAATACAGTTATCAAAAAAAATGTTTTTTTTAAGTTCACAGGCTTCATTCAGGTTAAGAACTCTAGCTATGGAGGATATATGAAAAGACATAGACAAGAACTATACTGGATAGGAAGATATGGGAGGTCTGCAGTCTACATCTGTGGAGAGAGTGCTCACATAGATGAGATAACGGATTCATTAAAGCACTATTGCCAGTTAATAAGTGTCTGAGGCTGGATTTGAACTGAACTGAATTGAACTGAAGTCTTCCTGACTCCAGGTCCCATGCTCTATATACTGCACCACCTAGCTAAAGAACATACACTATCCCAAAAACAGCCATTCACTCTGGAAAGCTCTGACTGTGAAAAAATTTCTCCTTACAGCAAACCTCAGTCTACGTCTCCACATCTTCTTACATGTTGAGTGTCTAGTTCTGCCTTATGGGAACAAGTAGAATAAGATTAACATCTGTTTCATATGATAGCCCTTCACATACTGGAAGAAATCCTCTGCACCACCATCCCAAGCCCTTCTTTTACTAGGCTAAACATCCCCAGTTCCTTCAACTGCTCCTCAGATGGCATAATCTCCAGGCCCTCTGCCATCCTGGCCACCCTCTTCTACACACACACACCAACAAGCAATGCTCACAATATGGTCTGACTAGGATCAAGTACAGGCCTTGAACCCGTAAGTACCTCTTAAACATTGGTTGAATTTAAATGAATTCAGAGAGTAAATGAGACAAATTAAACTGAGAAGTATTACAGCAGCCAGGGAAATATTCAAATTTAGTAGAAGAGCATTAACTCCTGGTGACATCCATTCATCCCCTTGCATTCTGTTGAGTGAATTGGGTAGATCCCTCACAGAAGTTTTATGGAAAGTCAAAAACAGTAATCACACAGGATGAAAAGGTATCAATGGGTTGCACTTTGTGTCATTGGAAGGACACAAAGATCACAGACCTACCAAAGTCCTAGTATCACTCACCCCAGAAAGACAGATGTGGACACTTGTTAAATAGTCACTGATAAGGCTGAAAATTATGGGACCACCACCTTATAACTATAATTATGCCCTTGCCATATTGAGAATTCTGCACTATTCTCACCATCTAAAAGACACAAGTTATGAAAAACTGTAAACAAAATTTATACCTATCAGTGGGAGAAAGGCTAAGATAAATAGTGTTATATGAATGTAATGGAATATCAGTGGGCTATAAGGACTATGAATTTGATGAATACAGATCTGCAGGGGAAGATTTCATTGAACTAATGCCAAGTGAAGTAAGTAGAACCAGGAAAATATATATAATATATAAATACGTGTGTACATATATATTTGAATATATGTCATTTTAATAATATGTGTGTGTATGTATGTATAATATCAGACTTTTTCCAATATGTTAGTCCGGCTGTACTAATTTTTTTCCCTCTTTTTTGTTCTGTTTTATAACTCTCTGGGAGGGGAAAGGACATGCTTGGAAGTTCAGGTGATGTAAAAAAGTACATAAATAAAACTTTATTTTCAAAGAGACATGTGCTTCGGGTTGTTTTTGAAGTGATGCTAAGTTGTGTTAGACTACTTTCTCTTTCCTGCCCAGAACCTGAGCCTGTTAGCATGCATTTGTTAGGTAGTTGCCTGGAATTAAGACCAAAGCCACATAACTAGCTGTTACAGATGTGAAGAGGTAAGCCACCACAAGATTCCACTCATTCTGTAATCACACTGAGGGATAGAAAGGTTGACTGTGTTTCATAAAAAAAAATTCTGTGTGTGTGTGTGTGTATCCAAGCCAGACATGAACATGAACAGCAGGTCTCCAGGACTCTCTCCATTATAAGGTCACCTATCTAATCAACCCCCCAAGATAAATCTAATCAGTTAGAGTTGGAAAAGGCCACAGAGATCATAGGGTCTAGCTCTGGAAGGGACTTTTAAGACAGAGATCATCCTCACTTTATAGATGAAGAAACTTAGGGCCAGAGATATGAAGTGATTTGACCCAAGTTACACAGATAATGAGGAGGAAAAGCCAAGATTTAAAACCAGATCCTCTTATTCCTCATTCAATGCTCCTCCCATGACAACATATTGCCTTTTGGTTCAACTGCTACCTAAAAGTTTGTATTAACTCCAATTCAATTCAACAAACATCATTAAGCATCCACTGTGTGGAAGTCAACAAGAAGTATTTACTGTGAATCAATTACATGGGAGACATAGGGCAAGGTTCTCTTCTGAATGAAAAGGAGCATGTGCATGTGACACCTTAAAGCATTGTATAGATAGGGCTTAAAATGAGGGAGAGAAAGTTATTCGTGTGGAAGGAAGAAAGGCTTATAGCGGACAGACAGAAGACTAATAGATCCCATTTCTCTATGGCTTTAAGGTTCACAAAATGCTTTCTTCTCAATAGCTCTATGAGGCAAAGTATGCAAGGGTAAATTTCCTCATTTGACTGATAAAGAAACTAAGGATGGAAAGGTGAAGTTTCTTACCCACTGACTACCACACAGCCAGTAAGTGTCAAATGAGAGATTTGATCCAAGGTCTTAATGCTAAAACCAATGATTTTTCTACTATATTGCAGTACAGAATCCCCACTATACCATTCCTAGCTTAGATGACTCCATTGTTGGAGCACCCATTACCTCCTAAGGTACCTAATTCTATTTTTGTGTTTGGTCATTTTTCAGTAGTATCCAGTTCTTTGTGACTCCATTTGGGGTTTTCTTTGCAAAGATAATGGAGCAATTTGCCATTTCCTTCTCCAGCTCATTCTACAGATGAGGAAATGGAGGCAAATAGGGTTAAGTGACTTGTCCAGGGTCATACAGCTAGTTAGCATCTGAGGTCAGAGATGAACTCAGATCTTCCTGACTCGAGGCCCAGCACTCCCTACTGCACCACCTAGTTGCCCCAAATTCTGTTTTTAGACAGGTCTAATTGTTAGAAAACTTTTCTGTATATTGGGCAGAAATGGTCCTCCCTACAGTTTTTACCTATTTACTCCTATATTGGTCTTCTGGGCCCAAGAAGAATAGTGGATTAATAGAACTTTACGTACCATAACCTTCAGTCTTCGTACCATTGTGACCATCTTCTGGCTTTATTGATAATTTTCCTACGATGTGGCACCCAGAACAGATACATCATTCTAAACCTTGGCTACAGAAACAGCCTTGTTAGTTCCCCTAGAACATAAGAGAGAGCAGGGACTTTCTTACGAGATTTTGGGCTTTTGCCATCCATTGTTAATGATTATATCTGAGTCTGCCGTAGACCACAGGTCAAGCCCAAATTGCTTAAAAAGTTGTCAAAATAGAAGGTGGCCCAGGCCACCCTTGTTCTATGAGAAACTGTATTGCAAAATCCTAAATTAGGCCAAGATTCCCTGACTGCCAATAAGAGCTAGTCAGAACAATAAGGGATCTTAGCATATAGAACAAAGAACGTAAGACTGTGAGGGACTTCAGAAAACAGAATATAGAATATCAAAGCTAGAAGGGATTTTAGGACCTTAGAACATAGAATATAGAAAAGCATACACACTATCAAAGGAAAGAGTTTTAGAGCTCATCCAATCTAGCCCCTTGACTTTACAGGGGGTAAACTTACAGCCTAGAGACTTTTAGTTATTAGTCCCAAGGTCACATAGGATCCTAGGATTTTAAAAGTTTAAAACTCTAAAACTCTATATGAAAATACAACCTTGCCAAAAATATTAAGGGGTAGTTTCCCTTGCTATAGACGGATTCTCCACTTAATATAAGTATTCCTTTAAATGGCAGTTTCCTTGTACAGTCAAGTGTTGTTTGTTCATAAGTGAATAGCTGTTGTGCAGAGAGAGAGAGACAGCAGAGGCAGGAGGCAAGTAAAGAAGTCTGTGGTTGTGGTGTGCTCATTCAGGCAATTGTTAAATTTTCAATGTGAGCATTTACACCTAACAAATCAGGAAATGCTATAAAATCAGGGTTTGATTTGTTTTGTTAATTGTCTATTAGGCACTTTAATAATAAACTTTAAAAAGTAATGGAAAAAATGTTAATCATGAAGATTAAGCTTAAAAGTATGTTGGGAATTTTCAGAAAGCTGGTTGTTAAACATTTACCAGCATATCTTTGGTGGTTAGGATCCAATCTGAAATTATGATAATATATATTTGTATGTATGTATGTATATACACACATATAATCATATAGGATATATTCTGATAATTATGATAGTATATGTAAAATTACATACATATACAAGTGTATATGTGAAATATATAGCATACACAGATATATAACTTCTATATATAGTAAATACAAGATAATTTGGAGGGAGGTACTATCAGTGGCAGAGAGCAGCATTAGAAATTCTATGAGGCAAAGGTGAGGAAGGAGTGCATTCCCATAAATGGTCTGCTCAAAGGCATGGAGATGATAAATAAAATGTCAGGTATAAAGAACAAGGCAGCCAGTATGGCTGAACCATAGAGGATATGAAGGTGATTAATGTACAATAAATCTAAAAAGGTAGGTTAAAGCCAGTTTGTGAAGGGATTTAAATGAAAAACAAAAGAGTTTGTGTTTGCTCTGAGAGGTAATAATAATAATAAATAATATGTACATAGCGCTTACTATGTTGCAGATACCACGCTAAGCACTTTATAATTATTATCTCATTTTATCCTTACAACAACCCGAAGAGTTAGTTGCTAATATTATCCCCATTTTACATAGGAGGAAACTGATAGGGAGCACCAGGGAGCCACTGGTGTTTTTTGAGCAGGGGAGTGACCATCTGACCTGTGACAAATTACACAAAGCAGTTACATATAAGGTAGTTTGAGAAGGAGGGCATTAGTCATTGGGGAAATCTAGAAATGCCTCATGCAGAAAATGGTGCTTGGTTGAGTTGCATGCCCGCTGACAGGCATGTGTTGGCAATCTTTCTCCCATTGTACTGGGCTTGATATGAGGGAAAAAGTCCATGGGTGCAGCCTATGAAGGATGGAGACCTTCTTCTGTAGATCACCATAACTGAGAAAGAAAGTATGCTAGCACCAGCTACAGTGAGAGACCAAGGCTATAGGGAGCCCAGCCTTCCCGAGGAAAGATAGCACAGGGCTAAGTGTGTTCTGGTGATGGTGACAAGCAGATTGAGAGGGGTGGGAAAAGAGAGAGATAGAACCTGCAACAGGACTCACAGCTTCCTTCATGAAGCAGGGACTTCTAACTGTGGTGCTCTGAGTATGCATGGATCGTGTGCTCATTTTCTGGGGAGGTAAATAGAACTTGCCATGTACGGTTGCTTTCCTGAGGGCTCAGATACAAGATCTTTCTGCTGTATTTTTCATTACCTTTAATTATAAAACCTGCTCCATGTTTAATGCCTTTGTTAACCTTATAGAGGAGCCAAAAAAACCCTTTGTTAGAGAGCAAAATGAGTATTATATACTGATGGGTAAACCCTGGGTGCAGACATGAACTATAGAGATTACTACTGGGAGGTCCCTAAGATTGTACCTAGCAGAGTATGACACACAGGTTACAACAAAATGGTGGCAAAATCATTCGACTTTGAGTCAGTTTGAATCTCAGCCCTCTACAAATGTAACTTTGCGCAAGTCACTTTGGCCTCAGTTTCCTCATCTGTAAAATGCAGAGGTCATACTAGAAGAGCTCTAACTCCCCTTCTGGCTCTAACTCCTATAATATTGGGGTTTATGGAAAGACACAGATGCAAATCATACCACAAGAGAAGGTGTGTGTGGCAAGACTTTGCTCTATACCAGTGGGGGTGTGCCCAAGCCCATGATCTCATGGAGCCATCAGGATTTAACTGCCCTTAGCTCCACCTCACCCATGTGCTACCTAGAGTCAGAAAATTCTGGTCTGGCAACATTCCAGTCAAACTGGTACTATCATTTCTATATGACATGTGGAGAAGCTGAATGGTTAAGTGAGGGGCTGAATTTGTCATGAAAGAAAATTTTAAATATCAGCAAAAAAAAATGCATGGCTTCCAACTGCCCAGATTAAAACCAGATCACAGACTTTCTCCCCCCACCCCCTAAAAAAATGATCAGACTTCAGCAGAAAATCATTTGACAATAACTATTTCCAGACAGGCCCATGGGTTATATGCCAGATTCACATGATCAGGGTAATTTCTGTAGGAAGTTGTTATCAGAGCCAGACAGTCAAAATCATTCTACATTATAACCACAGGAAATGTTCATAGGTAAAATCATAATGTAAAAACAGGTGCATGGGGGTGGTGAGTTCCCTATCACTAGTAGTCTGAGTAGAGACTGGATAAACATTTGGTTTTAGTTGTAACAAAGAGGGGTCAAGATTTATGCAGTGGCCAGTCTAGTTGGCCTCAGAGATTTGGTGCTTCTATTATTTCAATTGTCAGACAAAAGACTGAGAAGGAAAAAAAAATGGAAACTTCAGCATGTCAGTGGAAATTAAACTTATGGGAAAGATGGTGAGAAAATGGAAATGGCTTATTGAGAAAAAAATTGTGGTTATAATGATCCAGAGAATTTTAAGAGCAACATTACCCTGGGAGAGCCTCAGACTAAAAGATATCCCAGATTCAAGCCAATTTCTACACAAGTTCATAGCACCATTTAACCATATTCTCTAAGGCTCAATTCCCTCCTCTATAAAATTAGGATAACAACTTCCCGTGTGGTTGTGAGGAAAGAAGTTTGTAAGTCACAAAGACCAAATATAAATGTGAGCTGCTACTAGAATTAATATTATTAGTATTACTACCACCTATGGTGTTAATTTTACTTTCACCCTATGATGGTGCCTGGCACACTGTAATCTTTCGAACGTTGAGCCCCTCACCACAATTAGTCAATCCATTCCCAAAACAGAAATGAAGAAACAAGAAGCTCAGAAGCCCATGATTCAGATACAGTGTGTGAGACAGAGTCTAATCTTGTAGACTTTTTATTTAACACGGCTCATTCTTGTTGTCACTGTTGTTGAGTTGTTTCGGTCATGTCTGACTCTTTGTGACCCCATCTGGAGTTTTCTTGGCAAAGATACTGGAGTCCTTCACCAGTTCCTTCTGTAGATCATTTTGCAGATGAGGAACTGAGACAAACAGGGTTAAATGACTTGCCCTGGGTCATACAGCTATTATGTGTCTGAGGCCATATTTGAACTCAGGACATTGAGTCTTCTTGATTTCAGGCCCAGCATTCTACCCACTGCACCACCTAGCTGCCCTAATATGCATTCATTTCCCCCTATATATAGTTGAAATCACCTCTTATGAGCCCATTCCCCAAAGCACTGATATCTCATTCTCTAATCTCAATGCAATATACGATCAGAAAATACTCTTCCCATAGTCAGTAGCTCTTCTTCCACATTTCCCCAAGACTACTCCCCAGTCATTGAGTCAACTGAATCAATCCCAAGCCAACTTAATGAACATCAGCCCTGAGGCAATGTCCTGATATTTCAAAATATCTGTGGATCTAATCACGTGCTATCTCATCCATGTCTTCCCATACCCTGTGACTCTCATCCATACCTTCCCATAAAGCATCTACCTAACAGGTTAAAGGACTCATCCAGGTCATTGGTATCTTCAGTACTACATTCCAGTTGGCCTTTGCTCTTGTGGTATGACTAGGTGACCTCCCTTTCTGATCATACATTTCCTAGGTGATATCTTTCATATGAGCTCTTATGCATGAGGAAAATAGAGAGAAGGAGGGAGATAGAAAGAGAAAGAAACAAAGACAGAGATAGACAAAAAGAGACAAAGAAACAGAGACACAAAGAGATAGAGACAGAAACAGGGAGACAGTCAGAACCAGAGAGAGACCAAGAAAGAGAGATCTAATTCAATAGACTATCCATCCAGCTACATGTCATAAGTAATAGACATCCTTTATCCATTTGGTTTTTCCTGTATTGATAGTTAACCTAATGTGTTTTGAGTGATCATGGATCTAAATAACAAGATTTTCTAATATTGTAGAGCACAATGTCATCAGCAAACAGAAGCATCGGATGTTTATCATTCTAGCCCTTTCCCCAACTTTTGCTGTTGCTCTTCCAAATTACTCTTCTCATAGAGGAAGTCCTGTCCTACAGGGGTCTTCCTCCTCTTCACTGGGGAGTACTGCCTATATCCATAGATTAATTGTCCCAAGACTCTACATTACAAGTATACGCATGAGCAAATCTAGTATGAGTATCACCTGGAAACTAAAGGTCTTTGTTTGACTCCGAGGTATTCTTCCCTTTCTTCCAAATCTCCATCATCCTAAGCCAGAATCTGGGACAAAACTGGTGGCCTCAATGACAAAGGGTTTCACATGGAAAGTACAGTCTCTGGCTTGCCTCTAGGATGGCTGCCAAAACCACAACACCTGATTGTTCCTGGTGGCTGCCAATTATAAGGGCTAAGACTCAGTTATCTGTTCTTGGATCTTCCCATCCCCCATTCCTAGAACCGTGGACTCTGATCAGTGAGCTATCATCTTATCCCGGCCAGGACCAAGCCACCACAATACTTCCTAGATATTTCCAAATGTTGTCTCCTTCTCTCTCTCAACATTCCTCCCATTCCCTTTCTAACTCTAGTCTGCCTTTGTTTTTTATTTACTCTATTAGAATATAAGCTCTTTGGCGGCAGGGACTATCTTGCTTACTTGTATTTGTATCCCTCTCCCATAGCAAAGTGCCTAGCACATAGTAAGCCTTAATAATTTTTTTCATTCATTTATACTTATCCCTTCTTCTGATATTGTAATCTATCCGCCACTGGGTCATTATACAGATCATGTTATCAAGGATAACCTCATAGATTGTCTTTGATGTTCTTCTCTCCCTTAAAAGTTTCTCCCCAAACTGCCTCCTCCCAGCAAAAATAATGGTACCCAAATGGAAGAATTCATTCCTATGCTCCAGCAGGAGCCTCATGCCCTGTGTGCTGCTTAGCACTGATGCTACAGCATCCTGCATACTATGAGAGTGACCAAATACTTCCCAGAACTCTGCTTGTATATGCAGATAGCAATAGTACTCCTTGCACTATGCCATGATTCAGTCAGCATAATGTAATCTGCAAAACGAAGCATCTGGAAGAACTCACTATCTATATGGAGTCCTTCTCTGCCATGTGTCCTAATTTCCTCCAACCCCAACAATGACTCCTTAGCAATGAATGAGCATAAAGGTTGGTGAGTCCTCTGGGTATGTACAAAAGCACATATGTTTAAGAAAGTACCCTTTCCTCTCTTATTCACGATCCTCTCTCTGCTGTTTGTCTCTCTCTGTCACTCCCTAAACAAGGATAACCAAAGTCCAAATGGACACCACACACACACACACACACACACACACACACCTTCAAAGGCAAAATGACACATTGCTGCAGCACCTCAAAGCTTAAAAAGTACTTTCCCTACAATAACTCTAGGTGTAAATAGTGCAAATTTAACTCCAAGGTGGCACTGCCTGATGATAATCAAACAGGAAAATCAGGAGAAAGAAGCAAGATGTTCACCCTGGAAGCTATGTCCTTTACTCTGTGGAATGGACATGTTGAAGAAATGCTAAGCTCTCTGGGATTCTAAGAGAGTAAACAGATTTCTCTCCTCTGGCTCTTCATCTCCCATCCCTAGTCTGCCATACAACCATGTGAGCCTGAACCAGATTAATTTAACTGGGAAATATTTAACAAAATAAATTTTTTAAAATGTAATAAAACATAGATAACGTTAATATGTGGTTTTCTAAGTCAACCTGTGGCCCCTAGAGAGCCTTATGTATGGAGTTTGACATCACTGATCTAGAGAGTATGGGTGATGTGGATTTACTTAATCAGGTTACCTCTGAGCCTCCCCCACTTACTAGTCCTGCCTTATTTCTTCCCTGAATTATTCTATTTCAGTAAGTCCCGGTTAGATGACCTTGACATAATGGCGCTGTTCCCCATAGGGAGAAAGAGAACATGACAGGAAAGTTCTTTCTGTAGAAACAATAGCAAAAAATAATACGTAATAAAAATAGCTACTTCATAGCTGAACATCTGTCAGTTGGTCAATAAACATTTATCTAGTGCTTATTATGTGCCAGACTCTATGCTAAGTTCTGGGGATACAAACAATGCCAAAGACAATCCCTGCTCTTAAGGAATTCAGTCTAATGTGGAAGACAACATGCCAACAACTATGTACAAACAAGATATAGGCAGGATAAATTGGAAATAATCATAATATTAATTTGAAGGAAAAGGAAAGATACTAGAATTAAGGGGGGTGGGGAAAGGCTTCCTGTACAAGGTGGGATTTTTAGCTGGGCTTTGAAGGAAGTCAGGGAAGCCAGCAAATAGAAGTGAGAAGGGGTAACATTCCAGGCATGGGGAACAGCCTGTGAAATCTGACTAGAGCCAGATAGCCCTAGACCATAGATAGATAGGCTACTCCAAGCCAAGGAGTTCTAGGGAAGATATAATTTGGGTTATTTTTTAGTTCCCCTGATCCACTCCTGCTGTGATTGGCCCAAGAAGTATAGAAAACACAACACGGTTCCTAAATGATGTTCGACTCACCCATTCAATGCCCTATCACTGTCAGCAACCTGTTTGCTTCTTGCCTTGACTTAATCATGGCTTATGAAACAATGGGGTAGGCAAGGGCAGACCAGATGAGAAGAGAAATTTCTTTTGCTCTACTCATCTTGCTTCCTATGGCTGCATCCCAATCTCTTATCTCAAACCTTCAAGTTTCTAGTGTCTGAGAGATGTGTGTCATCCCCTCTCAGGCTCCAAGTCCTTGACCTCGTCCACAGTCTCTCTTTCTGGCTGCCATGTCTTCTCATTTTTACTTGTGTACTTTTTCTCTGACTACCAGATAGCCACCAAATCCTCACCATTATTCCAAGCAGCAAGAAAGAGAGAGAGAGAAAAAAAGAGTTGTTACACAAGTCCAAACATGCCCACTTTATTGGGAAGGAAGCAAATGAGTCTCTGTGAAAACCCATGGCTTTCCTGGAATTATATACTAGTAAGTATCACAGTAAGGATTCAAGGTTTCTTTTCACTATTATTATGCTGTATCTTTGCTGTATTAGTAAGAGCTAGAATCAGACTCCTCGACATGGACCCAATCCCTTCCCTGTTTAGTTCTAAGGAGGAAAGATCTAGAAGGGCATTAATTTGGGAGACTGAGATCCCCAGCATTAGAGTTTCAACTGACAATCAATGAGCACTTATCACCTACTATGTGCTGGGCCTTGTGCTAATATAAAGGCAAATAAAAAGCAGTCCCTTCTTTCAAGGAGTTCACAAACTAATGAGGAGACAACATGAAAGCTATTTATAAACAAAATTTAGACAGAATAAATTGGAGATAAGCAAGAGAAGGTACGTACCAACATTGAGAGAGATTAGGAAAAGGTTTCTTATAGAAGGTGGGATTTTAGCTGGAACTTGAAGAAATCCAGGGAATCCATGAGATGGAGAAGAGGAGAGAGAATATTACAGACATGAGGGGCAGTCAGAGAAAATGCCCAGACTGTCTTGTTCAAGGGACAACAGAGGGGCCAGTGTCACTAGATGGCATACCATGTGGAGGGGAATAAAGTGTGAGAAGAATGGAAAGGTAGGAAGGGGCCAGTTTATGAAGGAGTCAGAATTATTTCCTATTTGATCCTGGAAGCAAAATAGGAAACCACTGGAGTTAACTGAATAGGTAGTGACATGGTCAGACCTGCACTTTGACAGCTGAGTGTAGAGTGGACCAGAGGCAGGCGGACCAACCAGCAGGTTATTGCAATAGACTAGGCATGAGGTGATGAGGGCTTGCACTAGGGTGATGACAGTGTCGGAGGAGAGAAAGGGGAGTATTTGAGGTATGTGGCAAAGGTAGAATCAATGAAACTTGACAACAAACTGGATATGGGGACAAGGGAGAGTGTGAAGACTTGTGGATGGCATGACTATTTTGAGCATAGGTGACTGGAAGGATGGTGGTATCTTTGACAGTAATTAGAAATGTAGTATAATGTATATTCTATTTAGATTGAGTTTGATGACTTCTGAGCTCCCAACTCTGTGAGGAGGAAGCCCTGCTTCCAGTGTAGTCCCCACAACCACTGTCCAGGAGAATGATACCTGTGGAGACGGGATCTGCCATCCCCTTCCACTATCAGCACCAGCTGCTGACCAACTGTTACCAATAGGGCAGGTAAACCAGCCTATCTGAAGCCGCAAGGAACCCTGAGGGAGGAGGTATAAGTTCCAGGTGAGTCAAAACATTTCAACCACTTTCCCTCAGATCTGATAAAGCTAGACCAGGACCCTGAGCCCATGAGCACCAGGAATAGCAATACCCAGCAGACCGCTTCCATTCTAGCTTCTGTAGCTACATTAAGGGGAGCAATGCTTGTGGAAATAAGGGCTGTTGTCCCTATCGTGACCAAAGCAAACTGCCAACCAAAGGCCACTGATGGGCACAAAAGCCACAGATATCACAACAATTGGCTTGCTTCCAGGCTGACCACTATAGCCATCACTCGGGAAATCACAGAGATCAAACTGGCAGATGCTTCTTCATCTGCTTAAGCCTCTACTGCAGCCACAGCTACTGAAGACCCAGAAAAGAAAGTTCTCACCACCAAAGGCTTTGGCACTGCCAAACATCTCAGTGCCAGAAACAAATGGAAACAACAGTAAAGAAGATGCATTACTATCGGCTTTGTTGTTGCAGCATAAGGAACACTGGAACTTTCCATCCGCCCTGGAGCTAAACCTTCATGTATGTATCCTCTCCTCCTATTAAAATGTGAGTTTCTTGGGAGCAAGGACTGCCTTGCTTTTCTATTTGTATGTGCTTTGCACATAGTAAACCCTTAAAAATGCTTTTTCATTCATTCAGGGTATCTTGAGCCACACAGATTAAAGGTTCTTAAACTGGGGTCTGTTAATTTGGGATTTTTTAATATTCTAATAACTGTACTTCAATAGAATTGGTTTCCTTTGTCATACTACATATTTATTTTGTTCATTTAAAAACAGTATTCTGAGAAGGGGTCCTTAGGCTTGACTAGACTTCCAGAGGGGCTCGTGAAACAAGAAAGGTTAAGAATCTTTAAAACAGATAAAAGAATATAGCATCTGGACAAGTTGAGCTGTAGCAGTACAAAAAAGAAGGCCAAGGAAAGATATGAACTCACAAAAGACAATTTCTTTCTCTCTCTCTCTCTCTCTCTCTCTCTCTCTCTCTCTCTCTCTCTCTCTTTGTCTCTGTCTGTCTCTCTGTCTCTGTCTCTCTCTGTCTCTCTGTCTCCTCTCTCTGTCTCTTTCTCTCTCTCTCTCTCTCCCTCTCTCTCTTTCCCTCCCACCCCCTCTCTCTCTTTTTCATCCCTCCCCCCATCCCCATTTCTGAGCTCCATGGAAACTTACGTTTCCTGCTAACAGCAGGGAGTGAGCTGAACAACCCTTTCTAGGCCCAGCCACTTTCCTCTAGGAATTCAGGAAGCCATGATTTCATCAGTGTATTTCCCCGACCAAGGCAGATCACAGCTGCTACATGCCTTAATAGATGGTTTCATCAGCTACTGTGGTCAAAATAATTCATCCTCTGGTGATGAGCCTCTCCACCCTTAGCTAGGCTGGTTCTGTGACAACAGACACTGTCTGTTGCCCAGTCCCATAATCGAAGCTTTGCAAGCCTCCCAGAATTTGTGCTCCTTTGGCATGGCTTTCAAGAACCCAAGGCAATATGTGCCATGATGAGGCATCCAAAGGGGATCTTAGAGGGACATCTTCAACGCGTAGATAATCTACACAGACAAACACTGACACATCATGGGTGGGCCTAGAGGTGGGAACAGCTCGACAAGAGCATCATGTGTGGCCCTTAAAGTAATTGTGTGTGTATTGGGGGGGTGGGTGGGGAGGCGCCTGGGAAAGGGAGAGAAAGGGGGTGGGGAGGGCAGAACTGCCAACAAAGTGGAAAAAAAAATAGCAAACCATTTCACCAACTACTGAAGAAATAGATGAACAACAAAGACATTCACTGTATTCAGTCATCTTAATAAGTAAATTGGTTATTAACACTAATTTGGAATACAAAAGAGGATGGCCCTTTGTCAAGAACAATGGTGAATTATAATATTTATAAGGGATAGTTTTAATCTCCCACAGTAGAATGTGAGCTCCTTCAGGTCAGGGACTATTTCATTTTCGTGTTTGGATGCCTATAACCTAGTAGGGCATCTGGAACATAGTAGGCTCTTAACATATGCCTGCTGAACTGAATCTTACTGCCTTGGTCTATTGGAAGGGCAAGTTATCCCAAATGGAAAAGAGAAGCAGAAAGCTTTGTGGGAGGTACAACATGGAGAGGGAAGATGGGAAAAGTGATGCACCAGAAAGTACCTAAGCAGTCAGTTGGTGAGTCAACAACATTTATTAAGTGCTTACTGTTTGCTAGGTACTATGCTTAACATGGGGGTAACAAAGGAAGGCAAACACATCATCGCTACCCTCAAGGAGCATACCTCTTAATGAGGAAGACATACAAAAACTGTACATACAAGATATATCATTAATAATAGCGGCTGGTATTTCTGTAAAGCCTACTATGTGCCAGGCACTGTGCCAGGCTTTACAAATATCTCCTTCGATCCTTACAACAACACTGGGAGGTAGGTGCTATTGTTACTGCCATTTTACAGCTAAGGAAACTGAGGCGGGCAGAGGTTAAAACATTTGCCTCGGGTCACACAGCTAAGAAGCATCAGGGGCTGGATTTGAACTAAGGTCTTCCTGATTCCAGGCCTGGCACTCTATCCACCGTGTAATCTAGCTGTTCTATATGGTACAAGTAGGAGGAAGTGGGGTGGAGACACAGAAGGAACAGGGGGAAGGAAGCATAGCAAAGGTTTTGTCTACTTAGCCAAGCAGAAGTTTGTGGCAGTTCTTTCTCTGACAGTAGAGAAACCAACTTTCCCTGCCTCAGGCCAGGGGGAATTGGAAGAAAAAATGAACCCTAGAGAGAATAATGGCACATACTGAAAATACCATGGGCCCTCAGGGCAAAAGAGAAGTACCTTCAAGGTTGTAGGGGCATACAACTATCAGCTATTCCCCAGACATGTGGAAGGACAATAAAACCCAGTCCTAGGGCTGGAATTGGTCATTGGCAGTTAGAAGCCACTCTTGGGGTGATGAAGGAAAAAGTATGGGCTAAGAACATTTGTAGTCAGTGAGATTTAGCGTTTGGAGAAGGGGCACAAGAGCATGAGTGAGAGTTAGTTTGGCATGACAGGGATTCAGTCTGAATACAGAATAGAGCAGTGGGACAGTGGTAATGGGAAACTAAGAAGTGGGTGAGTATGAAGTAAGAGGATAGAATATATGGCGGGGGGAGAGATTGGGGCCCCAGAGGGATAGTGAAAGTGCATGTCTCCTCAGAGCCAAAACATGTGCTGAGCTCTTGAATGCTACCTGTGTGCTGTGCCCTGATATGAAGGAGACAGTATCCATGTGGGTATGGGGGAGAAATGAGGGCAGAAGACTGAAGATTGAGAAGTTAGAACATGATAAGACGATGAGTTGAGTCCTAGCACCTTAGCTAGCTCCATGCAGAAATTATAGTAGAAAAAAATGGTGGTGAGAAATTGTCTGTCCAATATTCTCTTCCACAGTATATCTAAATTTGGTTTTTTCTGAGGTCTTAGCTCCTTTTGGGAAAAAGGAACTTCTGGAGGGGTACTGGTAATCTAGGCCAAGGGGTAAGCATGACTAAATGACAATGGCGTGACATGTAAGGCTTGTGAAAATTAAAACTAAACTCTCCGCGAGGGATAGGGATCAAGGGATAATAGTATTCAGAGCTAAAATGGGGGGGGGTCATCTTGTCACACCCCACCCCTCTCCCACTTTACAAAGGAGAAAAGTGATGCCCAAAGAGATCAAGCAACATGCCCAGTCTCACAGCTGAGATGTGATCATGGGCTAACTCTAGATTCAGTATTCTTTCCACTACAGATGGACATACATTTTTTAGCTCTGATTTCTTGCAGATTATATGCATTTTTGTATAGCTCTGATTGAATTCTATTAATTCTTGGAACATAGAGAGAACATTACCATCCAAGAAAAACAGTTCTGATAAAGAAAAAAGGGGGAAGATGTCTAAAAAATTGCATGTGGATGCATAGTCAACTCATTGGTCAACTTGGATTTCTAAAAAATCAAAAATACAGAGGCCTGTAATACAGGAAGAATAGAAAACATGTGGCATGGAGTCCTGCACAGGATGACCAGATTCCTAAAGCTTAAAGTGATCTGTACCTGGTGAAGAAAGCTAAGAACAACTAAGAGTGTTTTTATTTGGCTGTGTTTGTTTTAAAGCTCCAAGGTGAGAGAGGAGCATTTTGCTTTGGCACAAAGAGATAGTGATAACTGACAACAGAGAGAGGACAGAGCTGCTCATCTCTTTTTTAGTCCTATTCCTTCTGATGAAGAGAATGACCTTTGGTTCTGACAAAACAACCAAGTTGGTTAAGCGGGAGTTGAAGATTCAGGTAAATTCAGAACTAGTTGGATGGTCAGACCCAAAGACCATTAGTCATTAAATGGTTTAATGTCAACTTGGAAGGTTGGCTATACTCCCAGTTAAAATCCCTGCCTTCTACAGGAAGCCTTTCCCAATACCCCTTTATTCTAATGTCTTCAATCTGTTGATTGTTTCCAATTTATCCTGTATTATCTTGTATATAACTTGTTTGTACACAGTTGTTTACATGTTGTTTCCTTCATTAGACTGTGAGTGCCTTGAGAGGAGGGACTGTCTTTTGCCTTTCTTTGTGTGTACTTGGCACGTAGTAGGAGCTTCATAAATATTTACTAACTGGTGGTACTCTCTCCTGCTGAGGCATCTGGAATATTATATTCAGTACTGGGGCACCACATTTGAAGAAGGGCACTGATAAGCTGTAGTTCATCTAGCAGAATGTGACCAGGACAGTAAAGGGTCCTGAGATCATACCATATGAAGATCAGTCAAAGAAATTGGAGATGTTTAGCCTGGGGAAGGGAAAGCTTAGGGGAAACATGATATCTCTCTTCAAGTATTTGAAGTATTATCAGGTGGAAGAGAAATTACACTTGACCCTCTAGGTTTGACCCCAAGAGGCAGATGAAAGAGGCTGATTTAGGGCTGACATAAGGAAAAACTTCCCAATCAGTAGAGCCATCTACTAATGAAAATGGATTCAGTTCATAGTGGACTCCCCTTCACTAGAAGTCATCCAATGAAGGCTGGATGCTGGACCAATCATCTGATATGTTCTAAAAAAACATTCTCGCTTACACAAGGATTGGAGATGGTCTTTAAAATTCTTTCCAACTTGGGGATGCTGTGAGCACTTTGAGGCCATGGTCATTCTTTCTTTATTAGCAGAGCTCTTAACTGGCTTCCCTTTCAAGACATGGCTTGTTTTGCAAATCAAACCTGTCATGGAGCCACACAGTAAATGCTATACAATGTTGATTTAAGGCTTTTGGTCATCAAGTCTCAAAATGAGCACATGGTTTTTGATCAACCCAGCATTCAGCTCTCCATTGTCAGATGCTGCTGGTGAGTCAGCTACTGAGAGCCAAATGTCTGCAGTGCTGCTCATCCTGTCAGAGAGGCTTAAGGGAAAGGGGTATCCTTTGTCCCTGTGCCTGACTAAGCCAGACTATTGTTAAATGCTACATTTTACTCTCATGCATTTTTTAAAATATCCATTTCCTTCCTAGGGTATTTTAGGGGCATTGGGGTCCCAGTGAGTATCACTAAACCCTAGAGATGTAAGAGGCCTTAGAGGTCATCTATTCTAATTCACATTCAAAAAAGGAACCTTCACGACAATATACCTGATAGGGGGCCATCCAGCCTCTACTGGAATGCCTCCAGTGAGAAGGGTCCTACCATCTCTAGATTCTCTGTTCTTCTAATGCTGTGTTCTAGAATTTTATCAGGAATCGACATCAAGCCCACTGACCTATAAGTTGAATTAGGTGGCACCTCTCTTTCATTATGATATTTGGGGGGTTGACATTCTACTTTTGGACAACTAATTGTTAGAAAGTCTTTCCTGACATCAAGCCAAAAGTGACCTCTTTGCAACTTCCATCCATGGCTCTGGGTTCTGAACTACAGGGTCAAACAGAACAAGTCTAATCCCTGATTCTACTCAAGTCCCACCTTCTGTAGGAATCATTAACTGGTCCTCCCAGATGCTAGGGCTTCCCTTCTCAGATTACCTTCCATCTTCTCTATATATATCTTGTATGTACCTATTTATATGTTGCTGCCCTCCATTAAAGTATATGCTCCTTGAGGGCAGGGACTGTTTTGTTTCCTTTATTTATATCCTCAGCACTTAGGACAGTTCCTATGTAAGTTCCTAATAATAAATTCTTTTTTTTTTTGTTGTCCAAAATCTTTAATATAACAAGGAGAAAGGGAATTAGTTTTTGTAGCCTCGGCTGGCACGGCAGCCCCTGGCACGCTCGAACTTTCGGCCCTTGGATCGGACATATGGTTTGGTGTGGCTGTGGGGAGTGCCTGGTGCCTTCCCAAAATGCCTGTATACCTCTCGGCCCTTTCGGGGACCAGACAGCAGGACAGTGCCCCGGCCCTTGGGTGAGCTCATGGCCAGCTGGTCAAAGGTGAGGATCTTCCCACCAGCTTTGAGGATGCGACTGCGGGCATTGCTGGTAACACGAAGGGCGCAGACCTTCAGCTTGGGAACATCCTGGATCCTGACATCATCTGTCACAGTCCCAACAACCACGGCTGTCTTATTTTCCTGGCAGCTTCATTTTCCTGATCATGCAGGACAAGGACAAGGGGGGCCGGTTGGTCCGACTCATGAACAGCCTTTTCAGGACAACCTTGTTGAAAGTGGAGTTGGTTCTTCGGGCCAGGAACCGGTAGAGCTTCACTAGCAGCCGCAGGTAGATGTCCTGGCTGTTGGGCTCCTTGCGCCGGACTTTGCGGTCCTTGTTGTGACGGATGTTGACTCCCATGCTCGCGCCCTACCAGACACTGGCCCAACCAGGAAAAAAAAGTAATAATAAATTCTTAATAAATGCTTGTTGACCGACTGATTCCATGTCGATCCTTCCATTTCCTTGAAGACAGTTATCATGATGTTCTCTTCTCCAGGCTAAACACCCCCAGTTCCTTCAATTGCTCTTCATACAATATGGACTCAAGGTCCTTCAACAGACTAGTTGGCCTACTCTAAACATTCTCCGATTTATCAATGTCTCATCTAAATTGTAGTGTCTGGAACAGAAAGCAATATTTCAGCTGTTGTCCAAGCAGGGTAGGGTATGAAGCAAAACTATGATTCATTGTTCTTAAAGTTTTTTTGCCTGTCTTATAGATTTATAATGCTAGAGGAAGACCTCAAAGACCCAGGGGGGTAAAGGACCCAGATCAGATAGGTAATAAGCATCAAAGGCTGAATATGAACCCAGATCTTTTGACTCCAGAAGCAATTGTTCTTTTTATGCCAAAAAAATTAAGGTTAGCCTGGGATGACTTGTTCTTGATGAGCCTAGGCTGCCTCATAATGTTCATGGCTTTCCTTTCTAAACTGTTCACAAACTGTTCCTCTAATGCTATGTTCTACAATGCTACGACCTGTGTAGACTAGATGGTAAGTCATTCATACACACACACACACACACACACACACACACACACACACATATACATATATACTTAGGTTTCAGAAAAACATTTGACAAAGTCTTTTACACCATCGTTACTAGGTGGATTCAGAAACAATTGCACTGCCGAGACCCAAAGAGTGATGCTTATCAACCTGGAAGGAGATGTCTATTTAAGAACCCACAGTTCTTAGACTCACTGATGCATCTTTTCTATCAAGGGTTTGGATGAAGGAATTGGGGCCTTCAACCTCTCAACCTTTAGTTACTATTCTATGACACCAAGAACTTACGAACATGAGTTTAACATGCTCTAGTCGCAAAAGCATTAGATCCAGAGTCAAAAAATGGAGGGTCGAAAACCCAGGTCTGCTGATTCTTATTTATGTGACCTTTACTTCTCTAAGAAGTCTCTTCAGCTCTAAAATGAGGGTATTGGACTAGCAGACCTCTGAGGTCCCTTTCCAGCTCTGAGTTTATGATCCTGTGGCATCCTGTGTCCTTTAAACACTGACATTTGATGGATCTCTGATTCTGTTAGGATTTGTGTAACAAGTCCTTCAAGGTTTGCTGACTAAGGTTTCTATTTGGCTTCCCAGTGTTTACATAATTTCCATTTTTTTAGTCTTCAAGTTTAATTTTTATTTAGGCATCAATCTTTTTTAGAGGCAGAATGTAGTGTAGGCTAGAATGCAAGGCTTGGAATCAGGAAGATTTAGTTTCAAATTCTACCTCTAATGTTATCTAAGTGACCCTAAGCAAATCCCTTAAACATTATATTCCTCAGACAACTCTCAGAACCTTATCTACTAAGTCATAGACAGGCTTAGATTTGGTGGAAGGAATCCCACAGAAAGAGTTCCCCACCATGATAACATCATAGAGCCTCCAAATAGACCCTATCAATCTTTTAATGCTTTCCCCCCCCATAAGTTCCTAAAAGCACAAGTCTGTTGCTGCTGTGTGAAAATCATGTGGTCCCAACTAATCTGTAGGATGCTTCAAAAGAACCCCAGAGCTAACTCACAGAAGCAAGTCTATGTTTTAGACAGCTGGGGAAGCCTGAGGATGTTTATAAATGTCAATTTTTAGAATATCAACTAAGGGAACAAACTTCTATTTAAGTTCCAGTCATTGTCTGAGACAGGCCTCAAAGGAAGGAGGGGTCTAGAAGGAAGGGCTCCCCAAAGAAAGAGAAAGATTTCATAGAAGGAAAAAAAAGTTTTGTTGTCATTTTAAATAAAAATCCATTGCAAACTAAAATTAGATGCTTTAAAATAAACTCTTTCAAAGACACAAAATGAAATGCATATGAACAATGAGCAATGAAACCCATCAATAAGCATTTTTGTTATACAACGTTACCCCCAAATGTCATCACCCAAAACAATCAAAGGAAATGAATTCAACAAAAAGTGGTGACAGAATGTGAAGTCACCATAGGAGCCAACCATGTCAATTTCAACCCTGCTCTGATCACTCAGTGACAACCACATAATGTGGTTGCTTGTGTTTTACCCTTACAAGTCAGCTTGCATTACTGTTGACAGGCATGGAGAGGTGTGTAACAACAATGCAAGTGACGGGCAGAATTGTAAAATGACAACATCAGTAACACGTGTTGTGAGATGTGTGGTTCATCAAACCAACACAGGCAGTTCGGAATCCATGATTCTGATCACAGCGTCTACATCTCAGGAGATCAATCCAATGCAACAAGCAATTATCAAGTGCTCATTTATTAGATGTGCTAGGTGCTGGCTATGCAAACACAAAATGAAAATCTACCCTCAAGAAGCTTGTATTCTGATAGTCTTCTATTCATTCATTTATTCATTTTTCTAACACTAATTAACTGAATGCCTAGTATGGGAAAGGCAGCATGATAGAGTGAAGAGTGTTAGACCTGGGAGTCAGAAAGACTTGCATCCAAATCCTAACTCAAACACTTAATAGCTGTGTGATCCTGGACAAGGCCCTTAACTTCTCAGTGTCCTAAGCAACTCTCTACTGAGATCATAAGTTACAAGGATAACAACAGCTTGCATTGGTAAAGAGTTTCCTCTTCCAGGAATTTTCTGTAGCAATGTCCCAATCTCTTTCTTACTTCAGATACCCAAGATGGAAGTTATATCTTCATTAGATTTGTGAGTTCCTTGAGGGCAGGGACTGTCTTTTGACTTTCTAGGTATCCCACTTAATAAACACTTATTGACTAACTGATCTCATACCTTACCATCACTATAACTTTTTCTTTTCCCTTCTTCAAGATTTTACATTTTGAAATCTCTCTATCTATCTCTCTCCTCCCCCACACCCCTCTCAACACTATCTCATGCCTTTATGCTTCATTTCCTCAAAAAATTGTTCCTTATGCTCATTGGCAATCCTGTTCCCTCAGTCCCGTTCTATTCTCCCAGTCCTTCAACCCCATTCTAACTTCACTTCCATCCCTTCACAGTCCCGATCCTATATTTATGCAGTTCAACAAGGCACTGTCCATTATCCTCAAATTTCTTGCCCTGGGCCTCCTGCTCTCCTATTCTCTAATGGCTTGTCAATACAGTGATCTGTCTTCTCTACACTACAACCTATTGTTTTCTTTTTATTAATTTTTTAATTAAAAATATTACTATCTCTCCTACCCCTAAACTCGCCATTGAAAAAAAAACAAAGAAAATCCTTCTAACAAACAGGCATAATTAAACAAATCCAACTTCCACAGTGCTCATGTCCAAAAAAAGGTACATCTTATTCTGTACCTTGAGAGCATGGTCTGTCTGTCAGGAGGTGGGTAGCAGGCTTCATCATGAGTCCTCTAGAATCATGGTGGGTCATTATATTGATCAGAGTTCTTATGGTTGTGAAAGTTGTTTATTTGTTACAGTGTTGCTGTTATTTTATAAATTATCTTGATTCTGCTCACTTTGCCATGCATCACTTCATAAATAAGTCTTCCTAGGTTTCTCTGAAATCATTCCCTTCATCGTTACTTATTAAACTATAGTAAGATGTGATAACTTAGATTTAAAATATATTCACTACATTCATATACCATAATTTGTTCAGCTGTTCTCCAAATGAAAGACACCTCCTCAGTTTAAATTTCCTTACAACCACAAAAAAAGCTTCTATGATTTTTTTTTGTACATATGGGTCCTTTTCCTCTTTCTTTTATTTCTTTAGAGTGAACCAATCATTTTACAGCTCTGACCTTTTCATCAACACCCAGAAATCTCACTTCTATCCACATTTCTCTACTGACATAATTCTCTCTAATGACCTTTTAAATGCTGGATCCAGTGGACTTTTCTCTGCCCTCAACCCTTTTAATCTCTACAGAAATTGTTGACCAGCACCCTTATTCAGTTTCTATGACACTGTTTTCTCTTGGTTGTAGTCCTACCAGACTTGATTCTTCTCAAATGAATTCAATGATACATCTCCACCTCCTCTTCCTCCTCCTCCTCCTCCTCTTCCTCCTCATATCCCCAAAATGTTGGTAATCTCCCAAGGCTTTAACCTTGTTCCTCTTCAGTTCTCTTTACACTCTCTCTCAGTGATCATGTCCACTCACATGACCTCTATTACCAATACAATTATGTCTATAACCATCCAGTCTCTATCTCCACTCAGATTCCATCTTCAACCCCTAATATCATATATTCAACTGCCTATTGAATATCTTCACATAATTATTCCATTTACCCTTCAAATTCAAGGCATCTAAAACTAAACTTGACGTCTTACCACAAAAACCTATTCTTCCTCCCAACTTATCACCACCATCCTCCCATTGCCCCAGGCTTGCAGCCTTACAGTCATCTCTGTCTGTTCTGCCTTATTTACCCTCTAAACCTAATCATCTGCCAAGTTTTGTCAGTTCTAACTCTACAATATCTTTGACCACTGTGTCTTGAGGTCGTTATACTGCATGACCTTTAAATTCTCTTGCTTCTCTAAATCTATAATGGATCCTATCATCCTGTGATCTTTTCTCTCCATTAACTGTAACCACCACACTAGTTCAGACCTTCCTCACCTCTTGCTAGAACCTACTGTAAATAACCTCCAGTCTCCGGTCTCCCGTTCTTCCAATCCTTCCTTAAACAGGTGCTAAAATAACTTTCCTAAACCACAGGTCTCACCACATTGTTCACCTGCTCAAAAATTTTCAGTGGCTCCCTATTACTTAAAGGACGAAATACAAAGTTGCTCACCCGGCACTTAGGCTCTTCCACAATCTGGCTCCAACTTATCCTTCTATTTGTAACTCACATTATTTCTCTTCACACACTCTACCGCCAAATCAAATTACTTGCTATTTCCCAGACTCAGTGTGTCATTGCCCACTTCTGTGTATTTGCATAGGCCATCCCCCATGCTTAGTATGTACTCTTTCTACCTCTCCACCTACTGGTATCTGCTTCCCTTCCTTCGACCTAGGCTTCCTCCTCGAAACCTTCCTTGATCCTCTCCCTCTCCACTATCATATAGTGATTTCTCCCCCCTCAATGCTTCTTACAATGTTTTTCCTGGATCTCTTCTTTACCCTGAAGCACAATGTACCTTGTATATCTGTGCTAATGTCATATATTCCCTAATAGATTGTAAACTTTTTGATAGTGAAACCAAGTCTTGTTTAATCTTTTTGCCCCTAATACTAGAGTTACTTTGTACAAAGTAGATACTTAATAAACGCTTATTGAACTGAATTTGTGGGTATCTAATAGCTATGTATTTCCATCAATGGAAGTATGCATAACAATGTTGCATCAATCGATACTATTTTGCCCAGCACTGAAATTTGAATGCCACTATTATGACATAATTAATCATGGCATAAATAATCATGGCAAAATTAACATGGAAATTCTACCCAGGAAACTGTTAAGGGGAGATACAGTACATTAGAGTATAAAGAACATCAGAATGGGAGTCAGAAAATTTCAGTTCTGGTTGCAGCTCTGAAACATTAATTTCACTGAGTTACTCTGCCAAGTCCCTTAACATCCCTGGGCCTTTATTTCCTCATATGTAAAATGAAAGCATTGATCCACATCAGTGGTCCTTAACCTGAGAACCACAGAGCTCCAAAGAGTTCATGAATAAATTTCAGGAGGTCCCTGAATTTAGGTAGGAAAAAAATTACATCATATTTTCACTAATCTTTGGTTTCTTCTGTAATCCTATATATTTTATACTTGGCATTTTACAAGCAGGTAGGTGGTACGGTGGCTAGAAAACCAGAATTAGAGTCAAGAAGACCTCAGTTCAAATCCTGCCTCAGATATTCACTGTGTGACCACAGGCAAGTAATTTAACCTTGGCCAGCCTCAGTTTTGTTATTTTGTAAAATGGAAGTAATGATAGTACCTAGCCTTTCCGGGTTGTCGTAAGACAAAATGAGAAAATTTGTAAAGTGCTTTGCAAACCCTAAAATACCATGTAAATGCTAGCTATTATTATTTTATCTTATGAATTTAAAAATATTGCGAGAAAGGATTTATAGACTTCCCAGTTAGTTATAGGGAGGGAAGGAAGGAAGCAAGGAAGCAAGGAAGGATATATGAACTAAGCATTTACTATGTGCCAGACATTGTGTTAAGCACTTTATAAATATTATCTCATTTAATCTTTACAACCTGAGAGGTAGGTGCTATTATTATCCTCATTTTACACTTGAGGAAATTGAGGCAAACACAGGTTAAGTGATTTGCTGAGGTTCAAATGTTAAGAAGTGTCTAAGCCTGAATTTAAATTTGGTTCTTTTTTACTCTAGGCCCAGGGTTCTATCTATCCTGCCAACCTAGCTGCCTATGAACCAAAGTTAAGAATTCCTGATCTAGATTCTAGAACGTCTAGATTCTAGAACATATCTGAGATCTTTCTAAAGCACCTCCACTCTCTGATATTCTATGTTCTAAGGTTTCTTCAAGCCCTAATGACTTAAGACTACCAACCGATTCAGTGCTTCACTTGAAAATGCACTGGAAATTGTTTCCTCTGTTCCCTTTCTTATAGCTTAAGAAAACAGAGAGCAGCTAAATGTCTTTAAGATCAATGGTCAAACTAGGAACAGAATACACAGCTCCAAGGAAGTAGTCCATTCTGTGTCCCCAGACAATGCCACTTCCTTGCTAAGAATTCCAGTGCATTTTCTCATAAATATAACTTTTTTTTCTAGAAACCCAATTATTTTCAGCAACTTCAGCTGGCATGCTATGGAATTCAAAAGCAAACACACATGTCTTCCAAAATATTTCCAGATGGCCACACACACACACACACACACACACACACACACACACACACAGTACTTCTGCATAAGCATTCCAATAATCTCATCAGATCAGCTCCTCACTGTTAGTGACAATACCTGAACAGTTCCCAGAGGCATTCAGAATGACAATTCCCCCATTCTTCAAAGCGAAACATTAAAAACCTTGTATGACAATTCTCCAAACTGAAAGCCAGTTTATGGCTACTTTGAAAACAGATATCATTTGGAAATATTAAGGAGGCAACTATGCTAGATAAGCACTATATACCTACAATACTTTAAAAAAAATCCATGCAATCATAAATGTGGATCCTCCCTCCCTTCACTGAACCAGAATGAAATTTTACTAGACAGTTTCAGTAGTTGTTGCAGGAAAAAAAAATGCATCCCCTGGTGGCCAGCCCTATGGTAATGAGCTTCTATTCAGTAAGCAAGGCTGATCTTCAAACAATAGGCATTGAGTCTGTCCATCATGGGGCCCTTTTTCAAAATTCAACAAATATTTATTGTCTTTGTTATTTTGTTGTTCAGTCATTTCCAACTCTTTATGACCCCATTCGGGGTTTTCTTGGCAAGGATACTGGAGTGTTTTACTATTTCCTTTTCCAAATCATTTTACAGATGAGGAACTGAGGCAAAAAGAGTTAAGTGACTTGCCGAGGGTCACATAGCTGGTGAGTGTTTGAGGTCACATTTGAACTCAGCAAGATAAGTCTTCCCAATTCCAGGCTGGACACTCTATCCACTGTGCTACCTAGTTGCCAGCATCTATTATATACTATATATGTATATACCTATGTATAGTGTGTTGCTCTGGGTCCTACGGATTCAAATATTTTAAAAATCATATAGCCTTTGCCTTCAATGAGCTTGCATTGTATACATTAGGATTCAACATGTACTCAAATCCATGTTGAGGAAAATGCCTTCCTTTCTCAGATTACCTTCCATATATTCCGCAGATAACTTCTACATACCTAGTTATTTATATTGTCTCATTCATTGGAATGTGAGCTCTTTGAAGGCAGAAACTGTTCTAACCTTTCTTTGTAATTCTAGAACTTAGCACAGGGCCTGGCACATAGTAATTACTTAACAAATACTTGTTGACTTACAAAATGATTATAATACAAAGCAGGAGGTGATGAGGATAAAGGAAAATTCCAAACAAAATGCCCCAGGAAATTTTCAAGACTAGAAATCATTTTTTTCAGTGGGAAATCTACATTAAGTGGCAATTGAAATAAGTCTTGAAGTCAGAGTTTCCTGAAAGATAGAGATGAGAAGGAACTAGATTCCAGGTATGGTGGATAGTGTTCATGAATGCATCATGGCAAGAAATAGTGGGACAAACTCAGGATACCATCAGTTGTCCAACATAAGTGTATAAAGGGAAAGTGATGTGAAATTTATCTAAACAGATAAGTTGATTCCGGATTGTAGAGGTCTGGTCTTAAATTTAAATGTTGAGAGAAATGATTATTAATAGCCAATATCTTGGGGAGATTCAGAGCTCTCCCCTTCTTCCAACTTCCTGATTTTAAAAGAAGTTTAGTCTCTTGAAGGACAATACAGATAATGAGATTGAATTAATTCTCCTCATCTAGGTCAGTTCCCACTCAACCTTACAAGGAATTTAATCTAATGTGGTGAAGCCCATTATGTTCTACTCAAACTTGGGTAGAAACAGATCCTTTTGTCTAGACAGCCCAAGTCTGGGGGTGGTTTGAGTATAGAGATATTTTCTCTGTCCAAGCATGACAAGAGGTCACTCACAGCCCCTCACTGAACATCTACTCTTCCAAGGGTATATAAACTGTGAGCCCATGCCATGATTGTCTTTGGTCTGTGAGAGACTGCCAAATGACCATTGTCTTATTAATAACCTGTTGACCTTATTAACAAAATAGTTAAATTACCCAGAAACTATGTCTTTTGAACCTTTTTAATCACCATAATGCCAGGCTAAGGAGTTTGTAAGAAATAGGGAACCACTAAACCTAGGAATGATATGGTCAGCTGTATTCCTTACAGAGATTACTTTGGCATCTGTGTGAAGAACAGATCGGAGAGGAGAGTGGCTAGAAACAGGGAGCTCAGTTGGGATGCAACTGTGCTACTATAACAGATCAGGTGAGAGGTGTCAAGGTTCTGAACTAGGGCAGAGGCCTTACAGAGGAAGAAGACATGGATATAAGGGATGTTGTAGGCAACCGCATCTGGAAGGTGTATAAGATTGAAAAGTGAAGGTTTTAGACTTAGGATTCTAAAAGGTTGGGGGTGTCCTTACCAGAAAGAGGGAGGCTTGGAGGATGGGTGGGTTTGATAGGAAGAAAATGAGTCCCATATTGGACATGTGGAGTTTGAAATACTTTTAGGACATTGAGGTCAATATGTTTAATAGGCAGTTAGAGATCTAGGTAGGGGTTCAAGAGAAAGATTAAGGCTGGACAAGTAGATTTTGAAGTTACTGCCTGAAGATGACAATTACAAGCATGAGAGCAGATGAGATCACTAAGAAAGAATTTAGAGAGAAAATAGAGCCTAGAATAGAGCCATGGTGGACACTCATTCCTAGGAGATGGAAGATGGATTATGACCAGAGATATTTTACTTAGTACTCTGAAAACTGAACAGGTTTCACACCTTGAAATTCCTCTGAAACTTAATTGTAGAGTTTCCTAACTTGCTTTTTTATTTTCCTAAGCAATGAGCTAGGAAGTTTATAGTAAAACTGACCACACTGTAAACCAAGACACAATAAGTTTTGCTTGAATGTAGTGACAAGAAGACTGAGAAGGAGCATGTAGAAAGGTATGAGGAGAACTAGCATAGCAAAGCATAGGGCACAAAGAAAGAGAGAGTTTCTGGAAGGAGTAGGAAGTCAATAATTTCAGAAGATGCAAAAAGGATCAAATAAAATCAGACCTAAAAGAAAACTGTCAGATTTCATAGTGAAGAGAACTGACAACCTCAGAGCACTTAGCACAGTACATAGCACACAGAAGGCACTTGGCTGACTGACTGATTGACTAACAAGGGCAATTTCAGATTAGTTCTAGGGTAAGAAGTTGGATTTCAAGGAATTGAGATATAGTGGAAGTTAAGGAAATAACAGCAACAAACACTGCCTTTTTCCAGGAGTTTGGCTATGATAAAAAGGGATATAATTAGGGAGAAAGGAAAAGAATCTATATGGTTTAAAATATTTGTAGCGGTTCTCTTTGTGGTAGCAAAGAGCTAGATGGGAATGCCCATCAATTGGGGAACGGCTGTACAAGGTGTGGCATATGATAGTGATGGATAACTATTGTGCTGTAAGAAATGATGAACCAGGTGATTAAACCTCAGTTTCCTTTTTTCTCTACAACAAGGTGTGAGTTATGGTCCCCTATAGCTGCAATATTGTGTGATCTCTAAAGTAAAATGCGAAAGCCTTGAAGACGTAAAGGAAAAATTGTGAAACTTCACACCAAAAATCATGAAGATGCAAACAATTGCTGCAGGAAAACCCAGGGAATCAGAGTTGGGTTTCCATGCTCTCTTTCAAATGCACACTTCTCTCAACATATGGCTGGCTTCTTTTAAGGTAACAGTGTGTACTATACAACTTTTAAGAGAAATATTTCTTTTAAAAATTGTTTTCTCAATAATAAAAGTAGAAAAATTCTAAGGCTAAGCAACTATGGATTTTAAAAAAGTCACAAAAGAACCCAAGGGAAAACCAAGATTTATTTACATCAAAGGCATCTCCTCACGAGAGGTCAGCTCTCTGTCCAGACAGATCTCTCTTCCCAGGCTCCTAGTCTGGTATTTGAGTATAATCTCCCCTATAATTGGATAGAAAAACTGTGGGAACAGACTTTCATGGGAAGTACTGGATATAATAAAGAAGAACCAAATGATTTTGCAGATACTCAGATACAGATAAAGCCTAGAAAAAATGTTCTGGGTACTTTTCAGATCCATCAGGAGATATGATATATTGAGACTTCAACAGGTGGTCACTTGTGAATATAAAGAATTCAGAGAAACATGGGAGACTTGTATGAAATGGTGCAGTATAAGCAGATCCAAAAGAAAATCTACATGACTACAACGTAAAAAAAGACAACACTAAAAGGCAATAAAAGGTCAAGTACAATAAACAATGTTAGTAACAAAAACTTGAACCTGAAGCTCATGAGCTTCCTGCTAACAAGCAATAAATGACCAGAGTGGAAAGTGGCATCTACTGCTAGCTACAGCCTCTCTGATTGGGTGGTTTTTGCTTAATTTTGCTTTATTTTCTGAGAAACGTACTTTGAGGAGGGGTAGGGTGTTTGGATGACTGTTCGATGCATCTAATGGTTTTGTTTTCCAAAAAGTTATCAGTTCTATCTTCTACAAACCTGCTTATTGCCAGAGGTGGAAAGCCACATCATTTTTATCTATGTAATAATAAAAATGTTGGTTCTGAAGAAAAAGTCCTAAGAATCACGAATTCAGGGCTAAAAATCAGGAGAACTGATTCAATTCCCAATTCGGCTAATGAGGCACACTGTGACCTAAGGCAAGTTATTTTTTCAGGGAATCAGTTGCTTAGCCTGTAAAATGAGGGTGTGGACCTAGATGAGTCTTTGAGGTCACATCCAGTTCTGACATGCTTTGTTCTAGATTCTAGGGTCCCTTCTACATGACATCCTATAGTCTAAGGTCCATTTTCCCGCTAACATCCTACAGCCCAAGGTTACTTCTGTTTCTTGCATTCTGTGTTTTAAATTCCCTTGAGCTTTTGCATTTCAAGTTCTAAAATCTCTTCAAGCTCCAAGTCCATATTCTAATCCTAATTCACAGTAAATCTGGCCCATTACTATGGATCTGGCTACTAGAGATTAGCTATCAAACAGATAATGTAATAACTATTTTCAGGTTGAGAAGGCTTAAGTTGTGCCTCTTCAGCTGTCTCTTGTCCCCACTATGATCATCCCCAATGTATTAGACTGAGCTGGGTCCCGTTCCTGCAACATCTCCCTGTTTCTTTCTAACTACCTGATCTGTATCTTACTCATCCTTCAGGGGCCAGTTCAAGGCAGCTATGGTATAGTGGAGAGAGCAATAGGTTTAGCATTAGAAAACCTAGGTTCAAATTCCAGCGCTGCTACTTACAACCTGGATGTGACCTTGGATGATAACCATAGCTAGCATCTATATAGTGTTTTAAGGTTTGTAAAGTACTTTATGTATATTATCTCATCTGACCCTCACAATATGGGTGCTATTATTATCCCTACTTTACAAGTGAGAAAATCGAAGCTAAGAAGTTAAGTGACTTGTCCACAGTCAGTGATTGACTGAGATTACTTCCTAACTCCAAGTCTAATGCTTCATCTACTATTATACCACTGACTGCTCCTTGACCTCTTTAGGCCTTATCCCTCTTTAATTGACCTTTCCTATGCACTAATTAATCATATTCTGACTTATATTTATTAATTCTTGGCCCAAATTTTATAGAAGTGATTAAACAGGCAAGTAGTAGTGTACTGATATGCTTTCTGTTACTTTATCTGGCAACAATATCATCTGTGACTTTTTCTAATCATTAGGTATCTTCCTTTTCAAATACCTTGGAAATTAATTCCTCGATGCTTTCACATTTTGCTGTCTCCTGAACAGATTTCTTCTTTATGTACTTGGACTGGTCCAGTGGCTATATCTGACTTCATTTTCTACGGTTCTATTTTCACAGGGACTAAGCTGATAGAGTCCAAGTGTGGTTTATTCTCTTTTCATTCTGAATCTCCTGCCTCTTCAGCAGCCCCAGCAAATAAAAAGTCCTTGCCACCAAAGTCCTTGATGGTTCAACATTGGGTATGGACATGGTTTTAAACAGTGGAAATCACATAGCAGAAGATGCAGGACCATCTGCTCTGTCATTGAGTTCTAAAGATGATGGAACTTTTCCATCTGTCCTATTGCTGATAAATATATACATATATATATATATATATATACACACATACATACACACACATATATATACGTACATATATATATATATGTGTGTGTGTGTGTGTGTATATGCTGTCTCCCCCATTAGTGCACCTTGAAAACTGAGATAGTCTTGCTTTTCTTAGAGTCCCAATGCTTAGCAAAGAACTTTCCACATAGTAAAGACTTAATAAGTGCCTTTTTTCATTCATTCATTCATTCATCATTGGTTAACATTCCTATAGGAAGGCCAGCACATTTGTCCCATTTTTTATCCATGTGCAGTCCTACCTGCAACTGAAGAAGGTGGACTAGACTTTATTTGGGAACCTGCCCAGCTTTCAATGATTCCAAACTATTGAATAACACAAAAAGCCACCTTTTCAACACTAATATTTTCTCAATGATGCCATTATTCTGTGAATCATGGAACCCCACAGTTTCTGAAGAATCAAAATTGCAGATGATTCCTATTCTACTCCATCCCACCCCATCGTACTCCATCCCATCCCATCCCATCCCATCCCATTCTATCCCATCCCATTCCATCCCATCCCATTATATTCCATCCCATCCTGTTCGATTCCATTTCTATTCTATAGCCATTTATTAAGTACCTGCTCCATGTAGGGCACTGTGCTGTATTCTTGGGATACAAAAATAAAAATGACACTGCCCTGGCCTTTTAAGAGCTTACATTCTACTGGGCCTAGCACAGAGTGGGTGCTTAGGAGTTGTTTCTTTTTTTTAATTTTATCATTTTTGTTTAATATTTTGGTTTTCAACACTGATTTCCACAAGATTTTGAGTTATAAATTTTCTCTCCATTTCTACCCTCCCCCCCCATTCCAAGATGGCATATATTCTGATTGCCCCATTCCCCAGTCAGCCCTCCCTTCTGTCACCCCACTCTCCCCCCATCCCCTTTCCCCTTACTTTCTTGTAGGGCAGGAGAGATTTCTATGCCCCATTTCCCTATATATCTTGTTTCTCAGCTGCATGCAAAAACAACTCTTTTTTGAGCATCTGCTTTTAAAACTTTGAGTTCCAAATTCTCTCCCCTCTTCCCTCCCCACCCACCCCCCCTAAGAAGGCAAGCAATTCAACATAGGCCACACATATCATTATGTAAAACACTTCCACAATACTCATGTTGTAAAAGGCTAAGTATATTTCCTTCCATCCTATCCTGTCTCCCTTAATTCAATTTTCTCCCTTGACCCTATCCCTTTTCAAAAGTGTTCGCTTATGATTGCCTCCTCCCCCTATCTGCCCTCCTTTCTATCATCCCCTCTTTTTTATCCCCTTCCCCTTACTTTCCTGTGGGGTAAGATACCCAATTGAGTGTGTATGGTATTCCCTCCTCAAGTTAAATCCGATGAGGGCAAGATTCACTCTTTCCCCCTCACCTGTTCCCTCCTTTCTTCCAACAGAACTGCTTTTTCTTGCCATTTTTATGTGAGATAATTTATCCCATTCTATCTCTCCCTTTCTCCCTCTCTCAATATATTCCTCTCTCACCCCTTAATTTTACTTTATTTTTTTAGATATCATCCCTTCATATTCAACTCACCCTGTGCCCTCTGTCATATATATATATTGTGTTTCCACAATATTCAAATTGTTTCCTTCTGGCTGCTTGCAGTATTTTCTCCTTGACCTGGAAACTCTGGAATTTGGCAACAATAGTCCTAGGAGATCTTTTGGAAATCTTTTTCAAGAGGCAATCGGTGGATTCTTTCAATTTCTATTTTACCCTCTGGTTCTAAAATATCAGGGCAATTTTCCTTGATAATTTCTTCAAAGATGATGTCTAGGCTCTTTTTTTTTTATCATGGCTTCCAGGTAGTCCAATAATTTTTAAATTATCTCTCCTGGATCTATTTTCCAGGTCAGTGGTTTTTCCAATGAGATATTTGACATTGTCTTCTACTTTTTCATTCCTTTGGTTCTGTTTTATAATATCTTGACTTCTCATGAAGTCACTAGCTTCCACTTGCTCCAATCTAATTTTTAAGGTGGTATTTTCTTCAGTGGTCTTTTGGACCTCCTTTTCCATTTGGCTAATTCTGCCTTTCAAGGCATTCTTCTCCTCATTGGCTTTTTGGAGCTCTTTTGCCATTTGGGTTAGTCTATTCTTTAAGGTATTATTTTCTTCAGTATTTTGCGGGGGTCTCCTTTTGCAAGTCATTGACTTGTTTTTCATGGTTTTCTTGCATCATTCTCATTTCTCTTCCCAATTTTTCCTCTACTTCTCTAACTTGCTTTTCCAAACCCTTTTTTGAGCTCTTCCATGGCCTGAGACCAATTCATATTTTTCTTGGAGGCTTCTGATGTAGGCTCTTTGACTTTGTTGACTTCTTCTGGCTGTATGTTTTGATCTTCTTTGTCACCAGAAAAGGAATCTAGGGTTTGAGTCTGAGTTCATTTTTGCTGCCTATTCATGTTCCCAGCCAACTACTTGACCTTTGAGCTTTTTGTCAGGGTATGACTGCTTGTAGAGAGTACTTTGTCCTAAGCTTTAGGGTCCAAGTGCTGTTGTTTTCAGAGCTACATCTACTCCACCTTTACCACAGGCTCTGTCCCAGCAGTGCTCCTCCTCCCCCAAGAACCACCACCCAGGACTGCAATCCAGATCCAAGCAGGGCACAGCAAGAAAACCTGCCTCTGTGCCCACAAAGTGCTCCTTGCACTCCCACTCTGATCTGCTGATAGATTCCTCCCACCATGTGAGCCAGGGACTCGGGAAGCAGCTGATGCTGGAGCTCTGGAAGTAGCCTCAGGAGCTTCCTGATGCTGCCACCCACCACTGCTGCACCACCTCCGCCACCCCCGGGCTAGTGGCCAGACGGCTCTCAACTCGATCTGGCAGCTTCCCACTAACCTGCTCTTTGTTCTTTGTGGGTTGAGAAGTCTGGTAACTGCCATAGTTCAATGATTCATGGCCCTGAGGCCTGCTCCAGCTGGCTAATTCCCAGTCTGGTCTGTCCTAGTGCAGCCCACACTAGGCTGTGCTCTGCTCCCAGCACCATGTGGTAGACCTTTCCCAGCGACCATCCAGGTGCTCCTGGGCTGGAGACCTGTTTCCCTCTGCTATTTTGTGGGTTCCACAGCTCTAGAATTTGTTCAGAGCCATTTTTTACAGGTGTTTGGAAGGATTTGGGGGAGAGTGTAAGCAAGTCCTTGCTTTCCAGATGCCATCTTGGCTCCACCCCCCTTGGGAGTTGTTTCTTGAATTAATTACCCCATAAACTATTAGAAAACAGTGCTCCCATTTCATGAGTTTGCATATCCCCATAGTGTAGGGCAAAAGAAGTAAAGGCCCTTACTAATAACTGTTTGAAGAAGCTTTAGGAAGAAATAAGTAGTTACTTATCAGGAACTGTGTTAAGTGTTAAGAATAAAAGGAAAGGCAAATGCAGTCCCTGCCCTCAGGGAGCTTATAATCCAATGGGGGAGAGACATGTAGGCAACTGTATACAAATAACATACATACAGGAAAAGTTGGACATAATCACAAGGAAAACACTAGCACTATAGGAGGTCTAGGAAAGGCTTCTTGCAGAAGGAATTTTAGCTGAGATCTGAAGGAAGCCAGAGAACCTTGGAAGCAGAAATAAGGAAGGAGAGCATTCCAGGCGTGGAGGCAGCCAAGGAAATGCACAGTCAGAAAGAGGGTCTCATCAGCAAGGAGGCTAGTGTCCCTGGAGGAGAATACGGTATAAAAAGACAACTCAAATATTGTAGAAATGAGAACTGCTCATATTACACTTGAAAGAAAATGATAGTAGCCTAATTTCTAGGGTGTTATAGTAGAAAAACAATTTTCCTTCCAATTACTCCATGAGCTAAGTAATGCAAAAATTACCTCCATTTTACAGATAAGGAAACTGAAAGGGATAAAGTAATTTGTTCACAGTCATTCACCTAGGAAATGTCCAAGTCGGGAATGGAATAGAGACCTTTGGACTCCAAATGCAGCCTTCTGCCCATAAGAATGGACATCTGTGCGATGTGATAATTATGCAGAATCCTGGATAATTAATTTGAAACTATAAAAACAGAATATCACATCTGAAAGGATCTTTCAACTCCAACTCTGTCATTATACAGATAGGGAAACTGAGGCCCATTGAATTGGGGGCGGGGGGGGGGGGGGACTAGGACTCAAAGTGGTAATGTCTGGGCTCCAGCCTAGGCCCTGATACTGGCTTGGTTTGTGACCTGCTTAGGCCCTCAGTTTCTTCATCTATAAAATCTGAACTCAGTTTTACTGATGTCAAGACCAGCACTTTATCCACTGTGCCATCCAGCTGCCTGTATGACAGGGATCCCTGGGCAATGAAAGTGAAACAATGAAAACACAGAATGTCTCAGCTGGAGGGGACCAGAACCACCACCCCTCGTGTTATACATCTGGGGGAATTAAAGCCCAGAGTTAGTGGCGACAGATGCCTCAAAGTCATAACACCTGAGATTAGGACCAGGTCCTGCTGCTAATTCATTCTGTGACTCTGGGCAAGCTGCTTTCCTTCTCTGTGACGATAAAAATCCCCACAGGGCTGCTGCGGATGAAACATTTCATAAACCCCAAAGCAAGATATAAATGTGAGTTGCTTTTGATATAATCTGTAAAATGAAAACAATGATCTTTGCGCAGCCTACCTCTCAGGGTTATTGTGAGAGAAACAAATTCCTGTGGAGATAGGTTGTGTGGTTTAGTGGGGAAAGCACTGCAACTGAGTCAGGAGAAACTCTGGTTGGAATCCCAGCTCCAGTATTTTGGGACCATCAGCAACCTGCTCAACCTTTCTTTCATAATAGCCTCAGTTGACTAAAGTATAAAAAAGGGATAATGGTGCTTGAGCTATCCATATCACAGGTTTGTGAGGAAAGTGCTTTGTGAGCCTCAAAGCGCTCCTGAAATTTGGGCAGTTCTCTCTCCCAGGGGCCAGCAGAAAGCTAGTTGCACATGCACCAGGTAGAGGATTTTAAGGACTGCTGCTAGAGATAGGAACCCCACTGGCCCTGCAGTCAACCTTGAAAAGGGCTCATTTGAATTTAACTCAGCTGGTCCTCAAATGACAGATCTACAAAAGCCTTTGCCATACTCAAAGCCTTCCCAACTTGGTAGAACCTTCCTGAGTTTGTTGGCATGGCCTTGCATCCTCACCACCCCCCTGTACCTCCATATCACAATGAGACACTTCAGTGAAGCATTTGATGTGTTCTGATCATAGTAGGCACTAAATAAATAAGGAACAAATGAATGAATGAATGTGGTTCAGTGTCAGCTGCTCACAGCTTCCCAACAAAGCCACGAACCCCTGCTCCTTTCTGCTATACACTAATGCCTTTCGGTTCAGTAGTCCTTCACAAACGGACTTTTCTCTCCAAGCTCCACTATGGTCAACAACAGAGAACTCAGTGATTGAATCCTCTGAGGCGTGAAAAAGACAACCCAGCCCAGATCAAAGAGTGTCTGGTGCCTACGGAAATACAAGTGCTTCACAATCTCCCTGCCCCTTCCCCATTCCTGGCTTGGCAGAATGAGTCCTTGCCCTTAGAGCACAGACAGAGTGGTCCCTGCTAATGAACAGTCCAACCGAAGGAGGAGTGGGGCCAACCATGGAGGAGGACAGCTTAGGACTTAATTATTGGAGAGCAAATCCACTGATGAGGAGGGGGAGGCCAAACCACAGAATGAGGTCTAGCAGGGAATACACTGGCTATGGCCTGGGCATGAGATAGCTGCAATCTGAGCAGATTCCACACAAGATTTCTGATAACAGGGACTGGGTCATAATCCAAGATTATCCTGCTGTTGGTACAAACAGGATGAGCCACCAGTGAAGGCATGTGATGGAAAGCACTCTGGACCTGGAGCTAAGAGTCCCTTGGTCAAATCCCAGCTTTGAGGCTTATTGGCCGTGTGATTGTAGGCAAAACACTTCAACACTCTGGGACTCAGTTTCCTACTCTGTAAAATGCAGAGAGCAGTATTTGCCCTGGCTGCCTTATAAGCTGGTTGTGCTTTGTAAAGCTTAAAGGGCTGCCACAGCTCAATGGAAATTGCTATAGTCATTAATCAATTAAGATTATTAACTAGTAAGTACCTCTATAGATTAATTCAAGCCAAAAGTTTGTCGTCAGACACAATAATGAAAAGAGCACTATGTTTGTGGTGCTTCACAGCTGATATGGAACTTTTCTCCACAGGGAAGTGGAAAAAGGAATAGTACCCCGCTTTAAAGATGAGGCACCAGGGAACAGAGAGAGGTTGGTATCTTGTCCAGTAAATGCAGAGCCAAAAGTCAAACACAGGCATTCTGTTAACTAGTTTGGGTCTAGTTTGTTTGGGTTTTCAAAGCAGATGCTCAATTCATTATGGCTATCCTTTTCTAATTTGTTAACGTGTCTTATCAGAGATGCCATTTTCCCCTCTGAGGAATGCTTTAGCTGCATCCTCAAAAATTCCACCGTCTTGCCTCAACCATGACCCTGAGACCTCACAGCTCTTAATTGTTTCTGTAATTTGTTCTTTCATGGGCTCATTATTTGGAGTGTCATCCTTAGTCTCCACGTAGACCTGTATCTTGGCTCAGTACAGTCTTCTGCCTCCCCAGTTAAGGGCTCCTTCTATCCCCTATACTGCCTTTCAAGGAAATCTTGATTCACTGGTTCCCAAATCCTCTTTGCTCTGCTTTAATAGCAGAATATGCAAAGGTTGTTCAATTGTACTGTAGGGAAACTTGATCTAGAGAACTGAGTTCAGATCCCAGCTCTGACATTTACTAGCTGTGTGACTCCATCTCTCACATTATTTTCCTGAAAAAAGATTTTAATAATAATAATTATATGTGCACTACCTACCTGAAAGGCATGTTGGGAAAGAAGCACTTCATAAACCACAGAGCACTAGAGAAATGGGAGCAATTACTTTTTTTTTACTAGCTTTAAGTTCTAAATTAGACTTTTTCCTGTTCTCCTTCCATCTGGCCATGATGTTCTGGCCAACATATTTAGCACCTGTATTTCAACACACATTAAAGTGTTCTGCTGGTGTGTTAAACAGTTCAGTGGCACTTCAGACTCAAACCAACCTCAAGAAATGTTTACAGTCTCCTACAGTCAATCAAATCCCACAAGTGCTATCTCTCACCCCAACACTACCCACCTGGGCCCCCAGCAGGATTTATTGCAGAGAGGAAATCTCACTTATTTCAAATGCTTTCAGGTGTACTGATTCTCTGCAGCTGCTGTATTTAATGACAGCATCGCATCATGATAGCTGCTAGCCATTGGAAGTAGCCTTGATCTCTTTTATCAGAAGACCTGGGTTCAAGTCCAGACTCTGTTACTTAAAAGATGTATGAACCTAGGCATGTCTCAGCTCCTCTGAACCTCAACGTTTTTCTCCGCAAAGGGGAGATAATCATTGCACCAATGTCACATTGTTGCTAGAAGGACCAAATACAGTAATATATTCAAAGCACTATGCAAACCTTAAAGTGTTATGTAAATATCGATTACTACTACTATTACTATTATAATCGTCATCCCATTCTTTTGTAATGGGGTTCATAGAGAAATTGTCCTGGGACAAGTTGCTATCTGTTGTGATTCTGCAGTCAGTTGCGCAGGTGGATAAAATAGCTGCGTTTTGTAAGTGAATAAACGCGTTAGAATGTAAGCTCATCTTCTGTGGGTGCACTGAAAGCATCCTTGGAACTACTCCAGTGGCAATTAGGACAAGAGGGGGTAAATACACATGTCGTAGTAGTCCCATGTGATTTTGACTTGCTAGGTTTCTGTATTTTTAAATATTTTTATTCTACATTTGGAATGGACTCCATTCTTGGAAGTTTTATAAACTCCATTTGAAGGCTATCTTTTTTGGTTACATTTTAGAAATCAAATGATAGGACCTTGTTATCGTCTCTACAATCGCTCAGTGAAGTGATGTCTGCTTGTTCCAAAAATATCTCTGTAGGGTTTTTTTAACTGATTATCATGTGCTCTAAGAATTTCTATAAATATTGTAATCATTATTATTATTATTAGGGAAGGAGAAAGGGAATAAGCATTTATAAATTGCCTACTATGTGCCAGGTGGGCAGCTAGGTAGGTCAGTGCATAGAGTGCCAGGCCTGGAGTCAGGAAGACCTGAATTGAAATCCTGCCTCACATACTTGATAGCTGTGTGACCCTGAGCAAGTCATTTAACCCTGTTTGCCTCAGTTTCCTCATCTGTCAAATGACCTAGAGAAGGAAGTGGCAACCCACTCCAGTATCTTTCTCGAGATAATCCCAAATTGGATCACAAAGAGATACGATTGAAATGACTGAACAGCACAAAAATATATGCCAGGCACTGTGCTAAGTGCTTGACAAATATTATCTCATGTGATCCCCAAAACAACCCTCTTACACCTTTCAGGGCTATTATTATCCTCACTTTACAATTGAAGAAACTGATGCAGAGGTTAAGTGACTTGTCCAAGGTCACATTGCTAGTATCTGTGGCTGGATTTGAACTCAGGTCTTCCTGACTCCAGGACCAGGCTGCATCCAATGTGCCATTTAGCTACCTAATTATTATTTCATTCTCATTTTTCTAATAAAAGCTATCCTGGAATAAATTATAACCTTATCATCATCATCACCATCTGTAAAAGAGACATATTACTTGTAGCACCTCCTTCCTGTGGTGGTGGTGGTTGTTTTGCTGGAGTGTGTGTGTGTATATGCATACGCACATACATGCACATACATACACACATACATGGAGAAAGAGAGAGAAAGACAGAGAGAGAGAGAGAGAGAGAGAGAGAGAGAGAGAGAGAGAGAGAGAGAGAGAGGGAGGAAGGGAGGGAGGGAGAGAGCGCATACTTTTTAAGGGTTGCAAAGCAGTTGATCCTCACAACGACCTCAGGAGGTAGGTACTATTATTATCCTCATTTTTCAAATGAGAAAACTGAGGCAGACAGAGATTAAGGGACTTGCCCAGGGTCATATAGCTAGGAAATGCCTGAGGCAGGATTTGAACACAGGATTTCCTGACTCCACGTCCCATAGTCTTTCTACTGCACCACCTGGCTACTGTTGGGAGGCAAATGCTTTAAAAATTTTTAACATCATAAAAATGCGAGTTGTTACCATCATTTAGGTGATAGTAGTAGATTCATTTTTAAAAGTTCTGTACTTGGAATCAGAAAGATCTGGATTCAAATATCACCCTTGACACTTGTTTGCTGTGTTCCCAGGGGCAAGGCGCTTAGCTTTTCAGAACCTCAGACAGCTCTTTAAGATCATTAAGTTACAGATGGACTATAATATGTAATGGTAAAGGCAGTTAGAACACCCCAAATGGATGAGCCAATCCAATAAGCATCTATTAGGCACCAAATATGTGTAAGGTACTTTCTAGGTACTAAGAACACAAAAATTATGAAAAGCAGTCCCTGCCTCAAGACCCTGACGTTCTAATGAGATTTTACAACATATAAAGAGATGAGTATATATATATATATATATAATATATGTATATGTGTACATATATACGTACATATGTGTATGGAGATAGATAGATAGATAGATAGATAGATAGATAGATAGATAGATAGATAGATAGATAGATCCATGATTATCTGAAGAGGGAGACAACACTAACCACCAATGGGGCATGGAAAGGCTGTCCCTAAAATCCTTCATGAGCTCAGCCTTGAAGGAAATCAGGGATTCTTAGAGGTGTAGGTAAAGGAATGTATTTTTGAAATGGGAAAAAGCATACAGATGGGGAACAGAATGTCAGGTTTTGAAAACACCAAGGAGGTTCATTTGGCTAGAAGATAAAGTAAGGGAAGGGGGAGGAATGTCAATCAATGTCAATCGGTCCGTCAATAAGCCTTTATTAAGCACCTACTATGTGCCTAGCCCTGTGCTAAGTGCTGAGAACACAAAGAAAGGCAAAAGCATAACATTCAAATTATGGACCAACAGGCTGTATACAAGATAAATGGGAAACAATCAACAGAGAAAAGGCACTAGAATTAAGAGGGAATGGGAAAGGCTTTCTGTAGAAGCTGGAAGCATACTGTGAAGGACTTTAAATGCCAAGCTAAAGAATTTGCATTTGATCCTAGAGGCAATGGAGACCACTTAGGGTTCATGAACAGGTGAGGGATGTGTTCAGACTTGTGCTTTTAAAAAACTATTTTAGCAGACATGTAGAGGATGGGCTAGAAGCGGGAGCTGTTGTAACAGCCCAGGAGAAAGGGGATGAGGACCTGAACTCCAATGGTGGCCATTTTTTTGTGAAGAGAAGGGAGATAAATACAAGATATGTTGGAGAAAAGAAACAAAACTTATCAACTGAATCAGAAGACCTGGGTTCAAGGCCTGGCACTGAATCCAACTAGTTGAATGGATTTAGACAAGTCATATAACCTCTTTTAGCCTGTTTTTTACATCTGTAAAATAGGCACAAGACTCCTTGTACTACTCTTTTCAAAGGGTTGTTGTGAGGAAGGCATTTTATTCACCTATAGAAATGGGAGTTATCATAATTAGTAGAGAGGCAGCATGGTGTCCTGAAGACAATTAATGCTAGACTAGTAAGCAGGAAAACCTGGGTTCAAATTCTACCACCAACACTTACTAGCTTTATGACCTTTGGCAAGGCACAACCTCTCTGAGCCTCAGGATATTCTCTAAGACTATAAACTATAGACCTACAGATCAGTCACAATCTCTTTTGGGGGAAACATGTTCTCATCATGGGAGCTCCCCACTCCATTGAAAACATAGGTCCTTGCCATTCTGATAGGTACGTCATCATCAGTGACTGTAGTAGTATCACAGATATCTGGATACATCACAGAACATCCCAAATACCTGATATGGCAGGATGACATTCAAATCAATAACAATTATTAAGTGCCAATTCTGTGCAAGGTAGTATGCTTGGCCATGGGAATCCCAGAGTGAAAGTGACTCGATCCCTGACCTTAATGTGCTTACACTTTCCTAGAGGGTTACAAAATGAACCTAAATAAGTATTAGACATAGCAGGAAAGATGGAGGCAAAGGACAAAAGCAGACAAAGTACGCCGGGGGGAGGGGGAATGAGGAAGGAGAGAATACTTTCAATGGCAAAGAATCAGAAAAAAAAAAAGCTACATGGAAGACACGGCACCTGAGCTCAGCCATGAAGAGAAGGAGGAGCCCCGGCGAAATGTTAAGGTTAGACTTAGCATATTTCTGAATCCAATTAATTTTTTACCCTGACTCTGGCCATGCTGTTTCTTCTGCTTTGAGTGGCCTACCTGGGTTCTCCTCCATCTCTGCCTGCTGAAATTCTTCAACAGCTCCGACGCCATATCCCTGGCAAAACCTCTCTTGAACAACCACCACCCAGCTAGGGGATTCTTTCCTCCAACCTTGCATAGTACTTTACTAGAGCCTTCCCCTTTCAGGTGACCTTCATCTACTCAGCATATATCTTTTGTGCCTCTTCCATTAGCTTGTGAGCTCTTTGAGGGGCAGGAACTGTATTCCTGGCTTTCTTTTTTATCCTCAGCGTTCAGCACAACACCTGGTGTATACTCAGTGTTTCATAAATGCTTATTGATCGGCATCTCTCTTAAGCTCTTTTGTTCTAATCTTCATTACAATTATTAGATAACTGAGAGGTAGTTTAGTGTGGTGAAAAGGGCCTTCCTTTGAAGTCTACCAATCATAGAAGAGAATAGAAAACCCTAGGATTTAGGAGCGGAAGGAACCTTAGTGTTCACTTCTCATGCACTAATCCCCTGATCTCACAGATGACGAAACAGAGCCCAGAGATATCCAGTGATTTACCTTCCCCAAGGATCTAGGCTTTATGCCTGCCACCATCCCCATGGTTCTAGCAAGGGTTCGAGCTCCCAGATTCCCCTAGTCCCTCTTCCAGGAAGCGTTCCCTGAAGGAGTTTGGCCTATTAGAGTAAGGAAGTTAGATAGAAAGCCTGAGTCATATAATGGATTTGTTTTGTTTGTTGGTTTTTCAGAGTGGCAGAGGGGGAAGGGAAAGAGCTTGGTCCAGATGTGTGATTTCATTGATAAAGGGGACTCACTCCTAGTGTGGGAAGCAACTTGACGTAACAGTGGATAGGGCACTGGATTTGGTGTCAGTTCATTCTAATCTTGCCTCAGACATGTAATACTTGAATGACCCTAAGCAAATCAATTGACCTCTTTCACTTCAGCTTCTTTATCTATAAAATGGAGGTGATAATAGCACCTACCTCACAGGGCTGCTGTGAAATTGAACCAAAAGTCTTAGGGCAGTTTTAAACTGTAATAAGGACATCCTTAAACCTATTACATAGCTATATACATAAGTTATATAGCTATATAAATAAATAAAATATAGCTATATAAATATATAAAATAAAATTTGAAAAATAAATATATGAAATAAATATAAATTGCCAATGAAGATCAGCAATTATTCTGCAACTCATAGTCTAGAACAGGGCTGTCCAAAATGCAGCAGCAGTACGATTTATGCGGCCTGCCTACAAGCACAGAAATTTACATAAATGCTTTAGTAAATGAAGCTGAGCTACCCCAGAGCTCTCACTAAAATCGCAAATCAAAATATATTGTCTATTGTTTCACTAATGACCTAAGGTTGGACAGCCCTGGTCTAGGAGAACCTGAGGCACTGGGTGAAATGACTTAACAAGGGTCTCGGACCCAATCATGTGTCAGAGCCCTGGGTCTTCTTCCTGACTCTGAGGCAGAGCTTCCTACCCATGATGCCAAGGCACCTCTCCCTGCCCTGATACCGTCTACATTTTACAAGAATCAGAAGAGAGCATCTGAGGGAATGGGCAGGATCTTCTATTCAGAAGGACAGGGACAAAAATCACAAAGGATGAAAATGAGATGACAGATTTGGAACTGGAAGCTACCTTAGAGATCATCTGGTCCAACCCTCTCCTCTTACAGATGAGGACACTGAGCCCCAGAGAAGAGAACATGACTCACTACTAGTCACACAAATAGCAAAAACAAGATTTGAATCCAGTTCTGACTCCAAAATGGGGTCCTTTCTACTGCACCACCCCACTGACAGTAGACTGACTCCCCAACCTAATGAGATCACACATCCCCAGTTGAAGTAGCAACTGTAGTGCCTTTCACAGGGCATCCCGGGCACACAGTGGGTCCTTACTTATTATTTGTTGAACTGGACCTACTGAGAAGCAGCTTCTGTTGTGAACAGTACTGGACCTGGAGCAGAAGTCCTGAGTTTGAATGTCACCTCAGACACTTACTGAGTTGTGTTTATATTACCCACATCTGTTCACCCAATTGCATTTCCTAGTTACGCAAAACACAGAACACATGAAAGCTGGAGCATGATTCCTCCGGCAGCCACACTCACCAGTCCCGTGCATGTTGACAGTGCCACCGAGGAAGTGCTATCATTCCAGATGAATCCCTGATAGAAACACTGCTCAACTGTAAGCTTCCCAGACTCCAGGACTCCATCCTTTCCAAGGACCTGGACAACAAGATCTTGGCCAAGGATGGCAGAAGGTTCGAGTTGTAAGTGCAGTTCTTGACCAAATGCTGCAAATCTATAGTGCAGGGAGCCCCTGGGTCTCTGGGGTGACCGCTTCCGTCGTCTGCTGTGCAAAATGTCGTGTGAAATGTAGGCACCTCCAGGATCCACTTCAATGGGGGTCACAAAGACATAATCTGCAGTGGAAGAAAAAGCGTGACCATCAATGCCTTTTGGCCAAAGCTCAGTACCGTTTGATTCATAATCATTCCCATATGACACAGAGGTAGAAAGAATCACTGAAGAGATCGTTTGCTCTTGTCTCTCTCTTTTTCTGTCACTATTCTCTCTCTGTCTCTCTCTCTCTGTGTCTCTCTGTCTCTCTCTCTCTCTCTCTCTCTCTCTCTCTCTCTCTCTCTGTCTCAGACTCTCTCTTTCTCTGTCTCATTATGTCTTTCTCTGTCCCTGTCGCTCTTTTTCTATCTCTGTCTCTTTCTCTGTTCCTGTCTATTTGTCTGTCCTCTATTTGTCCATCTCTCCGTCTCCCTATCTCTCTCTATGTATTTATAGAGTTCTTTAGGTGTGCAAAGAACTTTTTATGTGTATGTCATCTGATCTTCATAACAACCCTGAGACGTAGGTATTATTAATATGCCCATTTTGCAGATAAGGAAACTGAGTGAGGCACAGAAAGATTAATGGATTTGCTTATAGTCACACAACTATAGTTAGGGTCCAATGAAGGAGTAGAACTCAGATCTTTCTGACTCCAAGTCAGAAAGTCACTCCAAGTTCTATGCTCTAACCACTAAGCCATATGGCTGATTTATACTACCCAGCTACCTCAATTAAGGGCAAAAGATATAAAGTGACTTTCACACGGTCATCTAGCTAGTTATGTATCAGGGTCAAGATATGAACCCAGGTCTTCTAATTGCTGATAATCTGCCTCCAAAGTGCTAATCAGCACATGTGCCTCCTCAAGGCAAAAAGTCCAATAACAGCTGCCTCAGGATGTCCCCAGTTACTAGAGACATCCAAGAAGAGGCTGGAAGGCCATCTACTATCTACAATTAGAGATGACCCCAAGGTCCAGGTGACAGTGCAGCTAGATGCCCTCTGAGATCTTTCAGTTCTGAGCATCTATAAACTTTGAAGGCCATGAAATTACTCATTTAGAATCAAAGAACATCAGAGCCGGATGGGTCTTAGAATACAGAATATCAGCAAAATGGGCCTTGGACTATAGAAGAACAGAGCTGGGTGGGGAAATTTTAATCCAGCTCCCTTATTTTTTTATAGATAATAAAACGAAATTCAAAAGAAGATGAGTGACTTTCCCAAGGTTGCACAGCTAGTAAAGGAAGGAAGGAAGAAAACAAGCATTTATTAAGCACCTACTATTGTGCCAGGAACTATGCCAATTACTTTACAGATATTATCTCATTTAATCCTCACAACCCTGGGAGGTAGGTGCAAATATTATACCAGTTTTGCAGATAATAAAACTGAAGCAGACTGAGGGAAGTGACTTGCCCAGAGTCACACAGTAAGCATCTGAGGTCACATTTGAACTCGGGTCTCCCTGACTTCAGGCCTAGTGCACTGTACCACCTCTAGTAGAAAGCAAAAGCATGATTCGATTTACGTATAAAACATTTCCTACAAATAAAATCCCTCCTATTTGGAGCCATAGAGATCTTACAGAAAGTCAGACAGATGTAGGAAATTGCTATAAGATATAAATGGGGAAGCATCAGCATAAGGTGATACATAGTACTATTTATCTCAAAATGCCCTCAACCTTGTCCTCTAAAGAAACACTGATTGTATCTTCCTAGCAAGGACTTGTGGAAAGGAAAGAAGGAAGGAAGGAAGGAAGGAAGGAAGGAAGGAAGGAAGGAAGCTCGCTTTAGACCAGGAGTCAGGTGGACTGGGTACAAATTCTGGCTCTGCTATGTACTACAAAGGTGACCTAGAGCAAGTCACTTGTCTTCTCTTTGGGCAAAGCATTTCACCTTGGTGGGTCTCAGTTATCTCTTCTCTGAAGCTAGATGGCTGTTATTTAAGGTCCCCTTTGACCTCTGAACCCATTTTCCTATGAGCGTCATTGGTCACATACACGTATTATTACCTTCATTTTATAGATGAAGAAACTAAGTGTGAGCAAGGGTGAGTGATTTGATTATGATGGCACAGCTAGAAAGCAAGGTGTCTAGGAATGGATCGCAAGACTTCTTAAGGCCTAAGCTCATTTCATTATATAATGGAGTTTTATAATACATGCATTTAGCATGAATTCACTCACTTGTCTCCCCATCAACTCCCTCCTCCCCCCAAATAAAAAAGGAGAAAAAAACCAATTTAAATAGTGCAAGCCATCATTCCACTAAATCAGAGTGTTTTAATCTTTTTGTGTGTTATGGATTCTTTGGCAGTATAAGCAATTTAAGGAATTTTCACGGGTAATTTTACATATATAATTTTAACCTTACAGACTGACTTTAAAGCCTAGCCAGGCCCCTGCCCTCCCATAGGATTCCCATAAGATAATGACTCCACTCTACATTAGTCGGCCACAGGACAACAGTATTACTATATAATACTACATTTACCTGACTATATAGGCCATTCAAAGATACTGGCTACAATCCTTAAATTATATTTCTTTGAAAGGAAAAGAATACATAATGATACAATGAAAAATGACTCCTATTATAGACTACACTCATATTTTATACAAGTCAAAATGGAAGGAAAAATATGTGGCCTATACCTGAACCAATTTAGGAAAACCTTACCTGTATAGAGTGACTTGGTGCTCTCAAAGCCCTTTTACATGTATTATCTCATTTTAATCACAGGACATGTTGGGCAAATATCTTGAGGTTTGTTTTATAGATCAGCAATCCCTCTCTCCTTTAATAGACGAAAATGGAAGCCTGAAATATATTTTACTTATATTTTTTAATTGACCAGTTTTGTCCTCCCTGTTCATATGAAAAGCAAATGATTGAACCACATTCTATATCTCTTTTAAAATAACACTAAATTAAGTAACTTTTCACTTAGATGGCTCTTGGTTAATTTTTCTTTGGCTCTTAGTAGAAAAGGGGTTCCCTATCCCCAGTAAAAAAACATCTGACTGATGCTGTGAACAATTTTCCTTGGACTATAGAATAAGAGAATGCCAGAGAATCCCAGAATTCCAGAAGCAACCTTAGAAATAAGAAATGAGAAAGACAATGTTGGAACACAGGAAGTTAGGATAGAATAGAGGATGTTAAAGCAGAGGGGTGTTTTAGAATAGATAGCCCATTGGAGCAGCTGGGAAGGTGGTGCAGTGGACAGCACCAACCTTGAAGTCAGGAGGACCTGAGTTCAAATTTAGCCTCAGACACTTATTAGCTATATGACCCTGGACAAGTCACTTAATGTCAATTGCATATATGTGTATATATATATATATATATATACACACATACATACATACACACACATACATACACACACCTCCTTCCCAATGCCTCCAAATATGTGCACTCTATCAAGGGGTATGCTGGAGCTGACTCATCTATGATTTTTAAATTTTCAGTGTGAGCATTTATATCTCAGAAATCAGCAAATGCTACAAATCAGAGCTTAATTTGTTGTTTTGTTTGTTTTCTAGACTTAAGAAAGTGAAGGAGAAAGTGTTAATAAGGTAGATTAAATTTTAAAATGTGTCAAGCCTACAGTTTTTTTCCAGGGAGCTGGTTGTTAAACATTTACCAGCACACTCCTGACTCTATCCTAAAGGAGTAGGGGGTAAGGCATAAGGATGGAAATTCTAGACTTTCCAAGGTCTCCAGATTTGGCTGTCTCTCTCACTAGGTACACAGAGACAGAGCTATGTTGTTCTCTCCAAACTGCCTGAAACAATGCATCAAAGGTTTTCCTTCTTCCCCAGGGGGGTTAATAAATGACAGAAGTGAAGGATGCTTAAAGAGCTGGTGGTCAGGGCAGCAAATCTCCAAGCTCAGACAAAGAATCTATGTTTATGGCAGAATCTCAGAAAGCCAAAGCCACAACTTCTATAAAAGGGGGGGCCTGGATAACTTTATGAAAGGTTTTCTTCAGGATATAGGATCACAGAATTTTAGAACTAGATGGGTCTCTAATACATAGAATGTCAGCAATGGACTGAATCTTAAACCATGGAACATAGTATGCCAAAGCAGATCTTAGAGACCATTAAGTTATCCCCCAATATCTTCTATTCATTATATCATGCTACCTTAATAAAAGAGACTGGAGATACAATCTCTAAGATCCTTTCAATTTGTGAGTCCTATGATATAGTCACATGCCTTCTACATAGCTAACCACACTGGAAAAATCCAAGTAGATGAAGAATACATATTGCCCAGAATATGACATTCAATTGGATTGACAGCCAATTGAGTTAATCCCCCAGTACATATCTACAGGTGGGCAGCTAGGTGAATCAATGGATAGAGTGCTGGACCTGGAGTCAGGAAGACCTGAGTTCAAATTCAGCCTCACATACTTGTTAGCTTTGTGACCCTGGGCAAGTCACTTAACCCTGTTTGCCTCAGTTTCCCCATCTGTCAAGTGAACTGGAGAAGGAAATGGCAAACCACTCTACTACCTCTGCCAAGAAAACACCAAATGGGACATGAAGAGTTAGACACAACTGAAAATGACTAAATAGATATATACGAGACAGCCACCTTACAAATAGAGTTGGACAGAGAATTTAGAAAGATTACATTCAAGAAATTGTACAACTTTTCAATATCTGAAACACCTCCCTGCTGCTCAAGTTCATCTCTTTTAAAAACCACATTCTCCCAGTCTTTCAAAATTGTAATATTTTAAGGAATACCACAATCTCAAGAGAATCTGAATTACAAGCAACCCAATGAGCAATTGAAAAATGCTGAGTAAGCATAAGCATATTGACAATGATGACCAGCTCTAGAAGTGTCAAGGTATGGTCAAGCTTACAAATTCTGGGCAAAGGTGATGGGCTGTTTATATATCAGGACAGCCCAGGTGGTTGACTGATACACTGAAGATACTAAAAGAACCAGGGAATAGCCTCATTACGTGGGTTACCTAAAGAATAGGTTTGACCACATCACCCCTCTCTCTACTCAACAAATTTTAGGGGCTATCCTACTATCTCCAGGATCAAATATAAAATTCTCTGTTAGGCATTTAAAATTCTTTTCCCTACCTAACTTTCCAGTCTTCCTCCACTTTATTCTCCTTCACTGTACAATAATTCCTCAAACAGGACACTCTTATCTCTAGTCTAAGGCATAGGCACTGTTCCCATACCTGGAACGCTCTCCCTACTCACCTTCCCTTCTTAATTTCCCCACCTTCCTTCAGCTCTCAGCTCAAATCCCACCTTCTGCCTTTCCGACCTGAGATTACCTCCCATCTACTCTGTCATTGCTCTTGGATGTACCTAGTTATTTACTAGATTGTTAGGAGTTGAGTTATTTACTCCCCTCACTCTATTAGAAGGCAGGAACCGGTTGTTTTGTTTTGTTTTTTAAACTTTCTTTGTATCTCCAGCACTTAGCACGGCGCTAAGTTCTTAAACTCTTTCCTATTTGAGACATGAACAGGAATCTCACAGCCTGGGAAGCCATGTGGTAGGCTGTGGAGTGTACCAGTGGAGCGCGCACCCACAATGCTGAAATATTACTTTTTTTACAAGTTGTGATAGCCCTATGCAGCAGTAGCTCACATTTCTATGACATTTCTCAGGTTATAAAGCAAAAGAAGACTCAGGATTCACAGCGGTCAGGGGGCTTACATAGAACGTTACAACTCAAAGGGACCTTAGAGATCACCTAGTCACGCTGCCTCACGCTTCCCCTCAGAGGAGGGAAGAAGTTAAGATTGCATAGACACACACTGGGAGTGCGTAGCAGAAACGTTCTAGTTCCATCCAAGTATCAAGTGAGAGGAAAAGCCCCTCAGAGGGAAGGCTGAACACCAACCTTGATTCAAACCGCTGCCGCTGCTGCTGCTGCCACTGGTCCACGCGGCTGCCCAAGCCGCGGAGCAGAGGCTGCACATCTGGAGCGTCTGAAAGAGAAATCGGACAATCCGGGCTGAAATTGTTTAGGAGGGACACGGGGAGCGGTGTATCCTCCCCACTCCTTGCAGCCCTCACCCTCCGGCCCGGACGCCAAACGAAGGAACCTGCCTTAGCTCCACTCCCGAGCCCCCAAAGACTCCACAGCTGCCCGGGGCCGCCGCCGCCGCCCAAGGTCGCCGCCGCCGCTGCCTGGGAGAGCGTCCCGAGGAGGAAGAGGAGGAGGAAGAGGAGGTGGGGATAGGGGTGATCCATCGTGGCCCTGCAGTCGAGGGGAGGGGGAGAAGAGGGGGTTACCTGCCCCTCTTGGGATTCGGGCGGGGCGCCAGCATTCTTCCCCTGGGGTGGAGGGGGGGCAGCTCCAGGGGTGGGCAGCCAGGCCAGGTGCGTCAGGTAAGCCCCCCTCCCTCACTTCCCACTCAGCTGCAGCCTCTGGGTCTACTGCAGTCTGGGGGAGACTGACAGCAGCCCCGCCCCGCGCAGGGACAGACCCCCCCAGACCCGTGGGGAGGGTGAGAGACAAGCAACCAATCAGGAGGCTGCGCGGCGGGCGGGCGCTCCCTCTCCAAAGCGCGACCCCAAGAAGTATGTCTTGTAGCCCTTGTGCTAGTGGGAGGAAGTCCTTCTTGCCTGTTTGGTGACTGAACAGATCTGAACCCCAGCACCCCCCTTCCCCCAGCCAAGGAAGAAATGCCAGCTGGATCACACACACACCCCCCCTCCCCCAGCTCTCAGGGGCCACGCCGCTGCCTATTGGCTGCGGATGGGTGGGATTCTCTTTTTGAGCTCTAGGGGAGGAGAGAGGGGGAGCAGGGACTGAGGGAGGTGGGGAGGATTCACCGGATGGTTGGGTTTAAAGCCTGAAGAGTTCGTGGGGACCATCGGAAAACTGATATGAGAGGTCCTGAGAGGTGAAGGTCACACAGGTAGACATCGACAGAACTGGGATTCAGACACAGACAAACCCCAAATACACTGAGGGACAAAGCAAACCTTGGATCTGGCCTGGGAAAGAGGGGAGGTGGTAGGACAGGGAGAGAGAATCGCTTATAACTGGGACAGTCCTTAGAGGCCATCGGATCCAAGTGCTCTGCCCCACCCTCATTTTTCTAGGAAAGAAACTGAGTCTCAGAGAGGTGAAGCAACTTGACTGGGGTCAAACTGCTTATAGGTAGTACAGCCAGGACCCAAAGCCAGGTTGCCAGATTCCCAGCCTTGGACTCTTTCCACCACATCACAAGGACAATATGTGCCAGTGGAAAGAGCCCTGTCTGTGGAGTCAGAGGACGTGGGTGCAGAGCCTACCTAGGATCTTATCCTGTGTGAATTTGGACAATGAGGTCACTTTGATATCCCTGGGCTTCAGTTTTCTCATTTATAAAATGAGAAGGTTGAACTAGATGGCATTTGAAGTCTTTTCCATTTCTAGACCTCGGATCCTATGAACTTTCCCTCAGCTCAGAATGAATAGTTGGGGGGAAGGGAGGAAAATGGGAAGATTACTGACAGGAGGACCCTAAAATAAGAGTGTGACTTCAATGATAGAACTCCCTACTGTCTGCCATTAGCATTGCTGGGTGAACTCAAGAGGATTTAGAGACTTAGAGCAAAAAGCATATCGGTGATTCGGGGCTGATCACCGTTAACAAGGGCACTTTCACACACCCATTTCTTGTTATAGGCTCTCCCAGTTTGTCCTCAGAACAATCCTGTATCACTTTGTTTAGTACAGTGTCTGGCACATAGTAGGTGCTTAATAAATGATTACTGGTTTATCGATTGCCTTTTTCTCTCCTTCAGATGCCCATTAGGTCTAAGGACAAGAAAGCTTCTCGCCTACTCCCTGCCTACCCAAACTCCCTTCTCTCAGGGAAGGAGAGAAAGCTTTATGGACTAGAGGCAAAGTTGAGAACTGTATTTGCACTTACCTACTTAATAGGAACATAAATTCAAACCCTGGAGAGAGCTTTGAGGTGATCTAGTCAAAACTCCTCCTTTTAAAGAAACTAGCTGAGGTCCAGAGAGATTAAAGGTCAAGGTCACACCGATACTAAGTAGCAGAACCAGAATTCGAACCCAGGTATTCTAGTTACAAATGCAGTGCTCTTTCTACCTTGCTTTTCCACCTTCAATCTAGCATTTTAATAATCACCTACTCATTCACACTGCTTGATGGAGATAAAAGACGTCCAAGAATCATCCTCTCAAAATTTATTGGAGTTGAAGAGACAAGAAATAAATATATGATTTTTTTTTTGAGACTGAATCTCTCTGTGTCACCCAGACTGGAAATACAGCAGCCGCTCTTTGGCCTGATCTCACTACTGATCTTCTTGGGACCTTTGACCTAATCCATTTTACAACCTGGGTCAATTTGCCCCTTCTTATGAACACAGGTGTCCCCCAGCTACAGGAAGGATTTACCATAAGCATCTGGGGCTTAGCATGGACACCCAATGGGTTGAGCCCACTCCAGCTCAGATGTTCTACCCTCAGCCTCCCGGTAACAGGTATTATAGACATTTGCTAATAGATTAGGTGGTATCTATGTGGTTTTAAAAAAAATCTCAATTGATGTCACAAAGCAGCACATAAATAATTGCTAAGTTTGCTGGGGGTGGGGGGCACGCAGAGAGTTCCTTTCTGAGTTCAGGAGTTCTGTCTGAGCTGCAGTGGGCTAAGCCCAGGTGTCCACACTAAGTTCAAGTCAGTGAACATTTATAAAAGGGTTGGACAAGATGATGTCTGAAATTCCTTCCACCACTACATTCTGTGAATCATGAATTCATTTTAAAATACCTGTTCATTGGGGGAATATTGTAAAGGGGTCTTTTAGTCCAGGTACAGGATGGAATAATTACTTTTCTCAGGTCTCTCCTATCTCTGAGATTCTGAAATGAAATACCATCCCACTTTCTTGGGTGTCACAGTCCAAGAGTGGATTTGACACTTATGCAGGTACACAATAAGCACAAAGTGCTGAGTAAGGTCTAAAGTGGGAAAGGTTATTAAATTGCAGCAGGAAATGGCCTGCTTGGCCCCAATCAACAAGGTATCTTGAAGCATCAGTTATATCAAATTCTTTAAAATTCTTTTAGGAGAAGTTTTATGAAGCAGAGAGGAGAATTCTTAAAGTCAAATCTTGGATTTATACCAGGACAAAGTAGGTTTTACCTTATTTGATTACAACAAAGAAAACTGATTTGAATTCCTCAAGACTGAGGTTGTCTCTTCTCCATCAGGAAAGATAGTTAGCCAATGAAAGAATGATGATTTTTCTAATTCTGTTTTTAAGGTTTTTATTAGATGCTTTCATTAGAGGTATTAGAGGCATCTACACTTCACAGAGTCAGGAAAGTTTCTAACCTACCATGGAGGAGATCCTGGTCCTAGGATCACTCATAATCTTGCTCTACAGGAGCTCAGGGGAAGTAACTTTCCTAAAATCACACAGCTGATAATAAGAAGAGCTGGGGACTTGAACCCAGGTTTTCTGACTCCAAGCCTAATGATTATCCCACTATGCTACTTCAAAAGGTTATTTCAGTTCAGCCTCCTGGCTTAAAGTTTTAGACTGAAGTTTAAACATGAAAGGCCAAACTTTCTCTTTTATTAATAGCTCTGATGCATGACTCTGTCATCCATTATTAAAAGACACATATGTGTACACAAAAGGAAGTGGAAGATATGTGGTGAGACTAAGACAACAGATGTACTACAAAAGTGATCCCTTACCACTCTCGGATAACGAAAGAAGGTAGATATCTCATACACTGGGTAGATTTCCTCTGGATGATTTCTGGAAGAGCATGAATGAGAATCCCAAAGAAAAAGAAGGAATGAAGACAACATGATCTGTATTGGCAAAAGGTGTAACCACACAAAGGAAAGCAAAAATCATTCTGAGTTTTCTAAGAAAATGTCTACAATGGAGGCATGATTTGTTAGGGAAAAAACAACTTTGGAAATTGTATGTCAAACATTATTTCCAATTGTTGTTCACTGGTTTATAGCTTGCCTAATACCCTGGTTTTCAGCCTAGTATATCAACTCCTTAATTCAATTCAATAAACATTTATTAAGTGCAAACTATGTACCAGGCACTGTGCTAAGTGCTATAACCATTGACTGTAATTGAACAAACCTCAAAAGGCATGTGGTCCAAACCCTTCTATAATATTTATTCCTGACTAATGGTTATCTAGACTCTATTCACAGACTGTCTCTATTTAGCTTTTAGTACTGTGATCAAACAAGTATTACACAGAGATAGGGAACTTACTACTTCCTAAGATAACCCACTTGATTTCTGTGCAGCTCTAATTAAAAGAAGGATGTTTCCCCCTTATATCAAACCTAAATCTGTCTCCTTGCAATTTCTCCCTTTTACAGCTGGTTCTGCCCTCCAGGATCAAAAAAACTAAGTTCATTCTTCTTCCATAGAGCAGCCCTTCAAATATTTGAAGACTGCTATCATCTCTACCCCTCAAGGCAAAACATTGTTTCTTTAACTGATAGTCCTATGTCATGATCTCCAGTACTTCTGCCCTCCACTTGTGCTCTCTTGTATTCACTCGTCTGTCAATGTCCTTCATGACATACAACACCCAGAATTGAGTAGAATAGTAGCTACTTTTTATGGGGCACTTTAAGTTTTGCAAAACATTTTACCTGCATTATTTCATTTGACTCTCACAACAGTACTTTCAGGTAGGTGCAAACAAGTATTACCCCCATTTTAAGATGATCAAGAAGAGGTTAAGTGACCTGTCCACAGTCCCACAGCTAGTAAAGGGTTATAGGCAGAATTCTAACTCATGTCATTGCTGATACTAGGTCTAGAGTCCTTTTCTCCATGCCATTCTGCTGTTTAAACGTGATCTTTCTGTTCTGTGGTATCTGGGCTCCACTGGGGCAGAGGGCAAAGGAACTCTCTTCCTCCTTGTGCCCACTGTGCACATTGTCTCATTTGATTTTCACAACCACCTTGGGAATGCTATTATTGTCCCCAGTGGAGGAAATTGAAGCAAAGAGTAAGGTCATGAAGCTGGTAACCATCCGAGGCTGAATTTGAACTCAGGTCTTCCTTACTCTAGGCCCAATATTGTATCTACTGTACCACCTACTTGCCTTATAAGATAAAATTTTAAAGGGACAAATGTAAAGTCATTCAATCAGGTTCAAAAACTCAACTCTGCAAGTATAGGATGGAGTAGAGCCTTGCGATGCAAACTCAACTTGTCACTAGGGTGACATGGCAAGTAAAAAAATAAGGGAATCCTAGGCTGTGAAAATCAAATGAGATAATATTTGTAAAACACTTAGCACAATGCCTGGCACACAGTAAGAGCTTAATAAATGCTTATTCTCTTCCCTTATTTGATTTAGCCCATCCTCCTTGCCTACCGATATCTTTTTTAATCTTGACTTTGCCACCAGAGTTAGCTAGCCCCTCTGAGCTCAGTCTCATCTACACATTTGACAAACATGCTTTCTATGTCTTGCCTGTCCTCTCTGCCATCCGTGCAATGGCTTACGGTTTTAAAACATTAATTTCAGTCTTCCTCCATTTATCCGACTTTTTGGACTGGTTTCATATATTTGCTTTATTTTACTCTCTTTGGCCAAGTTATTTATAGCCCTTTCCCAAGGCCTGCTATTATATGGGGCACTTTGCCTAAGAAGTGGTATTAGTATTGTACTATAATTATTTCAACAAATGAACTCAAGGCTGAAATTTTGGTTTATTCTCTCTCTCCATTGGAAAAGTCAACTGTATTCTTTCCAAAAGCTCTTAAAAATACCCTGCTTTCCACAGAGGGAGCTTTGGTTATTTTTTGCAAGAGGAAGTTCTTCCTCATTTTTCTACTTTTCTCATATCTGGAAGGAAAAAAAAACCCACCATCCTATGGATATAGAGAGAGGCAGGGAATCCAGAACAAAAAAGGTGATAACATGATTATACCCTGCCCTTATATCATAGCTGGAGAATTGTTTTCCTTTCCAAGTGTCACATTTCAGGAAGGACCTTGACAAACTGAAAATGTATAAAGGATGGTCAGGATTAAGCTTATGCCATTATAACAGGCTCAGTCTAAGGCACTAGGATTGTTTAACCTGAAAAGAAGTATCATGCCTGAAGAACACTCATGTAAAAGAAGAACTGTTCCCATTATTTTGGGCCTTAGAAGAAAAACTAAGGGCAACAGAGATGGGTGGTGTAATGGCAAGCAAAGTGGGGCTTTTTGTTGTCTTTTGTTTTGGAGTGCTTCACAGCACTAAGGCAATCAAGTGCCTTTGATTGAGTCTTGCCTTTGTTTGTAGGAAGGCCCACACCCTTTTTCTAGTTAGGTCATGAGAGGTGTGAAACACTCAAGAGGTGTGAAGCCCTCGAGAGGCATGAAGCATTCTGACCCTGAAAAAAGGTATATATACTCTGAGGTTAGCATTTTGTTGGGGGCTCACTCATTGGAAGAGTGTTGGTGTGGAGAATCTGGGTAGCCGTGAAGGAGTCCCCCAGCTTTGAAAACCCAGATGTTGGTGCTTCTCTCTCTCTCTGGTAACTATATGTGTATAGCTTTGGTCAGATAGCTAGAAGCCTGTCTGTTTATTTGTGTTATTTGCTCTGTTTATATTTTCTCTGCTTGTAATCTCTGTTTGTATCTGCTCTGAAGTTCAGGGTGCTGACTTTTTCCCCTGAACTAAGTGAATGATATGTGTATGTTTGATTAAAGTGAGACTGTAAACCCCTTAAAGTTGCTTTCCTTAGAAAAGCAGATCAAAAGACTCTGTGCTAGCAGCCCTACTGTGTGCTGATGTTACTGGTCTTACACAGCCACAGTAGCAGCAGGCAGCATTGTTACTACAGGTGGGAGGGGATTGCAGGAAGCCAGACTTGGACTTGATATACAGAGATACTTTTAAACAATTAGAGTTGTTCAAGTTTAGGATAGGATGCTTTGAGAAGATAGTGAAACTCCTTATGACTGGAGGGGTTCAAACAGAAGCTACTGACCATATGTCAGTCACATCATAAAGGACATTCATACTCAGATGTACGTAACAGATAGCAATGATTCACATTTCTATAAATTTTGAGGAAATGGGTAACTGATCAGGAAGACTTTAGTTCAAATCCAGCCACAGACACTGACTAGCTGTGTCAGTCTGAGCGAGTCATTTAACCTCAGTTTGCCTCAGTTTCCTCAACTGTAAAATGAGAAATAATGATAGCACCTACACAAGTCATAGTTTTGTGGATCAAATGAGAAAATATTTGTAAAGCAATTAGCACAGTGAATAAACAGTTGTTTCTTTCCTTCCTTTTTTGCTTCTTTTTCACTTCTCCTCTCCTTTCCTCTCTTCCTCCCTTCTTTTCTTCTTCTCTATATTACATCATGACTGACAAAGGACTTTCCTCACAGTATCTCCACAAGGTAGGTAAAGCAAGCAATGCAGATGGGGAAACTGAGACCTAGAGAGCTAATGTAACTTTAAAAAGTGAAAAAGGTTGCTCTTCACTCACGTCCTACTCTTCATAACCCTATTTGGGGTTTTCTTGCCAAAGACACTAGAGTGGTTTGCCATTTCCTTCTCCAGCTCATTTTACAGATGAGGAAACCAAAGCAAACAGGGTTAAGTGACTTGCCCAGGGTCATACAACTAGTGAGTATCTGAGGCTAGATTTGAACTTAGGTCTTCCTGACTCCAGGCACAGGGTTCTATCCACAGTGCCACCTAACTATCCTAGTGAGTACCACTATGGAGATTCACCCAGATATTTTTACTCTAAATTCAGAGCTCCTTCTACTGTGCTGAGATCCCCACAAAACACTAGCAGTCCATGATACTATGACTCTGCATTCTCTTCCCCAGAGATTTCATCTTATACCTTCAACTACAAACTCTATGAAAGCTGATGATTCTCAAATCCTCATCTCTAACCCTATTGTCAGCATTTGACACTCTAACTTCTGATATAGACAGCTATAAATTTGATAGACATTAAATGCAACCTCATGAATGCACTTGAGGATACCAAGGTCAGCCAGGGAAGGTAGCTATCAAACAGCAAGATGGAGAAAGTGAAAATAAATAGCAATAAGGGCAAATAAAAGGAAACAGTAGTAATGTTGGCTAGTTATCCCTTGTTCTCAAAAAGGACCAAAATGACATTACTACTTTGGGGTCAAGTGTGTCTGGCTGTGGCTGATCAGACCAGTATGAGCTTGGAAAGGTCTATCATAGTTTGGGCACAAATAATCCATGTGAACATTTAGAATGGAGATGTCTCTAAATTTTCACATCTCACATTTCCTTGAGCTATAGCAATTCTGCTTCACTCAAAGAGCACAGCACCTTCTCTCATGGAGGCATGCCATGCTGGGCAGTCCTGTGCCAGTGTCTCCCATGTCTCACAATTGATTCCGAAGTTCTTCTGACAGACCCTAAAAGTGTCCTTGTATCATGTCTTCTGACCTTCATGTGAGAACTTGCCTTGTGTGTGTTCTCTGTAAAACAGTCTTTTAGGCAAACCTTCTTTTGGCATTTGAAAGATGAGGCCAGCCTACGAGAGTTTCACTCTCTGCAGTAAAGTTTAAATGCTTGGCAGCTCAGCTCAAGAAGGAACTTGTGTGTCCAGTACCTTATCTTGTCAGGTGATCTTCACAATCTTCCTAAGACAATTCAAATGGAAGCCATTCAGTTTCCTGGCATAGTGCTGGTAGAATGTCCAGGTTTCATAGGCATACAACTAGGAGGTCGGAACAACAGCTCTGTAGACCTTCAGTTTGGTAAGCTGCCTAATGCCTTCTCTCTTCCACACTTTCCTTCAGAGTCTCCGAAATACTGAGCTAGCTCTTACAATGCATGTGTCAGCCTTATCAACTGTGTGCACATCCCTGGAAAGTATACTGCCAAGGTAAGTTAACTTATCCGTAGCATTCAAAATCTTTCCATTTGCTATAAATGATGATTCCATGTATGGATGGTGTGATGCTGGCTGGGGGGGAACCTCTGTTTTCTTGGTGTTAATTGTTAGGCCAAAATTAGCACAAACAGCAGAGAATTGATCCATACTCTGTTGCATCTCAGCCTCAGAGGCTGCATTAAGTACATAGTCATCTGTGAACAGAAAGTCATGCGCCAACACTCCCTCCACTTTAGTCTTGGCTTGTAGCCTTTTCAAATTAAATAATATACCATGAGTATGGTAGCTTGCCTTGATGCCATTTTCATCCTTGTTGAAGGTGTCCAATAACATCTCTGAAAAGATCATTCTAAAACACACGGGAGCAAACACACAGCCCTCCACTGGTGACTGGGAAAATGTGAGAGCACTGTCCACTTTCCAGAGCTCATGCAAGCATGCCATCACGAAACTTATATACAATACTGATGAATTTGTCCAGACAACCAAATTTTGCCATGATCTTCCACAAGCCCTCACAACTGATGGTATCTAAAGCCTTGGTCAGATCAATGAACATTGTGTACAGACCTTTGTTCTGCTCCTTACATTTCTCCTAGAGTTGTTGGGTAGCAAACAAAGTGAGGCTTAGAGAGTTGCAGGATTCTTAGCTCAGTAAGAAGGCAGATAAAATTCAGTTTTATGCTGATGGTAACAATCTAAAGCATTTTTATGTTGCCCTGAAGGTTATTTATTGGCCAAAGACTTATGGTCTATCTCAACTACTCAATGCTGATGCAGCCACATTGTTTAGTGATAAGGACACAATCCTGTAGAGATGGGCTGAACATTTCCTTAGTGTTCTCAACAGACCATCATCAACCAATGCTGAAGCCGTTGACCATACACTTCATGTTGAAGTCAATCCTTCTCTAGCCAAACTTCCAATTGAAGAAGAGGTTTTGAATGTCATTAGGCTCCTCTCATGTAGCAAAGTACCTGGTGCTGATTCTATTCCAGCTGAGAGCTACAAAGCAGGGGGTCCACTGCTCATACAAAAGCTTACTGAAATTTTCCAGTTTATATGGCAAGAGGAGATTATCCCCATTGAGTTCAAGGGTACATCCATTGTCCATCTCTATAAAGGGAAAAGAAAAAGGTTGTCCTATCACAATCACAGGGTGGTCTCGCAGTCATTGCTGTCAAGATTCTTGCCAGAGTCCTCCTTAATAGCCTGATCCTTCACCTGGAAGATGGTCATCTACCTGAGAGCCAGTGTGCTTCAGAAAGAGCTACAGAATGGTTGATATAGTTATGTATTTGAAACTTGGCATTTTCCCCTCTCTACACAAAGACAATAGCTTAAGAAAATCAGAGGCTGGCATTGAATGATTGAAGATCTCATCTGGGTGCCTTTCATTTCTCCCTCTAGGCAGATCATTCTTGAATCGAACATTGGTGTGTACCCAGGGGTGTGCTGGTAAATGTTTAACAACTAGTTCTCTCTGTCTCTCTGTCTCTTTCCCTCTCTCTCTCTCTCTCTCTCTCTCTCTCTCTCTGTCTCTCCTTATCTGTGTCCCTCTCTGTCACTCAGTCTCTCTCCTCTCTGTATCTGTCTTTGTGTGTTTCTTTGTCTCCTCTCCTTTCCTTTTCTCTTCAGTTCATTTCTCTCTCTCTCCCCTCTCCACTTCTACTCTCCTCTCCTCTCCCTCCTTCTCCCCACACAAATATATATATAAAATACATATATAACAGTTTTAACTTAAATCTGTATTATTAATATTTTCTCTATCATTTTATTAAATCTAGACAGTCAACAAAACAATAAATCATACCCTGATTTTTTAGCATTTGCTAATTTCCAAGGCATAAAGGCTCACTCTGAAAATTTAACAATTGGCATTCGAGCCAATTAGAACTGGCTCTAGTATACCCTCTCTAAAAATGATTCCAGGACTATGGAAATCAAGTAATTCTTCCCTTACAGGACTGGAATCCCCTACTCCGCCCCCCTCCCCATAGGAAGTTAGAGTGTCTCCCTCAGAACTTGTTCATTCAAGCCTGTTCCCAGGGCACTTTGTCTTGACTGAAATGTTCTTAGAATAATTAGGATCCCTTGGAAAGAAAATCATTCGTTTATGTCTATTAATGGGCAATATAAGGGATCTAGGAAGCCATCCTAAGATTATTCAATCACAAGGGTCAACCACCGCTGATGAAACTTTGTTTTAGACTAGTCCCTCTCAACTTATGTCTGAAAGAGTAGTTGTGATACCCCCACCCCATCACCATCCCTACTCAAAAACAGAAGGAAAAAGTCTCAAACTTGGCCTTTCACTCAAGCTCTACTCTCTTATCTCCAATTCCTACAGTACCTCTCCACTTGAATATGCAACCGTCACTTCAAACTCAACCAGATCCCAAACCAGATTCATCATCTGCTGTTCCAAACCAGATCTGCCTCCTAATTCTCCTTTTCCATCAATGGCATCCTAAAACTTAATCAGGCTTAGAACCTTGGTTTTCTTTGATTCTTCCCTCTTTTTCATCACTATCCCTATCAGTTCTTTATTCACACATTTAATAATCATTTATAAAGTACCTGCTGTATGCAGAGCATTGTGCCAGGTTCTGAGGGAGGCATAAAGTTAAGACCAAATGTTGGAGAGGCTGCGGGAAAAATCTCAGTGATAGACTGTTAGTTGGTTACTGTGAAATGATCAAATCATTCTGGAAAGCAACTGTGAGCTATGCCCCAAAATTATTAAACTGTGCATACCTTTTGGCCTGGCAATACTACTACTAGGACTATATTCCCAAGGAAATCAAAGAGAGGAAAGGTCCTAAATGCACCAAAAAATATTTATAGCAATTCTTTTTGTGGTGGCAAAGAACTGGACACTCAGATTGCTCACATGGGATGCCCCATCAATTGGGTAATGAATAAATGAATTATAACGGAATAACATTGTGCTGTAATGATGACAGAGGCAGTTTCAAAGAAACCAGGGAAGACTCATATGATCTGATGCAGAGTGAAGTAAGCAGAAGCCAAAGAACAATTTATTATATAATATCAATTTTGTAAAAATGATCAATTTTGAAAGACAAGAACTTTGAGTGCAATGATCAATCATGATGGAAAACACTGTTCACCTCCTGACAGAAGTGATAGATTAATATGTGCAGAATGATATATGCTTTTTTGAACATGGCCAATAGGGAAGTTTGTTTTGCTTCATTATGCTTATTTGTTATGAGGATTTTGTTTTTATTTTTTTCCAGCAGGAGGCGGAAAAAATAAACGTTTGATCATTGGGGAAAATCTTTAATTTAAAAATAAGTCCAATGTTTAGGTAAGACAGAGACATGAATTAGACATGCATGTGCCCTAAATTCATGGATTCCCACATGTGTGCTCTCTATACTTTTGTCCTGGACATATGAGTTCCTGATATACTTGCCATCTACAACTATGCCCTGGCCATCCAGGTTTCTGGCATATGTTCCTTCACACATGATGCCTGACCATATATGTTCACATATTTGTCTCAAAGTGAGAACTTGAAAAGACCTTAACTTAAAAGGGCCAGGGTCTCCCATTGCATCCTGGACAATCTCTAGTCACCCTGACGAATATCAGGTCACTGGATCCAGATGGCTCTGGAGGAGAAAGTGAGGCTGGTGACCTTGCACAGCCCTCCCTCACTCAAATCAAAGTCAACTGCAAGTCATGTCATCATTTCCCTGATGTCACGGCCCTCTTTGAGAACGGAGGACAAACACAACAACAACAACAACAACCTTTCTTGTGTGCTTCCTGGTTATAAGGGTCCTTTGTACCACCTACCCAGCTCATTACAAGCCTTAGGAGAGCATATTCCTCTTGTAAACGAGGGGAATCTTTTCTTGTTTTATTGACTACATCATTTGCTATGTTGCTTTTTATTTTGCTCTTGCCCAAATGGTGTTTCCATCTAGTCCATGAAAGTGAGAGATATATGAATAGAGAGTGTCTCAAAAGTCCTAGTGCAAATTTAAGACATTCTTTAATAGTTAAAAACCACACTAAGACTTTTGGGACCCCTTGTTACTATAATAAACATACTAATACATGAAAAGCACATTAGAGAGATGCGAGGCAAAGTGCTATGAGGCTAGGGAGAATGAAGGAAAGGTTGTTATCAATAGTAGAAATTGAGGAAGGCTTCCCAGAGGAAGGGACATTTGAGTCAGGCTCTAAAAGACAGGTGGGAATTCAACAGGTGAGGATGCAGAAGGCCAGGACTCTGGGCAGATAAAACAACAAAATTACAGAGGCAGGAGAGCTCAAAGGATCTTGCAGAGACAGAGAAGAGGATCATAGGACTTAGAACTAGAAACAACCTCAAAGGTCATTTAATCCAACCCTCTAGTTTTACAGGTAAGAAAACTAGGGCTGAAAGGAAGCAACAAGAGATTTGCCAAAGGTCCACCACCCAGTATATAGCAGCACCAGAATTTGAACCCAAGGTTTCTAACTTTAAATCTAAAATTCTTTCTCCTACACCAGGTTGCTTATAGTTTGGCTGTAAGTGTATTGTCCATGGAGGGCAATAACATGAGATGGGGCTGGCAAGGGAGGGTGAGATCAGATTGTGGAAAGCCTTGAATGCCAGGAAAAGGAAGGTGGACAACAGTAGGAAGCAACAGTAAGTGACTGAAGTCTTTTGAGCAGAGGAATTGACAAGCCCAAATCTCAAAGTAAGAAAGATTATTCTGGGGGTGTTATGAAGTATGAATTCAAGATTCTTCCTTAGAAATAAATGTGTCTCACAGGGAGTCTCTCCTCTCCAATCCTACCCTATCATATTATTGTAATAACCTCTTCACAGGTCTCCCTGGCTTGGTTACTCCCCTCTTCAATCCATCCTATCCATTGGCACTAAATTATTCTTTCTAAAAACCACTCCTACCATGTCACACTCCTGCTTAGAAATCTCCCCTGAAACCTCACTACCCATAAAATTAAGCCAATGTTCACCCAGCATTCAAGTCTATCCATAATCTGACCCCTCCTTACCTAGCCTAACTTTTCCCTATGGCGAAAACATTGCCAGGTAGGGAAGTTGTGTCAGTCACTCATAAATACACTATGCTTATGCTTTTCCTTCAGTGTGGATGTTCTATTTGGCCTCTCTCCTATTCAAACCCTACCCATCCTTCATAGCCTAGATGAAATCCTGCCTCCTCCATGAAACCTCCCTGATATTCTAATTCACAATATTCTCTCTTCTCTGAGCTAGTGAGTGTTTAATGTCTGTCTCACTCTATCTGACACTTAATCATATGTCATGCGACCTCATGTGACCCGAAACATCTGTTTTGAGGATGTATGCCCAGATTCATATGTTAGATGCCAAAAAAAAAAATAGTCACATAAATGAATGAAAGAATAAATAAATGGATGCATGACCAGGTGAAGCCAAACAATAGAAAGTGAGTAAGGGGACTTAAGAATAATTTTTTAAAGGACAATTACGTTAAGACAAGATCAGGAAGAGAGAGTGCATGACTTATGTATTGTATATCAAGCTTTAACATTTTTAGAACCATTTTCTTCCTTATTTGTTTGCTTGTAATCATCACATATTATATAGCATTCATGATCATGAATAATACAGTAGGTTTCTTTTACAGAGAGTTCATTTGCATTTAACAGAGAAACCATGGTTTCTTATATCCCAAACATAACACAGAATTACAGGTTACTTTAGAAGCAGCTAGGTAACACAGTAGAGCGATCACTAAAGTCAGGAAGCCCTGAGTTCAAATCCTGCCTCATTCACTTACTGGCTATGTGACACTGGGTAAGTCACTTAACCAGTATTTGGCTCAGTTTCCTCAACTGTAAAATGAGACTCACAGAAGCACATACCTTGCCAGGTTGTTGTGAGGAACGGTTGAGATGATAGTGCCCGGCACATACCAGGTGCTTAATACATGATTATTCCTTTCCCTTTCCTTGATGAAAATGGTTTTCTGATTTCCATGGCCCTCAGATTCTTTGAAAGGCAATATGGTACTATATACTACAAATGCAAATTGGGAACAAGGCCATCTGGATCCTTGTCTCGGCTCTGTCAGTTAGGAGTGGTGTGATTTTGGGCAATTCACTTAACCATTCAGAGCCTCAGTTCTTTAATCTGTAAAATGAGAAGAATTACAATGGCATTTATATAGGGCCTTAAGGTTTACAAAGTACTTTACAGGTATCTCACTTTGTCCTCACAACAACCCTGGTAGTAGGTGTTATTACTATTTCCATTTTTGCGTGTGAGGAAACCAAGGCAGACAAAGATTCAAGGACTTGCTCAGAGTCACAGAGTTAGTATCTGAGGCTGGATTCAAACTCAGGTCTTCCTGACTCCAGGCCTAGTGCTCTATCCACTGCGCCACCTTGTTGTCTCTATGACATATTCATACTTGCTCTATCTACTTCACAGAGGTGCCAGGAGGAAAGTACTTTACAAACCTTGGAGTGCTATAGAAAGGGGAAGAATTGTTCAATATTTAAGGAGGAACTATGGAATCATTTCATATGCTACAGGGAACAAGAACTATGGACTCAGAAGAGCCTAAATGGGCAATGAAAGAAAGAGGAAGAAAAGAGCAGTAAAAGGAGGTGAACAACAGAGGTATCTTTGGTATAAGAGAAGAGGGACATGAATATGGGAGAGAAGAGACCCAGGCTGTAGTCCAAGGTTTATCACTCATTTATTGGGTAACATTACCAAGATGCTTTTCTTCTCTGGGACTTTGTTTCCTCTTATGTATAATGATATGTTGAATTTGATGATTTCTATAGGTCTTCTAGCTGTAGAGTGGAAAGGGAGTATCATCTCTGTTCTGAACAAAGAACAACAAAAGAGGATGAAGGTCAGGGTGTTGCTGCTTACATAATACACATACTATATACATAATAAATATATAATACATACAATAAAGGAATGTGGCCCACATGCTCCAGCTGATATTTTTATTTTTGCTTTAAATTCATTCACATCCTAATCAAAAAGGATCTTGGGAATAAGGCTTCTCCTGTGGAATATTTTTGGCAAACACCCAGATGTGGGTTTGGGGTATATAATATTCCAATCTGGGATGTACAAGTTAAAAGGAATCTTCTAACCTTGAGTTAGTCAGTTGTCTGAGAGTGTGGCCTTCCAATCAGCACAGAGTCAGTGAGAGAATAGAATAAACAGCTTTAGCCTGGAGGTCTTCTGCTGGCTTTTATTGGCTGATATTTAGCTGTGTTTCATGATTCATAGGCCTCAGATATGCATTAGAAAAAGGATATTGCTCCTTGTCACGGAAGACTTTCTAGCTAGCAACCCCATCAGATGGTAGTAGTGAGCAACAGTTGATGATGTTTAGCAGAATGGAGATTACAAGACTAGCAGAAATACCCAGGTGAAATGATATAGTGGAGAGCAGAGATCCAATGTCCAGAGAAAATACCTCATATAGCAGAGAACAGAGACATAGTTGTTGTTGTAGTTTGCCCTTCATTTTAGAAAAGGACCAGTGACATCATGGGTATGTCTTGGCTTGTACATGGATTCAATTTAAATGATGCAGAGTTGCTCAAAGTTGTTAGCCTCACTCTCTCTTTCTGAGTCATCAAAGTCCAGTGGCAAGACAAAAAGTCAGGACAACTGGCCAAAGGCCCAGGATGCAATGGATGACCATGATGTCTACAAAGCCCTCCGCTCTTCCTAACTTCCATGTTATGTTCATAATAATAGCCAACATTGTATAGTACTTACTGTGTGCCAGGCACTGTGCTAGACATTTTACAATTATCTCATTTGATCCTCACAACAACCCTGGAAGGCAGCTACTATTATTATCTCCATTTTGCAAATGAGAAAATTGAGACAAAGAGGGGTTAAGTGACTTGCCTAAGGTCACACAGCTAGTGAGTGTCTGAGGCTATATTTGAACTCAGGTCTTCCCAGCTCCAGTCCTGGCACTCTAACCACTTCACCACCTAGCTAACCCTGATGTCAAGCACATCACCACCCTCCTAGTCACCCAGGCTTTCGACCTAAGTGTCATCCTCTAATCCTAACCTTCTCTTGTGCTCCACCCCCACCCCCTCATATCCAAACTGTTTCCACGTCCTGTCAACTCTTCCTTTAGAACATCTCTAGGATACGCCTCCTTCTCTCTTCTGACGTGGCCGCTACCCTGGTAAAGGCCCTTATCACCTCACACCAGGATTCTTGCAAGAGCCTCCTGGTAGGTCTCCTAGTCTCAAGACCTTCCCAACTCCAATCCATCCTTCACTCATTGATCAAAGTGTTCCTCCTAAATCATAGGTCTGACCATGTCACCTCCTATTCAATTGACTCTAGTGGTTCCCTATCACCTCCAGGATCAACTATAAATTCTATTGGTTTTTAAAGCACTTTGTGAACTGGCCTCTGCATACACCTTACTTTCTCCACATATTCTACAATCCAGTGACTGGCTTCCTTGCTATTTCCTGCACACGCTCCATCTCCCTAATCTGGGCATTTTCACTATCAGTTGCCCACACCTGGAATTCTCTCCCTCCTTTGTCTCTTGACTCCTGGTTTCCCTTACTTCCTTCGAGTCTCAGCTAAAATCCCACCTTCTGCAAGAAGCCTTTACCTGTCTTCTTTAACATTTTACATCTTCCCTCTGAGATTATCTCCGATTTATGCTGCCTATATCTTGCTTGGACATATTTTGGTACATCGTGTTCCCCATCCCTGCTATATTCTAAGGTCTTTGAGGGCAGAGATTTGTATCTCTAGCATCTAGCACAGTGTGCTGCATGTATTAGGTGATTTATAAATGCTTGTTGAGTTGATTTGATATGTGGCTTTTAACCAGTGTGTCAGGGGCAACTGGAAATCCCTTTCCCAGCTAATGAGAATTTATGCAAACTGGAGAGCAGAGCTCTGTCACACAGGGTTAATTTTAAAGCTTTCCTCACCCATTGGGCCAATAAGTAAGACTAATTGAGATGATGATATCCAAGGTTGTATTAGATCCAGCTGGTAAAAGCAAATTGTTAAATTTTTCAGTGTGAGCATTTTGTATATCAGCAAGCACTACAAATCACGGCTTGATTTATTATTTTTTTTTAGACTTTAAAAAGTGATAGAGAAGATGTTAATAATTCAGAGTAAACTTAAAAGTGTGCCATGGTACATTTTCTTCCAGAGAGCTGGTTGTTAAACATTTACTAACACTTCTATCAAGGGAACAAGATAGTTCATGTGATTTTCCCAGGACCAAACTTGTACCTGAATGTCAGACTCCACATCTTGCTAGAGTCATAACTAGGATTGGCTGAGCCTGGGATAAGCACTAGAAATAAGTCAGTCTGATCATGTCAAGAGAAAGCCCTAAGAAGCTCAATCGGTCAAATGGGGACAAGTGGCAAGAGACTCCAGTTGAACAGAGCAAGGCTGCTATAGTGGAATTGCTCTGGGGTATACATAGGAGGAAGATAGGGAAGGAGAAGTGCTTGCTCCAGCCTACTACCTAGAAGTTTCCTATTTAAACTTACTAAATGCTAAGTTCTAGTTTTTCTGTGCTGCTGAGGGACTGGTCAGAAACCTGGAGTAAAGCCCACCAACGTTATAGCCCTGACTCTCCCTTGAACCCTTTTAAAACCTTGTTACAAATCTGATTTTGGTCTTGTTTCCAATGTGGCCACTCATCTGTGGTCCTTCAAACTTTACATCTTGTTTGCCTTGTTCTTAGTCTTAGCCCATTTGCATTGCATTTCTGAATGCTTCACATGCACACACACACACACACACACACACACACACACACACACACACACCCCAACTGGCCCCTTCTGGGTTTAAATAGTCCCATGAAGCTGTCTCAATTATAGTCCTAGCTGGCCCAAGACCCTATTAAGACAAAAAGCAAAATAGAATCCTATTCTAGGCAAATCCACTCCGCCCCCCCATCCCCAGCAACAAGGGAACTGTTAACCTTGTTGAGTGTCAACAGCTGGCCAGATCCAGAATCTGACATTGGACCATTTGTGATTTTTTTTAAAAAATAACTCATTTTTATAGTACTTTACAAAGCATTTTCCTCCAGCAACCCTCTGATACAGAGCTGGAATTTGAACCCAATTCTCCTGACTCTCAATCCAGTATCGCAACTGCTCCTCATTTGTGGAGAGTTTGTTTGTTTGTTTGTTTCCTATTTCCTAGAACCATTCAATTAGAAAAGAATTCCCAAATGCTGGGTCAAAGTATTGAGATGAGCCAGGCAACAATTGAGAACATTCAACTCCTCTGCAGGGAAAAAAAAAAAACTCTCCTCGGCTTGAAGCCAATCTGGACACTGCTATAGGCAGGTCAAGCAGCTGTGTGAGTGTTCCTGAAAAGTTTTCTGGCTGGGCTGTGGAACTTTGATAACTCCCAATGTAATTCAACAAACACTTATGTAGCAGTACAATTGCCATGACACCCCTGTGTGGTATTGAGTGTAGACATTAAATTATCTCCATTTAACAGAGGGGAAATTAGGTTCAGACATGTGAACTGATTTTCCCAGGGTCACAAAACTGGTAAGAGACAACATTTGAACCTAGGTCTCTCGATTAGAAGTCTATCAATCCTTGCACTGCTAAAACATTTCCTGAGCTCGTTGTCCCAAGGTAATCTTTGATATCATTCTACTGGAGATCCATCCTGAGCAGAAACAAGTAGACTTCCTAGTCTTCTGCTGGATGGATATAGGAAGAAACCAGCCAAAGAAAAAAAGAAAAGGAAGAGAAGAGGCTGAACATGAGAGGAGTTGGGACAGAAGGCATGGGAGGCAATGAGAAAAGCTACTTACGAAAGAATACAACAAGCAGATGGGGCAGAGCTGGAATCTCACTGGAAAAGAGCTGAGTCCTACTCATGTGTGAGCTTGTTGAGTCTCTCATATCATATATAGCCAGAGGAAAGGAAAACCTCTTACTGGTGTCTTATCTCCTGCTCCTGCCCTCTCTAGCTTGAAAGAAAGAGACATGGGGAAAAGAAAGACTTTGCATCTACTTTGCTATATAAAGAGGCATGGAGTTGACTGGACAAAGAAGTATCTTCCGCTTTTTAAAGTACTGCCTGGGGAAAATCTGCATGGCCTTTTTACTATCTACAACTTGAGAGAGAGGACCCTGTTAGCTCTATAAGTCTTTTCTTCAGGGTATCCTATGAGAGATCATATGGAAAGGGGTATGACCTTAAGGTCTTCTTCCCCCTCTACAGCCATATAGACCCCCAAGAAATAGGCGTGGATCCTTGACCTTCTCGTTGATTCTTTTCCATTCTAGATGCAGAAAGTGAGCCGCAAAAATTGGAGATTTAGGATCCAGACCAAGTTTTGCCACAAGTAGAACCCCAGGGAGCAAGGAGACCTCTTCTGGGGGTGACATTCAGGACCACAGCCCAGATGAAGAATCCATCCAGCAGTTATGCCACATCTATGTGGGACTGAGCTAAGTTTTGAGTTTAATCACTGAACCATCCCCCACCTCCACCCCTAGACTGAGGTGGTATAGGAGAGACTATTCCCCCAAGGTTCTGGGGAAAAGATTTGTATACTTGTTCTTTTTTGTTTTGTTTTGTTTTTGCAGGAGGAAATGCAGGGCAATTGGGGTTAAGTGACTTGCCCAAGGACACACAGCTAGTAAGTGTGTCAAGTGTCTGAGGTCAAATTTGAACTCAGGTCCTCCTTACTCCAGGGCTGGTGCTCTACTCACTGTGCCACCTAGCTGCTTCTGTATACTTGTTCTTGATATATCTGAGGTAAATACTCTTTAAAAAGTTGCTAATGTTAAGTTATTAAATGGAACTAGGGTGTGACTTATAGCTCCTAAAAACAGGATGAACACAGCCTGTAGGGGCTCTAGCCAATAGCAATAGAAAATCTTGAGAGAAAACTACAGTAGACTAGCTCAAAGAGAGTAGGAACAGAGCACATGCCATCATAATTATTCCTGTTCTTGTCTTCTATTAAGCAAATGCTATGACTATTCTTGCTTATGCCTTATTGTTAAGTAAATGTTTCCCGTTTAAGAGTCAGTAGTGTCATGGTGATTGACTTTGTATTAATGGGAAGCACACCAGGGGTAGTGACTTCTCCTGACAGCTTCAGGGACTTTCTTCCCCTGTGACTGTTTTGTATCTTCCTGTCCCATAGTACTACATTTGAAGAAGTGGGAATTCCCAAAACACGAGAATATAAGACCACAAACACAGTAATCAGACCTAAAGCAGCAGCATCTCCAATGTGAATTTATTCACTATATTCCCTCTATTCATTGACTATTAAATCATGGGATTACAAGATCAAGGATCATGTGTTCAACTGAATACATCTAGGATGGCCACAATGGCAAAGTCCTCCACCCAACAGGGAAAGGGTACCCTATCCCCTTTCCTTCCTCCTTCAACTCATCCCCCAGCCAGTGCTACTCTGAACCCATCCAGGCTGCTTGACCACTCATGTAGCCTGGACAAGATAAATCTGAGATTCTATGAGATGAGTCATCTATTCTATTCCTGAGATGGAGGACCACCAGGCTTTCCCATTCTCTGTCTATGCTTTGCAAACTTCTAGCACTGTCATCTAACTAACCCTTAGGACTTCTGGAACTTTCTAGCTACCCTGCATCTGAATTTTCTTTAATGTCCTGTCTCCCACAATTAAAGTATGATCTCTGAGAGAACAGGGGCTGTCTCTCTTTTATTAGTATTCCCAGTGCTTCAGACACTGTTTGGCACATAGTAAATGTTTAATATTTCATTAATTCAGCAAGAAGCCAGAAAATAACATAGTGGAATAGCTGGGGAAAATAATATGGTCTGAATGAGTTTGAAGACAGTAGACCTAGGTTTGAATCCTTACTATGAGAGTTGAGTGTTTGTGACTTGAATAAATCATTTAACTTTTCTCAACTTTGCTCAGCTGTAATGAGGAAAGTACTTTGTAAACCTGCTATTATTAGTATTCAGGCCTCACTCTAGATCAGGGCTGTCCAAAATGTGGCTGCAGTGCAATTCATGCGGGCCTGCCTAAAAGCATAAAAATTTACATAAATGTTTTAGTAAAAGAAGCAGAGCTACCAGAGAGCTCTCACTAAAACGGCAAATCAAAATATATTGTCTATTGTTTCAATAAAAACCTAAGGTTGGACAGCCCTGCTCTAGATGTTTATTTGATATCTTCTAGTTTCAATGATCCTAATGGATTAGTTAGTCTCATCACAATGATGAGGAATGTCTTGTTCATTAACTAATTAGCTAGTTAGTCTTTGTTCTACCTATTGTCGGTGGAATCATGTAGAAGACCTGCTGGAAGCCATATGCCAAAGTCCCTCTCAATGTTACCCAAATATCAGTAGTACTTACATGTTTATAGCATCAAGATAGATATTTCCTTGCCCCTCTTAACACAGACCCTGGAATTTTTTTCAGTGTGGTTCCCCAACACCCTAATCTCTTCACATTTATTCATTGTCTAGGTAAAGAAGAAGAGGAAATGGAGGAGGAAGAGTAAAAGGGGAAAGAGGAAGAGAAAAAGGAGAAGAGAAAGGAGGAAGAGGAAAATGAAGGAGGAGGAAGAAGAAGATAAAAGAAGAAAAAGAAATGCTAACATTTATGTAGCACTTTAAGCTTTGCAAAGTCCTGTGTTGCTAGAGAAAACCCATGAAAAAAGGGTTCTTTCATTCCTCTACCTCCTCCAATGGATCCTTTTATTCTGTTCATGGGGAAAAAAGATGAGGGAGAAAAGGCTTTTCAGTGTACTTGGGACCCAGTAGCACATGCTTCAGAATTCAGAATATAAGTCAGAATATTCTGCCCTTTATCACCTACCTATTTGTCCAACAGCATCAGGAAGTCTTGTTCATTAAGCTAAACTTGCCACAGTTGGGAAGGGAGTGTTATAATTTAATTGCAATTTGGTAGAGAAGTGAATGGAAGAAGGCATTTCATATCCGTCAAGGAAAGTCTCAACAAGGGCCATACTGTCTGGGCTGATGAGACCTTTGCTACTTTTTGGCATTTCACAGGATTCAGTGTTTCAGGGCAAGCTGGTTTGGGAATGCAGAACTATAATCTCACAGACATGGTGATCTACTTACGGGACACTGGTCTGCAGAATGCCTGTGTTAGAGAAGCATGTTCGAAAAACTGAAGCAAGAAGAACTGGCGTTCCTGGGACTTCGGAATCACAATGGGGATAGGGTTATGAAAAAGTAGAGATATTGCTGCAGTGGGGGAAACCTATAACCAAAAGGAATTGTTGGTAATTTCTCAGGTTTCTAGTATTAAATTCTGCATTTCTCTGCCCTGAGTGCAAACAATAACAGATCTGCTCTAGCACCCAATGACTTGGTTGGACCCCTATATCAGAAAATGATTTTAAGGAATCAAAGATGTAGTCTATCACAGACTGGTCCTAATAGGTTTTAAAGCTTTCATGGTTCTATGATGTATGTCTTCACTGATCTGATTCTCTCTACCAAGACATTCTGTTGCTCCTACTCACCTTACCAACTTGTATGGTTCATGTCTATGTCCTACTGCAAATCCTCTGCAGGGAATCCACCCAATTCCCCGAGAACTTTCCTCTGATTCTCTTAACATTTTGTGAATCCCAGTGCAGAATTTATGCTGGCTATCTCTCACTGCATGGCTGGCCTGTCTCCTTACCCTGCCATCCACGTCCTCAAAGATAGTTTTTTAAGCCACATCTTGCATACATTACATCATTAGTAATATGCAATTACCTACTTATATCTGACATGTGTCATACTGCCTTTTGGTGACAATTTTGATTGTCCTGAGAGAATTGAGTTCCATTGTTTGAAATCATATAGTGTCCACCAGCCTCACCAGTGTGACTGAGTCTGGAGAAAGCACAGTGGATCTGACCTGTCAGAACAGGGTGGAAATGGAATGAGCACTCCTGCCAAAGCCAAGCATGGTGGAGGCAAATTACATCAGACAGTCACTCCACTGACACTCTTTGTTGTATGTTTCCTAATCTAGTGCAGACCACTCAGGCTTGCAACCTCTGCTCCAGCCCCTGAAGTGACTACTTTCACATCACTCCTGCGGATTATAGCATTCTGAGAAATCCTGGCTCCTGACCTAGCCTGGCATTTGCTTGATAATTGCTGGGATCCTAGTTTGACCGTCTCCCTCTTTCCATAACAGGGCATTGCTCCCCTCCCCCTTACTATGATTGATTGCTCTAATCCTTGGCATGTGTCAGGCCCTTGTGGAAGATAGGATGTTTTGAACATCACCAAGAGAATGTTGGTGTTACAGATACACTTTGATAGCAGTAAGAAGTTTGAGATCATTGAAAGGGTTGAGCAATTTCCCAATTGCAATCCAGACCACTCTTTTCCTATTCAACTCTGAGTGAGGCTCATTGACCCTTTGCAATGCCTGCCTAACATACACTTGCTGAGGAGGGACAATGTGGAAAGACCACTGGACTCAGAGTCAGGAGACCTGGATTCAAGTCCCAGCTCTGACATTTACTAGCAATGGGATCTTACATGAATTGGTTCACCTCATTGAGACAGTTTCCTTATTTATAAGACAGAGACAACAATACTTGTACTGCCTACCTCACAGAGATGTTATAAGAGGGGGATCATATATATTATAAAAGATGTACAAGAGGGGGTCACCCAGAATTCTCAATTTAATCATTCAATCAAAGGTATGAACTAACGACCTGGCCATTTGTAATGGTAATCAGGGAAGGATTTTTTGCTGTTCTTAAGTGCCTTTAATGAGACTGGCCTTTGTTTGAATGGGGCAGGTAAAGTGGAATCGTTTTTGCCTTGGGAGTGTTTCTCGGCACTAAGATAATCAGGAGACATTGACTGGAAACAATGCATGCAGTGGTACTAGTGATTAACTTTCCCACACCCTGGTGTTAGTGATTTCTCACACCTTAAATGGTGAGCCTCAAGCCCTCAGGGTCCTGAACAGGGAATATATGTTGGAGAGTTAGCATTTGACTTTTGGGGGTACACTCATTGAAAGAGTGTGGATGATAAGACTTTGGGCAGGTCATTGAAAAAGCCCTCCCCCACTCCGCCCCCCCCCCAACTCTGATAACCCAGACAGATATTGGTGCTTCTCTGGTAACTATGTATTGCTATGGATAGACGGGTTTGTGTTATTTGCTCTGGTTATAATGTATGCTTGTAATTTCTGTTTGTATTTGCCCTGAAGTTCAGGGAGCTGATCTTTTCCCCCTGAACTAAGTGAATGATATATGTATGTTTAATTAAACTGAGATTGTTAACCCCTTAAATTTGCTTTCCTTAGAAAAGCAGATGAAAGAATCTGTGTTGGCAGCCCTTCTGTGTGCTCTTGTTGTTGGTCTTACACAGCCACAGTAGCTTCTAGCCACATTGTTGTTACACCACTTCTACAGAAACAATCACCTCACCCCACTTAGAGCAACTCATAACCAAGTGAGAACACCTCTACTGAATCAATCGATCACTAATCACCTTGAATAGCCAGCCAATTTGGAACCCAGGCAGTATTCAGCTAGTGGTAGAAATAGTCTCAAGCCAAGTCTCTGAGAAGGAATTGCTGAGAGTGGAGAACACTTCTGTCCTCTCCCACACTTGGCCAGAGGAAGACCTTGTGACCTTCATGGGGTCAGATGATTTGAACTTCTTCTTAGTGTCCTAGAATTGTTTCTAGAACAGTCAACCACAGTGTCTACATTGAGAGCAAAGGATAAACAAAATACCCTGAGGAAAGGCAACTGCTGAACTCCATAAGGAGTCCACAATGAAACTACACTACACCTAATGAGAACTTCTTGAGGGCCCCACAAAGGGGACAAAAGGACACATGGGCTCTAGGCCCAACTCTACCTTCACCTGGTCTCTGCACATACTTGGGAGGATCATGTGCCTCAACCTTTTTTTTTTAATGGAGGGGAGAATGTTTATACACCAACTGTTCAAAACTGTTCCTAGGGCAGGTAGATAACATAGTAGATAGAGTGTCAGGCCTCTAGTCTTAGTAGTCTTGGGCATTTTGAGGCCATCTCTATGTCAACTACACCATGCTACTATCACACTACATTTGAAGAAGCTTACCACAAATATGAAACCATGCTTCTATTTGGATTCTGTATGGAATTTACTCTGTGACATCCTAGGTAGTAAACACCTTATACCTTGGACTACCACAGAAAAAGAGAGACAAATTGAGAGAGACAGAGAGAAATAGAGGCAGAGACAAAGAGAAATGGTAGATGGATAGATGGAAGGAGAGATAGACAGACAGACAGATAGATAGATAGACAGATAGATAGACAGATAGATATCTTTACATACTTCACTTAATGTTCATATTCAGTGGGTTACTGAACAAAGTAATTTGTGTATTTGAATCTGTCAGAGACATGTATTATTTTAACATTTGCATAAGAGATACTTTGAGTAGAGCCTTTAAGTTGGCATATTCTTCTGCTGAGTGAAATGATTTCTAAAAATTCAAAAATTGACCTTCATATTGTTTTACAGTTTACAAAGTTCTTTATTTATGTTAACTATGAAATGGCATAGGCCAGCAGGGGTCCTTGGGTACAGCCTTTTGACTGAGTTCAAGTCTTACAGAACAAATGGGATTTGTTCTGTGACGTTTGGATTTAGGCAAAGGGCCGCACTTGAAGACATAGAGGGACACATGTGGCCTCAAGGCCACAGGTTCGCCACCCCTGGCCACAGGGGAACAGCAACATTTCCTGCTGATCAGAATACAGTCTAAAAGCTGTATTGGTTGTTGTTGTTGTTGGCAGATATACATAATAAAGAAAGAAGTGTCTGCCAGGTGGGTAGAAGGCAAATAATTCATCCCTCTTCACTTAACTTTGGTTCTTTCTCAACTTTACATATCAGTCTGAAAAGATCTTAGGAAAAGGGGAGATACATAGCCTTAGTCTTCACAAAGCTTCCTTGGGCTTGTTTGTATTTGGATAAAGTTCCCCAAAGAGGGATTCACTATATCAAGCTGCGTGAGAAGTTTTCTCCTGTGTACAGATAGAACAAGTCAAGTCAAGCATTATGCATCAGGAACTATGTTGGGCACTAGGGATAAAAAAAAAATTGAAACAATCTCTGTCTCAAGGGGCTCCCAGTCAAATGGGAGAGACAACATACAAATGACTATGTATAAATAAGATAGAACAAACTGGAGGGAATCTCAGAGCCAAGACATTAGCATAAAGGAGGATCAGGAAAGCCTTCTCGCAAAAGGCAAGATTTTAGCTGATACTTGCAGAAAGACAGAGACACCAGGAGGCGAGACCAAGAGGGAGAAAATTCTAGGCATGGAGAACAGCTAGTGAAGGGTAGAGAGATAGAGTATTGTGTACCAGGAGCAGCAAGGAAGCCATTATCACTGGATCCTATGTAGAATACGTGGAGGGGAGAAACATGTAAGAAGACTGGAAAGGTGGGAAGGGTTCAGGTGGGTCATCTTCCATACTCTAATCTTTTACAGTATACCCTTAGCTGGGGCAGCTGGGTGGTACAGTGGCTAGAGCACCAGATCTGGAATCAGGAAGACCTGAGTTCAAGTAAGCCTTACTTATTAGCTGTGTGACCCTGGGCAAGCTACTTGACCCTGTTAGCCCCATCATCTGTCAAATACGCTGGACCAAACCCTTCCAGTATCTTTGCCAAGAAAATCCCAAATGGGGTCATTAAGAGTCTGAAATGACTGAACAACAACCACCACCACCACCACGACATGACTTTTTTGTATTTAGATAACTTATCCATTTGTAATTTGCTCTGCCATATAGTGTAAGATTCTGGTCTAAACCTGTTTTCTCCCTCAAACTGCTATCCTTTTTTTCCCAATTGTTTTTATTGAATACTGAAGCATTTAATCAAAAAATTAGGTTCTCAGGCTCATCAAAAATTAGACTTCTGTACATATTTTCTTTCAAATCTTACTTGTATTGATCTTTCTTTTTTAATCCACCAAGTATAATTACTTCTTTATAATGTGATTTTAGAGCTGATAATGCTATTCCACTTTCTATTCTACTTTTTTTCATTGTTTATCTGATATATTTTACATTTTTTCCTTTTATTATTGTTTTGTTTAAATCTAAAAATAGCACATTGCTATTTTGATTTGTACAGCATTAAATCTGTAGATTAATTATACTAGCATTGCCATCTTATTATATTAGCCCAGCCCAGCCATATACATTGAAAAACTATTCATGTAGATCTTACTTTTCTGCAAAAGGTATTTTGTCATTGGATTTATGTAAATCTTTTCTTTATACCTTGGTAGGTTAACTCTCAACTATTCAATACATTTTATTATATTTTAAAGTATGTTCTATTTCTATCCATTTTATGGTCTTTGTAATAATATATAGAAATGCTAATGATTTCTGTGGATTTATTTGGCATCCTAATATTTCAATGAAGCTATTTATAATTTTAATTTATTTTAGTTTGTTCTCTGCAATTTTCCAAGTAAATTATCATATTGTCCATGAACAGATATTTTGTTTGCCAAAAAACTTATCCCATTAATTTATTTTTCTTGTCAGTCAGCTAGTATTAATAATTCTAGATTACATGGGAACACTGCTACCTGAGCAATCCTTTTTTTGATTTTATTAGGATAATTAGCAAGATTTGTTAGTGGTTTCACACAGATGGGTTTTTTATCACGATAAGCAAAAATCATTTCATTCCTATATTTCTAGTGTTTTAACATAAATGAATGTTGTACTTTCTCTGTATCTATTGATATAATCATACGGTTTTTATTATTCTCATTATTAATATGATTTGTTATCCTCATTTTTTTAAATGTTCAACCAGCCTTGCATTCCTGGTATATATCCAACTCAGTCCTAATATATATATATATATATATATATATATATATTGTTTGCATATATTGTTAAAGTCTCTTCTAATGTTTCATGTAATATTTTTGCATCAATATTTATTAGCAAAACTTGTCTAAATTTCTCTTTCCCTGCTATAACCTCTTCTGATTTGAATATCTGGGGATCCTATTTTCTTTATAGATGAAGTCTGATAGAATATCTTCCTCTGTTTTTGAAAACAACTTAAATAGCAATGTTAAATGGCTTGGAACTGTTTGAAAACAGTTTAAGAGAATCAGATCTCTTCATTTTTTTTCTCAATAGAACAAAATATAAATTTATTTTTATTGTATTTTGTTTTTTCAATCAGCAAAAATCTGTCTACTCATTCTACCTCTTCAATCTCCCTCACCCCCTTTTGAAAACTAAAGAAAAACAAATGGAATTGTAAACATGTACAGTCAATTAAAACAAATCTCCACATTAGCTCTGTGGGGGGGGGGAGGGTGTCTCATTCTTTACTCTATGTCCTTCACCTCTCTATCAGGAAATGGATATCAAATTTTATCATTATTCCTCTGGAATCATAGTGGGTCATTATGCTGATTAGAGTTCCTAATTCTTTCAAAGCTGTTTGCCTTTACCATATTATTGTCATCTAAACTTTTCTCCTGATTCTTTCACTCCATTCTGCATCAGATCATACAAGTCTTCTCAAGTTTCTCTGAAACCATCCCCTGAATCATTTCTTATAACACAATAGTACTCAATCACGTTCATCTACCATAACCTGTTTATCCATTTCCAATTTATAGGCACTCTCTCAGATTTCTCATTTTTGCAACTTAAATATTTTTGTGCATTCTTACAGTTTGCTTTGCTTAGGACTGATCCCTCCTTTCACATACCCTCCTTCTAATTCCTCCTTCCTTCTCCTCTTTTCCTCCTGTTTCCCTGTTGAATGAAATGTATTTCTGTAACCAAATGTGTGAATACATATTCTTCCTTTATCTAGTTCAGATGAGAGGAAGGTTGATTTGTCAACTGCTCCTCCTCACCCTTTTCTCCCTGTTATATAGAAAACTCTTGTACATCCTATGTGAAATAATTTTCCCTAACCTTCCTTACCTTCCCTCCTACCCTCAGTGTATTCTTCTTCTCCTCTCTTTCCATTCTTCTCTTAAGATCATGAAGATATAACAGAACTACTCCCAGGTCCTATCTAATTAGAGTCCCTCTATGACCACTGATGATAACAGGGCTCAGAGGAGACACATATGTCATCTCTCTATATTAGAATGTAAGCAGTTTATCCTTGTTTAGTCCTTTATCATCGTTCTTTTACATTTACCTTTTTGTGTTTCTTCTAATTCCTGTGTTTGAACTTCAAATTTTCTCTACAGCTCTGGTCTTTCTATCAGGAATCCTTGGGAAGTCTCTATTTCATTAAAAATTCATTTTTCCCCAGTAGTATTATACTCAGTTTTCCCGGGTAATCCCATATTCTTTGCCTTCTGGAATATCATATGCCAAGTCCTCCTCTCCTTTATGGTGATGGCCGCTAGGTCAAGTCTGATCCTGACTCAGGTTCCTAAGCACTTTAATTCTTTCCTTCTGGCTGCTTGCAATTTTTTTTTCCTTTTACCTGGAAACTCTGGATTTTAACAATGGAATCCTGGAAGTTCTCATTTGAGGATTTGTTTCAGGATGTAACCAATGCTTTCTTTCTATTTCCATTTTGCTCTCTGCTTCTAAGGAATCCGGGCAGCTTTCTTTTAAGATTTCTTGAAATAAGATATCTATGCTCTTTTTTTAGGTCATGACATTCAGACAGTTCAATGATTCTTAAATTTTTTCCCCTCCATCTATTTTCCAGGTCAATTGCTTTTGCTACGAGATACCTTACATTTTCTTCTATTTTTTTTTCAGTCTTTTGATTTTGTTTTAGTATTTTTGGTAGCCTCCTGGAGTTATTGGCTTCATTTGATCCATTTTAATTTCCAGAGTGTTTGTTATTTGGTCAAGGTTTTATGCCTTCAGTTATTGATTCTCTTTCCAAATTCTTTCTTCCAAGATTTCAATTCTTTTCCAATTTTTCCCTCAAGCACTCTCATTTCGTTTATAAAAGACACTTTTTAACTCTTTAAAAAAAAAAACTCTTACTTCATCATTTCCAGGAATTCTTGCCAAGTTTATATCCAGTCTATGTTTTACTCTGAGGCACTGCTTACAAATGTTCTAGAGTCATTCTCTTCTGCTTTTGTGTCTTGAATTTCCCTCCCACCATAGTAGCTCATCATGGTGGGATTTTTGTTTGTTTGTTTGTTTAACCATTCTTCCAATCTACTTCTTGCATTCAGATGTAAGGGTTGGGCTCTGCCACACCTTTGAAGGGAAGGCCATGGACTGGTCCTGTTGCTACTTTCTTAGATTATTTAACACTATGTTATTTCAGGACTTTAGCAATATGCTGGGGATCCACAAGCTTTCAGTGTACCCAGAGTGGTCTGATACAAGATAAAGTCTGATTGCTCCTCTTCTGATCTGAGTTCTGCAAGTTCCTGACCTGGATTTTGGTCAGAACAACAACAGAATCCCGCTGGACTCTGCTCTCATTAACAAATGAGGAAGTTCTGCTGCTGCTTGGTCTGGGATTCCTACCCTAGTTATTCTTCTGCAAGGCAGACTAGATGTTGGAACTAAGATATCACTGTAATTCTGGAGACTAAGCCAAAAGCTGCATGCTTCTAAACTTTCTCCATTCTCAATACACTGCCAGGGCCTCTCTACCAGGGAAAGTAGTGCCCCAGTGTGGGTCTGGGGGTGCCCTACATGGTTTTGAGACCTTCTTACACTGGCACACAGTCTCTCCCTGGACATTGGAGTGCTCCACATGGCTGTTCCTGTCCCTAACCAGTCCTATGTCAGCGGACCTCTGTCTGTCTCTTTATGCCAACCTGCACTGGACTTGACAATTTGCTGTGACTTTTTTTCTGAATTTCCCCAACAGGATTACATCTCATTCATTTTCTAAGTCTGTGTAACAACAATATTACTTGCAGCTACCATGGCTGTGTAAGGTCAATAACAGCAGCACACAGGAGGGCTGCTAGCACAGATTCTTTGATCTGGTTTTCTAAGGAAAGCAATGTTAAGGAGTTTACAATCTCACTTTAATTAAACATACATATAACATTCACTTAGTTCAGGGGGAAAAGTCAGCACCCTGAACTTCAGAGAAAACATAAACAGAAATTACAAGCAGAAATTATATGAACAGAGCAAATAACACAAATTAGTATACAGGGCTTCTGTCTGTCCATAGCAATACATACATAATTACCAGAGAGAGAAGCACCAACATCTGGGTTTTCAAGGCTGGGCGATGGCAGGGGACCACTCCTAATGGCTAGCCAGAGTCTTATCTGGCCAAGTCACAGGAACACTCTTCCAAGGAGTGAACCTCTAGCAAAATTCTAACCTCAGAGTGTATACATACTTCTTCAAGGTCAGAGAGCATCACAACCATGTGGCTCAAACTCACTCGACAGACTTTCTTGTGACTTAAGCAGGTCATCAAAGACTCTTGATTCAATCAAAGACTATTGATTGAAACAAAGGCAAGACTCAATCAAAGGCACTTGATTGCCTTGGTGCTAAGAAGCATTCCAAAAGAAAAAACAGGGAAAAGTCCCACTTTGCTTGCTATTACAGTCTGTTGAAGGAGTTCTGTGGATTAAAGCTCAGCTGGGTTGCTTCCTAGATTTGTTCTTTAGAATCTAAAGACCCCATAATGGGTCACAGCAACCCACAGTTTAAGAAATACTCAAGGCATTGTGAGTGGAAAAAGTTTAGATGTTTGATAAAATTCACTTGTGCACTGGTAATTTCATTTAAATTGGTTAGGATTTTCTTTCTGTGGGAATTCATTTGTGGTTTGCACAGTTTCTTTTGTTTAAATTGTTTAAGTTAATTGGGTTGTTTTGTTCAGTTAAGTTCCTTATATTTGTGTAGATACTTGTTCCTTTCATATAAATTTTCAATTTTGCTGGCATAGAACCGAGTATAGTAGTTTCTGAGATTTTTTCTTCATTTCTTCTTCATTTGAAGGAATTTTCTCATTTAAAAGATTTGGTTTTCTTCTTTCTTTTTGAGAGACAAATTCAGTAATAGTTTACCAATTTTATTGGTCTTTTCAAAAATAGCTCTTTGTTTTATTAATTCAATTGTCCTTTTTCCATTTTTAATTCTATTTAAAATTTTCCTTCTGTGAGCTTGGTTTGAGATCATTTTTTGTTGTTTTTCTAATTATTTTAACTATATTACCATAATTATTAATCCTTTTTTCTTCTTTTGTTTTAGCATATAAATATTCTTTCATGCTACATATGTACAGATACAGTCATAGCTACATCCTATAACTTTTGGCACCTTGGATTATCATTCTTTTTAATGATATGATTTTTATGAGTTGATGTTTGACTCACTCTTTTTTTAGGCTATAGAGATGGGGTTGTTTGTTTTCCATTCAGAAGGTCTGAAAATTGTATTCATAAACACTGAAGGAACATTGGTTAGAAATTATGCTTCAGATGAATTAAAAAAACACAGAAGTTCGCAATCATAATTTTGGGTAAGGAAGAATTAAAAATAGATAGTATCTAGAAGAACAAACAGGAAAAATTATTTTATGCTTAAAGCCTTTAATTTTAAATCTCCATGTGTCTCTATGTTTTAGGTCTATTTCCTGTGGGCAAAATATTATTGGGTTTTATTTTCTATTCCATTCTATAACTCTTCTTTTTCATAGGTGAGTTAAATACAGTTACATTCAGGGATATAACTGTTGAGTTTGGTTTTCCTCCATCATGTCATGTTACATTATTTGCTTTAATTTTCAAAAAGTAGAGCATAGGTTTTGTTGCTAATAACAATTTATTCCTACACTGTACACACTCATTCAGTCTCATCCTCTTCTACCCATACCAAACACAATTCCTGAGATTCTACTGCTATATTCTTTTCTAAACTTAATCACTTTTCTTCTAGAACTAGACAGGAGTACAATTTAGGAATTATCTTTTCCCCCACCTATGATCTCACCTCTTTGTTAGTTGGATTTTTTCTATCCATATCACTGAAATTAATTGAATAATAGTTTTCTCTTTTTCTTACTTCTCAAAATTGTTTACTTCTATTTTACCTTTGATTTCTAACCAATGTTCCTTCAGTGTTTATCTTATAAGGTAAGACTTAAAAAAATTAATTGCCTTTCTAAGTCTTATAGCATTTTAAAAAACACACTATGATTTATTACTTATTCATTTCTTGCTTTAAAGTTTTGCTGTCCTTGTAAAGCTTCCACATCATGGTTGGTCTTCAAATCAAAAGCTCTGCACAACACTCTTTGGGTTTGTTTGTTTTTTTAATAGAAAGCTAAGGAAATCTTTGGCTGTACTTTTAAAACTCTAGTTTCCTATTAAGGAATAGAGTCAGTTTTGCTGGATAGGCAATTTTGAGGAGCAGGGTGATTTTCCATACTTTTTAGCATATCACATTCTATCCTCTCCTATCAATTCTCTTTCTTGATGAGAAATATTGAGTTATTTGAATTGATACTTTTGTTAGGTGATTTGCTTCTTCAATGGACCTATAAGGTTCTGTGGCTGAAGCTCTAAGGTTTGATGATTACATTTGTGAGTGAGTTAAATTTGAAATTCCCCTCTAATGGCAATCAGTGGATTCCATAAATTAGCTTCTTACTCTTGCTGGGACATTTTCTTGTGTGATTTCCCAGAATATGAAATTCTCAATCTTTAGTTCATATTGTTTTTCTGGAGACCAATAATTTTCAGATTATTTCCTTGATCTCCATCCTTTGTTATTGTCACATGTCTGAACCTCGAATCTTTCAGTCATGCTGTTTATTTTATTTTTTATCTGTTCTGTCACCTCTGCATTTTTGTTTGGATTGTTCTTTTCCTCAGAGAACCCATCAACTTGTTAAAAAAAATTTCCACTAACTGGTCCAAGCTGTCAAGTTTTTGCTTGTCTTTTACTATTTTTATTTCATTAATTTTATATCCATTTTTATAAACTTATTGAGCTTAACTATTTTCAAGGCTCTTACAAGTGTCCTCTTGATGTTGTATTGTTCCTTGCTTCTAAAAATATCTCTTCAATATCTTTTGTAGTATAATATTTCTTCCATTTAAGCCTTTTTCACATTTTTTCTTCATTTTTTCTGAGAAATAATTTTTCCCTGAGGGGATTTCATTCTGTCCTGTACTTTTTGTTGATGTTGCTGGACTCTTACTTTATTAGGTATATTCGTTACTTTTTTAGTGTGGGGGAAACTGGGCTTAATCAAGACCATTTAACTCAGTCATCTTCCTAAATTTCTATAGCATTTCTATATATGTCCTTCATTGTAGAATCTTTTCAATTATCAAATTCAATTTTATCAATCAATTCAATCAATTATCAAAATCAAATTCAAATTTTCAGAAATATTTAAACACTTACCATGCAGAAGGTTTTGTACCACAGGTACAAGCCACAACACAGCCTTGCAGAAAGGTACCACACAGACCTTGCCATCAAAAAGCTTACACTCTAATGAGGGGGTGGGTAGGGAAGACAAGCATATCAGTAAATATGAGAAGCTTCATGGTGTAGTGGAAAGAATACTGAATTTGGAATCAAAAGACCTGAATTCAAATATGAGCTCTGTCACTTACTGCTTGTATGATTTGGGGCAAATCAATTTAGTTCAAAACATAATTAAGTGCCCACAATATGCAAAGAATTGTGTTCTGCACAGGGGATACAAAAAGGTAAAAAAAAAATAGACCATCCTCTCAAGAAGTATTTATTCTACTGAGGGGGACAAAATATGTATACAGGTAAGTATAATCCAAGAAAGGGAGTGGTGAGGGAAAGAGACAGATTCATACAAAGTACTGTAGGAATATCTGAAGAAGGGAAAAAAATTATTTAGGTGTAGTGATCATAGCTTTCATGGAAGAAAGGGCACCTGAAGTGAGCCTGCAAGAAAAGCAAGAGTTCTGCGAAGCTGACAGGAGCCCAGGAGTCAATCTATGCAAATGCGCAGAAGAAAGAGATGGCACTAGTTCAGGCTAGCTGAAATAAATATGTGAGATGGAGTAAGGTGAGCGGAAAAGTATACTGGACATGGATCATGGGCCTTAATTAATTACTAATAAGTTGGTATTTTATCCTATAGGCAATTCAGAGTTACTGAAAATTGTTGAGAAGACAGTGGCATACCTGTGCCTTAGAAAGATTTTTCATAGTTATATAAAGGATGGATTGGAGACAGGTATAGACTAGGGAGGGCAAGGGTACCACCAGACAGGAAGTATTACAATAGTATAGAAGGGTAACGGTGAGCAATTGAACTAAATTGGTAGTGGTGTGAGAAGACAGAAGGGGATGGGTTTGAGAGATGTTGTAGAAATAGAATAGATAGAACGTGACAACTGATTGAATTTGGGTTGGAAGGAAGAGGGAGGACTCTAAAGTTTTGAGTCTGAAGAACTGAGGGCTTATCTGAACATCTGAGCGCGAATGACTGATGGTGCCTTCATCAAAAATTGGGAAATTGGGAGGATGGTAAGTTTAAGGAGAAATCATGGAATCACCAAATCTAAAAGGTCTAAGGGACTTCAGAAGCCATCTAGTCCAACCATACTGGACCACAATTTCCTTCTATGATGTTGCTGACAAGTCATCATTTAGTATCACTTGGAAACCTCCTTTCATACCTTTTCATGTAATAAGGGACTGACTAATGAGGGCCCCATCCTGGGACCATGGGTAGGGGACCCACATGATGTTCGATGAGCCTCCTTCTAGAAGTGTGTGATGACATGAAATGGACTGGCTTGGTTCTCCACTTCAACACATGCAGAGGTATTCTCTGACTCTTCTTGCCTAAGTGTTTTGCGCTAAGCAAAGGGACTTTTAGTTGGCTGCTGAGACAACAGAGTTCATACAAAAGGCACTAACCAGACAGTTTGATCTTTCTCCTGGTAGTGACCAAGGCAAAAACTACTATGAGCCTCAGGGTGAAAAGAGAGAGGTGTCACCAGTGACTTAGTCTTCTCACCAATTCTAACACTTGGCCCTAAGCATGGTGTGGCTCTCTTCCTATACTTCATGTGTTTATTCTTTCCTTATTTTAGGTGCAGGTGTATTAGAGACAGCTAAAACCTTGAAAGATTCAAAAGGTTGGAGGAACACACATCGAATGACAGGAATCCAAACCACCTGGCCAGCAGCTGAACCCAATGCACCTAGAGAACCCTAAGGAGAGACATGCTTGACCCAATGGATTGGCTTCAAGATGTAGAGTCCTGCTGTACCAAAGGAACAACTAATTCAGTGGCTATACTGCATTCAGAAGTGAGCTCATCAAGACAAATGCCTTAGTAACCACTTTACATTTGAGCCCACTTTCCCCAAGAGCAGAGATGATAAAAGCTGGATTGTACCGACCCCTTGTGTTGTACTTCTTTTCTTGCTATAGCTTCTCAATAAATATGCTCTTGTAAAAGCTATTTGATGTTACTTTATCAAAATGATGATAGGGTGTTAATCAATGGGTTATATAAAGGTCAAGCTAATTAAAACTGGCAATTGATATTGGGGAGAACACACCATATGAGGGCTTGAGCTGATAGTATGAGAACCCCATTACTCCTCAAGGATATCCCTAGAAACCTGAGGGGAGACAACAATAGCATTCTAGGGACCTGACTTGCCAGTATGAGGGGGGAGTTGAGATAAGGAGCCCCAGAGATAAGGGTTACTTAACATTGTTTTTAAAAAGTTTATCCTATGCCACAAGCCTAAATTAACCTCTCCACAGCTTCCACCCATCTAAGCCCTCAATCTGTCCTGTACATATCTCATTTATACTCCCAGAGGTAGATACTTGGCACAATAGATAGAGTTCCGGGCCTGAAGTCAGGAAGATGTGTTCAAATCCAGGACCCTTCCTAGCTGTGTGACCCTAGGCAAGTTATGTAACCTCTTTTTGCCTCAGTTTCTTCAAGGTTGTTGTGAGAATCAGATGACATAATATTTCTAAGGTGCTTAGCACAGTTCTTGTACATAGTGAGTTCTCAATAAATGCTTGTTCCTTCCCCCACTCATATAGTTATCTGCCTGTTGTCTCTCCCATTTCACTGTGAGCTCCTTGAGATCAGAGACTGGTTTTTTGCTCTTTTTTGTATCCTCAGAGGTGCCTGACACATAGTCACTTTTAAAATGTTAGTTGACTGACTGATTGACTATTTCTCTCTCAAAATGGCATAGTATACATTGGCTTATATGGGCTTTTTTTGGCTGCCATGCCCTACTGCTGACTCGTACTGTGCTTGAAGTCCACTAAAATTACCTTATTTTTTCACAGGAGCTATCATTGATACACAACTCACTCATTCTATACTTATGAAGTCAGTTTGGGATTTGGTTTGGTTTGGTTTGGTGTTTATGATATTGAGTACAGACATGACCTACACATATTTTTAGGGCTTCTATTTGGAGGCTGAAGGGTATGAAAAAGTTAGTGTATAATGAGAGACATGAAAAAAGAAATTCCTTAAAATGCATTGAAGAAAACAAAAAGAAGTGTAGAATGGGATAGAATTAGGGCAGGAAACACAATTAGGGCAATTTTGTTACTACCTTTTGAAACCTCATACATATGTATATACATTTATATGGGCATATATGTATATGGTTCTTTTTTAAAAACTGCACATTCCTGAAACTATAGCGTTTTATACCATCCTCTTTTTAGTTCTTTGTATCTTGAAATGACTGTATTTATTGATGATTGTTAGGTTCACAATAATTCATTTTAATGGAAATGAAGGTGATATAAAAACAAAAGATATCAATAAATAATTTTAAGGAGAAAAAAGATATCTCAGTTCTCCAAATAAGTTGCTTAATCTCTTTGGGTCTCAGTTTCTTCATCTATAAAATGACAGATTAGATAAACTCTAAAGTCCCTTCCAACTCTTAATCTCATGGGAGAAAAGAAAATGCAAGTTTGTACTATGGCTCTGATACTTAGGACTGTGTAAGCAAAGATAGGTCACAGTCTCTCTGGGCCTTAGTTTGCTCATCTATAAAATGGATATAATAATATTTGTATTACCTTAAAGGGTTGTTGTAGGGAGAGTAACCTTAAAACCTTATACAAAGTATAAATAATAATAATGAGCCTTTTTATGACGCTTAAAGGTTTACAAAGAGCTTTACATATGTTATTGCATTTGATCCTTACAACAATCCCATGAGGTTGGAGCTATTATTATTCCCCATTCTATAAATGAGAAAACTAAAGCTGAAAGGGGCATCTAGGTGGCGCAGTGGACAGAACACCTGGCCTAGAGTCTGGAAGACTGTATCAACAATCCAGCTAGCAGCTTCTGTGGGGGTGTAAGATCCACCAACAACCAGCACCCAGAAAGCTGCCAACACATGTCCTTTTGATCTGCTTCACTTAAGAAAAGCAACATTAAGGGGTTAACAATCTTACTTTAATCCAGCATACAAATAACATCCACCTAGTTCAGGGAAAAAAGCCAGCACCCTGAATTACAGATGAAATACAATTTGTAGTTTTCAACATCTGGGTGTATAGCCGGGGACCTCATTAGAACAGCTGGCCCAGAGTCACATGCCACTCCTGCTTTGGCTCAGAGCTCTGAGGGAGAATGAGAACTAACCTTTGCACTTATATAGACTGGAGGGCCCTGACCTCACCCAGGCTGGGTGCGAGAGAAGTTCCCCACCCCCAATATCACATCAGATACAAATCAATGGCATCCCACTTTATCTTCCCCATTCAAACAAAGGCCAGAATCATTAAAGGTCAACAGCAAAAAGTCCCACCTTAATTACTATTAGAAAGACTCATCTTCCTGAGTTCAAATCCAGCCTCACACACTTACTAGCTGTGTGACCCCGGGCAAGTCACTTAACCTTGTTTGCCTCAGTTTCCTCATCTGTAAAATGAATTGGAGAGGGAAATGGCAAACCACTCCAGTATCTCTGCCAAGAAAACCCCAAATGCCCCCCCCCAGTCGGACACAATTGAAATGAATGAACAATAGCAACAAAGGCTGAAAGACATTAAATGATTTGCCCAAGACCACAGAGTTAATAAGTGTCTGAGACAGGACTTTAACTCCGGTCTTCCTTACTCCAAGTCCAGCATTCTACCCACAGTGATGAGAGAATGAGATGGGTACAGAGGAGAGGTTCAGGGAAAGGGCTATGAGAAAGTTGAAGAGGGAAAAGTCACTTTCACCTTGGGCAGGGGCAGAGGGGATGTCTGAGATGGCTTCATGGATTAGGAGCTTCTAGATTAGGAGCTAGAAGGAGCTTTGGAACTCAACTAACCCTTTAATAAACAAGGAAACTGAGGCCCAGAGAAGTTAGGTCACCCACCCAATGTCATGTAGGTTAAGTAACAGAATCCAAACTCAAACCAAGGTCCTCTAAATCCAAATCCAGCACATTTTCCCACACGCTACAAAGAGATGGTAACTGAGTTGGAAATTGAAGGAAGGAAGGGACAGAGGAATAGACAGAGGCGGGGTTTAAAGGAGTTCATTTTCAGGCATTCGATAATGGTATGAGCCAATATCCAGAGGCAGGCGAGGGCCTGGTGGGGACGTAAGATGCATAAAGAGGCATGAGATAAGGTTGGACAGGGAGCAGATCCAGCCGTCAGTGAGGCAGGTACCATGGGCAATTTGTCAACCAATGCTTCCAGTCCTGATGACAGCAATAATAGCTGGCATTTACATGGTGCTTTGAAGTTTGCAAAGTGCTTTACATATGTTCTAATTTAAATCTCGCAACAGCTTTATGAGGTTTGTGCTTAATTAGGCCCATTTTGCAGATACAGAACTGAGAATACAGAAGAATTGTACAGGTCTTTAGAAGTACAGAATTCTCTCCACTTAGACCATCGCTTTGTCCCAAGGATAGGCAAGTCCTGACACTAGTGCTTCGGTCTGGCCACTTTGCTCTGCTTCCCCTAACCAGGTTATTATTGGGTCAAAAGTAGATTCCTCCATAGTTGAGATGCTTGTAGGTCCATGAGAACCAGAGAACTTCTCACTAGCTGGCCATTAATTTGTCACCTGCACTTAGGTGGCAGGAAGAAGGTGTTCAGAAATTGACCTCTATTATCTGTGTATCAGTGTGACCCCACCCTCACTCCCAGAGCCTACCCACTGGCATTTGGCTGTAGGGAGTTCTGTTGTATCTTTCTATTCAATCTAGAAGACTAAGAATGCCTCAGAAGGGGAAGGAGCCATTGATCTTTGCCTATCTGTTGACAGTAGTAAGATCTCAGGGAGCTGGTCTGAGCTGATCAAATTATAAGTCAGCACTAACAAAACTTGGAACCACATCATCCCTAGTCAGGCCTCAGCTAAAGGAATAACTCTGAGGCACCCCTTACTTACAAGACTCACAGGAAAGGTAAGAACCCTCATATTACTTAATGGTTCTAGATGCTACATACCATCCAATCTAGGGTTAGCAAAAGGTAAACATGTGATGATAAAAACAATGTGTACAATCATGGAAAATCAGGCTGCTTATGTGGAAATTTTTCATTGTTTACCACACAATTGATTCCCTGTAAGAATAAATATTAATGCAATTTCTAAAGTGGGATTTTTTTTTTGCCTGTTCAGTTGTAATGATTTTCTCCTGTTTCACTGAGTTACCAATTTCAGCTGCCCTGGTACATTTCCATTATTGGAGCTCTGTGTGTTTTGAGGTTCCTGCTTTTCAATTAAGTTTGGCTGACATCCAAAAAAGCTTTGCTGAAGCTCTCTACTTGCAAAGCTTAATTGGGGCCACCCACCATGGCAGTGGTTATATTTCTCTTTGCACAAAGAGATGAACACTGTAACGTGAATTATGGCAAGAGCATTAACTGTCCTGGTGGAAATACAGGTGCAGACTGGCCAGTCTATCATGGAGCCACTGTTGAGTGTCATGATCAAATGAGATAATATATATATAAAGCTCTTTATAAACCTCCAAGTGCTATATAAATGTTATCTATGTTAATGTTTCAAATAATTTTCCTGAGTAGTTCATTTTAATCAAAGATCACAGGATACTCGAGCTTAAACAACACAGAACTATATACGTCTTTAGAAAAGAGACCATTACCTATAACACAGCATCTCAGAGCTGAAAGAGACTGTTAGAATTGGAAGTAACATGGAATTTTTATGTAACAGAATCACAAAACTAAAGGTCATACTTTCGAACATATATCAAATGTGGAAGGGACGTTAGGGGTTACATAGTCTACAGTCTTCACTTTACAGATAAAGAAACTGAGTCCCAGGAGGAAAACGTGATTTGCCCAAGGATACAACATGACTTAGCATTCCAAGCCTATGCTTCCTCATAAAATGGGATCTGGGCCTGAATATTTGGGAGTTAACAGCATAGTATTATCACTGAGTCTCACTATATAGCAAGGTTTAGAGCTGACCTGCACAACTTTACAGTAGGTGGGGACTAAAATTAAAATAGGCTAAACTATTTCAGGCTGCAGATAGGTTCTAAGGAGCTCACTTTCCAAGTAAAGGTACAATTAATGATCAAACTATTTTGCAAATGAACCCCATTTTTAAAAAAGGGAAATTTCAATTAATATCAATTAATTGTACTTATTACATAAGATTTTTATTTGTCATGAAATCACATTAATGTTAAAAATATTATTTGGCTAAGTGGTATCAGTTTTAAAACATTTTTCAAGTTTTCTTTCTATTCACATTTAGTAAAAAACAGAAAAAAGATAAGACTCTTACTCCTCTCAGACTAGAGACAGACTGATGATGGTTGGTTGCCATAGGTCATGGGACAAACAGGAGAGAGTGCACAGTGGCAACCCACCCACCAAGTTACATGATGGGTACAATAGTAACTAGTGGAAGGTGGGTTAAGTGGGGCATGGACAAAGCACTCTTTACATCTTTACTTTCTTTTACATGCTCTACACTTTTTGTGGCCTGCCCAAAATCCTTTGGCTGGTCCAAAAGTGGCCGGTGGGCTGGTTTAAAGGTTTAGGGAGGAAAGTGAAAGCAAAAGGAGGAAGCCTTCTCTTTTCCAATTTCCCCTCCCATCTTAAAGAATGTGTACAGAGTTTATTCTTTCCAGGCCAAATCTTTTTCCTCCCACTTGGAGGCCTAGGAAGCTTAGCTCATGTCTCTAGAGCTTCACTGAGTCTCCTATACAATAAGCCACCTGAATATGGCTCACCAATGACTACAATGGCCTAGAGATACATGATGCTGAGTCACATGATTCATCTATGTATTTTTGCTCTTTAGTAATTTATGGGAATTATTAATAAAATCAAAATGACAAGATTCTCTCCCAATCAATTCATCCCTGGCTGGGAAAGAGAACTCTACTATAAATCTCAGACCTGTTCAGTTCTCTATATCCCAAGCTGGTCACTGATAGCCTCCACTGCACACCAGAACACAATTAAGTAACAGGGATGAGTCACTTACAAAGAGTCATAGTTTATAGGAGACCAAAAAATCAGGAAGCAGAAATAGCTAAAAGAAATAGAGAAAAGCATGTAAAAAGATCCCATTCTCTATAGGCAACAGGAAAGGGAGTTAAATCTTTGCTATCCTTACATGGATCCCAAGCAGTAACTACCATCTGTAGCATCAGTCCATTCTAGCCACCTCTATTGGAGTCCTTTGTTCTAGGCAGCAGAGGTTTATCATTGAAGCCAAGTCTGAAATGCTCAAAGTCAAATAACTGAAACCAAATGACAGCTATTGTGTTACCACCACCACCACTACTGCCACCACCTTTCTGCCACTACCACTCCAACCTCAGCCTCAGTCAAGTGTCATTTCTCTGCCATAGTTGAGTTTAAAAACTTCCTGCATGGCAGAAGTCCACCTCTGCCTGCTCACAATCAGCTCAGTACCTCCTACAGTAATAAGACAATGTTGTCTGTCTAGGACTACAACTCCCATAATTCATAGTTGGGTTTCAAAATGTTCCCCTGACCACAGGGAACTCTATGTGGATATTTACTTACAATAGAAATAAAGAAATATAAGATATTAGGCCAAGGGTATGATAGTGGAGAACTTTCAAATAAAGAAGACTCAAGTTCACATCTTACCTCATATACATTCTAGCTGAGAAATCCTGGCACCAGTCAGTTAACATCTCACCCATCCCACCACCACCACCCCAGTGTCCCCCGGTAACTCTGTAAGACTATTATAGATTCTGCCAATCTTCAAAGGTGGAAGGAGTTTCTATGTCCAGAATTTCCTTCACTGGGAGTGACTTATACCAATGAAATCATAGGTCTAGACCAAACAATGCCCCCCCCCCAAAAAAAACAAAACCACACACACGGAGAAAACTGGTATTGGAAGTGATTGTGTTAAAGACATAAAATGCCAGAGTAACCTTCCTAATGCTTGGTCTTATTCTTATGCTGACTTTAGGGAAAATATTTAAAAGGCAGCAATTTTGAAAAAAAATAAAAAGTTCATCTTTTTTCCCCTAAATTTCCCTTCTGAGAAGTTGTTTATTTAATAATCAGAATCAGACATTGTCTTATAGGCTTGGCAAGTGGCTACTATTTTGGGGATTCATTTTGATTTGATTAATTAGACCACAGAAGAGACACTGGAATCAAATTGACTAGGTTCTTTTCTTTTCTTGGGAAATAAACATTTGGTTTGTTGACCACATTCTTTCACTCTTATACAAGAAACCGCAGTTTCACATGGGTTTGATTTCTGAGGTCTTCTTTGAAGTGTTTAGGGATGCCCTTCTCTGCTACCTTCCCAGTCCACATTACTAAAATATGATCTCAGTAGACACTAAATATTCCACATCACAGTTATAGCCCTAATCTAGATTGCTCTTGTGAATAAGGGAGTCAAAGAATCCCAGAGCACGCTGAGGTTCTGAGACAGAATGTTAGAACACAGAACAAAGACTGTCAGGACTGGTAAGGCCCTTATAGCATCAAATGTAGAATGTTACAATTGGAAGGAGCATGAATGCACTTAGTTCAACCCTTCCATTTTACATAAAGGAAAAATGAGGCTTAGAAAGGAGAATCACTTTTAAGATCATAGTCATAGAATCCCAGAACTGGAGAGGATGCCCAAAGTCATCCTCTCTAATCCCCACCTGATGTGGAAATACCACTGACAACATGCCCCACAAGTACCAATACAGAGATACTGTGTGTTCGGGTTCCAGACCACCACAATAAATCTAATACACAACAAAGTGAGTCACACAAATTTTTTGGTTTCCCAGTGCATATAAAAGTTATGTTTACACTATATCGTAGTCTCTTAAGTGTAAAATAGTATTATGTCTTTAAAAATGTACATACCTTAATTTTAAAATACTACATTGTTTTAAAAAAGTGCTAACCATCATCCAAGCAAGTTGTAATCATTTTGCTGGTGGAGGGTCTTGCCTCAGTGTCGATGGCTGTTGACTGATCAAGCTGGTGGTTGCTGAAAGCTAAGGTGGCTGTGACAATTTCCTAAATTAAGACAACAATGATGTTTGCCACATAGATGGACTTTTCCTTTCACTTGAACATGTAGAGGCCATTGCAGAGTTATCAACTGGCCCAATTTCAATATCATTGTGGAGGTGGAGGGGAAGTAATGGTTAGTTGGTAGAGTGGTCGGGAACACACACAACATTTATTGATTAAGTTCACTGTCTTATATGGACCTAGTTAGTTCTTTTGTGTATTCTTGTTTTTGTTTTTATTTTTTGAGGCAATAGGGTTAAGTGACTTGCCCAGGGTCACACAGCTAGGTCCTCCTGATTCCAGGGCCAGTGCTCTATCCACTATGCCACCAGCTATCCTTCTTTTGTGTATTTTTGCCACTTCTTCTTAACCTTTTCTGCTTCTGTTAAAGCCCTCCCATTTTTGTCTTTTATCATGCCCCTTTCTGCATGAAACTTTCTCTTGACATCTCTAATTTTCTTGAAGAGATCTTTCCCATTCAATTGTTTTTTTCCTATTTCATTGCGTTGCTCATTTAAGAAAGCATTATCTCCCCTTGCTATTCTCTGGAATTCTTCATTCAGTTGGTTATATCTTTCCCTTTCTCTTTTACCTTTCACTTCCCTTCTTTCCTCAGCTAAATTTGTAAAACCTCAACAAAACGCCATTTTTTCCTTGCTCTTCTTTTTCTTTGGCATTTTTTTGTTGTTGTTGCTGCTTTCTGCACAATATTTTGACCATCTGTCTACAGTTCTTTGGGTACTCTATCTACCAGATCTAATCCCTTAAATCTATTCATCCCCTCCATTTCATGTTCATAAGAGACGTTATTTAGGTCATACCTATGTGGTATGATGGTTTTCCCTACTTTCTTTAATTTTTCCCTACCGTATATAAAAGGGAAGGGGGAAAAGCGTTAGTAGCCTGCCTTCTGATATTGAGTTTGACCCTGAGCTTAAATAAATGACCTCCAAATAGGTTCCAATTGAATGGCTGTGAGCAAGCTCTTAACCCAGAGTTAAATTACTACTCTGGGTGGGTATTGAGAAGCAAAGTGAGTGTGTGAGAAACAATTCTTCATAGGTAGGTCAGGCCTTCTCTGAGACTGCTTATCTCCTCCTGCAAGGCCACCTGGGCTTCTGTGGCTGAGGACAGCCCTAACTCTTATACACTTAAAGGTTTGCAAAAGGAAGTATAAAATATGGGGGAAGTAGAGGCTATGGAGGGGCAAGGTGATATAGTAGGAAAAGCACTGGAGTAAAAAAAAAATGGGTGTCAGTCCTGGCTCCAATACTTACTAGCCATGAGACAGGTCCCTTAACTTTTTTAACTTTTCTGAGACTCAGGTTCACTATCTGTAAAATAAGGATAATAATACTTTTACTATTACCCTACTTCACTGGATGTAAATCACAAAATGCTAAATAACACTACTACTACTACTACTAATAATAATAATAATATTTATTATTATCATTATCAATCCTGTCTCTGGTGTACTAACATCCCTTCCATGTCTAACACGCTCTATTCTAAGAGCCCTTCCAACTCTGTTATTCCATCTTCTGTTATTCCCATATTATTTTAATTTCATAAGAATATAACATAAAAACAATGCCATGATAGTAATATTAACGAAGAGATTTGCTTCTATAGAAATTCAATCAAACTTTTGTCCTATTTCAAGGAACTTAGAGAAAGTGAAGGAATCTTATTCCACCTCTTTCAGGATTCTTTTTTCTTTCATCCTGAGTATCCTGACGTGACATCTCTACACTAAGGGATGTATGTACTTTTTATACTTGACCATCAATTAAGGATTAACAGAGTCAGAAGTAGGTGAGGCCACAAGCTGGTATAAGCAATGAACAGAATACAAAGCTAGAGAGTTGATGTGAGGCTTTCTCTCTGTGTGTCACTGGGAGCTTTCAGGTGCCTTAGGCCTTGGAACTAACTAAGAGCTATGGGCTTCTAGGACTCCAGGCAATATGACTCCAAATCCAGGACCCTTTGAAAAGTATAACTCAGGGGCTAGTAAATTTTTAGGAGGAGCTACTTTAAAAATAATATTCTTAAACATTCTTAAAATAATATTCTTAGAATACAACTTTTTGAAGAGTTATATCATATATCATATACTTTGTAGAATGAGTAAGATGAAATGGATTCAAATTTATACCAGTGAAAAACTGAGAAATAAATTAAAATCATTCATTTAAAAAATTAGACACATGAATCACAGTATCATAATGGAAAGGAGCTTCTTTTCTATAAGTCAAAGAAATAATTAATTTCTTAACATCTTTAAAATTAAAACTTAGTAGAAAAACATATATAGTGGTCTATTAGCAATGATATGAAAGCATGCCCATTGGCCTCAGGATATAGGGGAAAGAACAATGGACTTAAAGTCATGAGACATGGATTCAAATCCCATCTCAAACCCTCACCAATCGTATAACCAGAGAACTTCCTCTCAAAGTCACAATTTCCTCATCTGTAAAACAGGGACAACCAGAACCTTAGTTTTTGTCTCACAGGAGTGTTGTAAGGAAGGTACTACAGAAATGTGAACTTTCATCATTATCCATTCATATTTACTTATTTCTCAGAATCATTTATGAAAGAGAGTGATTGTAGGTTGGATTCAAATGTCTGACAACACATGAATTCTCCTACTTCAGGGTCACTTCACTGCTCAAAAATCTTTGGAAACTCTTAATTGCTTATTGAGTAAAGTTCAAATTCCTTTGGCATTTCAGGCCCTCCAAAATTTGTTGCCACCCTACCTTTCCAAATTCATCTCATATTCATCCCTCCCACACATTCTACCTACCTACTTTCCCCTCCCAACCCTGATCCTTCAGTCTAGACTTCAAATCTATGTTTGCTGCTCTCTCATCCTGGATCTTTCCTTAGTGCCTGAAACATCCAACCACTCCTATGACCTGCCCAACCTAAAATATCCCTCCACAAGGCCCAACCCCTTCTCTAATTATAAGTTCCTCCTCGCTGGGCCTCCCTTTTGTGGAGGGGTCCAAGCTAGCCTTCATTCCCCTCCTGACCCCATTCATGATGTCAGGACTTCAAAAACATGTTCCCAAATGAGGAACCTTCATCTACGAACCTCACTCCTCACACCTCATCCCTACTCCATCTCACCTCTATTTTATAAGTTGCCTTCCCCATTTAGAGTGTAAGCACCTTGAGAGAAATGATTGTCTCTATTTTTACTTGTATTTTTATCCCTAGTGCTTAGCACAGTCCCTGGCACATAGTAAGCACTTAATAAATGTTTCTTTCTTCCGTCCTTCTCACCAAACTGAATTATTCTCTGCCCCCTGAACACACCACATACTTTTATATCTTCCTGACTTTATCCACACTGTTCTCTGTATAAAAACTCTTCTATTGCCTTATTTGGTTGTTAAATTTCTGCCCAACTATTATAGCCATATTAAATGCCTCTAACAGGCTTCCTCCTGCTTGGTAATGGCTTTCCTCCCCAGAGGTCATGTAACATTTTGTTGGACCTTTCTAAACCACTTAGCACTGTGATGTTGTTTATTATAGCTATCTGTTTGCAGTTTATTTTATCCCTTTACTAGACTGTAAGTTCTGCACACAGAACTTAACAAATGACTGTTGGTTGAATGCATGAAAGAATGAAGAGGCAGTGTGATGTAATTAAAAGGGGTCAGAGGACCTGGGTTTAAATGTCAATTCTGTTACATAATACCTGTGTAATTTGGGTTAATTTGCTTAACCTCTATGGGCTTCAATTTCCTCTGGAAAAAAACAGATTAGATAAAACAACCTCTAAGGTCCCTTTCTAACTCTAAGCCCTATAAATAAACATTCCTCATGTGGATAAACATACTGAATCTGTCTGGCCTCATCCTGAGACAGACAACATCTTTACTTGGTCAGGCTAAAGGGTTAAACTTCCTGAAGGACATTGCTTTCTTACAGGATGCTCCTGATTTCCACAGGGGCAAGTGCATGCAGAGCATGGTACAGAGAGGAAAAGCAAAGCCAGCTTTGGAGTTCAAACATCTTTCACTGAGGACTCACTTGAAAACAACACAGCCCATTAGCCCCAAGCTGAGTCCTGACACCATCATTCAGAGAGAAATTAAGCTCCCCAGCTGGCAGGGGGCCAGCCATGAGCCAGGTGCCTCGCTACCTAATGCCCTGGGGCCACCTAGGGAGCTCCCCATAGACTTCTGGAAGAGCCTCACCTCGGGCTGGCCCTCTGTTCTATTTCAGACCCTACTTAGGGTTTCCAGCTGGCTGGCCCAGCTCCAAGGAGACAGGCCTTCATTTCAAATTATCCTGATGCTGATGGGGCAGGTTATGAAAAGGAATGTACGAGAGGAAGAAAATACTTAGTGCCCTGCTCTCCTACTTTGGCTAAGGGAAAGGTATTGTTTACATATTATAACTCATTATTCCAATGCACTCAGACTGGATGGGTGCACAGAGAAATGGGAGAACAGGGCAGTGAAAAATCATTCTGATTTTAAAGGGGGACAGAGATGTTTGTATGTTTTAGTGCCATGGAAGGGACTAATAATGTGAAACTGGATAGATATTAGTTATAAGAGCCTTGAATGCCAGTAAAAGGAGTCTGGATTTTACTTGGTGGTCAATAACATGCAGCTTGAGATTTTTGAGCAGAGGGGCAGGCATGACTGCTACTCACTGACCCTCTCTCCATCATGACTTTCCAAGATGCCTCTTTCTGTATCCCTAGCACTTAGTTCAGTACCTGGCACATAGTAGGTGCTTAATAAATGTATACTGATTGATTGAGACTACACCTCTCTAGCTACAATCTAAACAGAATGGGTATAGTTAAAATTCTTCTTTATATCTGAACACAGGACATTATATATAATAAGCCACATTCTACTCTCGTCCTACCTGTACAGTGCTCACAGGAGTGTCTAATTCTAATCAACTGTAATTGACATGCATCAATACAGCCCCTGTCTGGTTTCTGAATCCAGGCTAGCTTTGCATAGGAGATGCTCAAATTTGGAATTCAAAGTCTAGTCCTGCTATTCTTTAGCTCTTGGTCATAACCATAATTCTTCTTCAACATTTTCTCTTTCCTCCTCCCCATCTCTAATCTCTCTTACTACCTAGATACTTAGTCATTAGTAATGCAATCACATACTTTGACAATTAACTGAAGGTTAGAAAAAGTTTTTGGTGGAGCTACTGGGGCAAGCTTAAGGTAGGATGTAGACAAGAGTAGTGTGATAGAAGAGCATGTTTGGGCCGCAATCTTCACCTGAGGTAGACTTTGTAGTAATTGAGGGCCTTCAACAGGCAGAGATCATAGGATCATGGATTTAAAGCTAAGGGGGTATCCTAGAGATTGTCTCTGCTAACCCTTTCATGGATGTAAAGGAGGATTCTGAGACCCAGAGCAGTTAGTCAAAAATTAGATAAATGAAAAAAGAAATATAGCACAGCAAAATATTTTGACCCAAAGCTTGAGATTTGGTTTAGAGCAGATTTTTTTTTCTCCAAACCCTCTGCTACCTCATTGGGGTCTCCATTCCCTTTAGCAGTCCCCTTTTCAAATATGGTTCCCTTTAGTTGGTAGACTGGGTTTGCATGACTGTGTCTTAGCCTTCCAGGTAGTGAAAATTTACAGTCAGGAAATGGGGGTTTGGATTTTCATTAATGGAACTTTTGTGAGGATACCGAGTATAAAACACTCGGCAGATCTTAAGGCACGATAGGAATATAGAATTGGAAATAACCTCAACATTTGAAAATATGGGAGGCTAGATGAATCATGATGCCTAATAAAGTTTTTAGAAAGAGGAATAAAAAAGGTCAGTTTTGGGCCAGAGTTTGAATTTGCAGTAGGACATCCACGTAGAAAAGTCCTGAAGGAAGCCAAGAACCTCAATGTAGAGGTCAATGTTAGGGATACTGATTTGATAATCATTTAGGTGGAGGTAGTATTTGAAGCCATGACAGTTTGAGGAGAGAGAATATAGTGAGACAAAAGAAGAAGGCTGAGGACAGAACATTGGAGAACTCTGTCTTAAGGCCTGGACTCCATATTCCTGGGGATTTAGGGTCTCCACAAAACAGAAGCTACAACTTTCTTTTTCTTAATCTTTCTTGGGCCCAGAAAAAGACCTTTCCATTTTCTATCCACTGACTGAATATCTAATTCAATTTGATTGAATTATCCACAATTCAAGAATAATCCAATAGGATCAAATGCTTGTAGGATCATAAGAGTTAGAGCCAAAAGAGACCTTATGGACAATTTGTCCAACCTCCTAATTTTGCAGAGGAGAAACAAAGGCCCATAGTTGTGAGGTAATTAAGCAATGAGAGAGCTCTGGGATAACCAAGGTCAAGCATACTTAATGCTGAGGTTGAGACTTCGAAGACTGATTCATTTCCCACCGTTTGGCTTCCCTGGAGCTCAGTAGCTACATATTCCCAGAATGATGCTGTGTCCCAAATGGGTCTGCACTGATAGATGGCCTGGTATAATGAGAAAGAACATTGATATTAAAGTTGAAAGACTTGCATTTAAATCACTGCTCTTGATGTTTATTTTCTCAGACAAGGCATTTGATTTCTCTTGCCATCTCTGAAAGGGGATAATAACACACAACCTTCCTGCCTCAAAGGGCCACTGTGAGAAAACTCTTTGTAAGAGGCTGCTGGTGGCACAGTGGGTAGAATGTTTGACTTGGAATCTGGAAGACTTGAGTTAAAATCCAGTCTCAGATACTTATTAGCTGTGTGACCTTGGGCAAGTCACTTAACTTCAGTCTGCCTCAGTTTCCTCAACTATAAAGTGGAGATCATAATAGTATCTTACCTCACAGGGTTTTTTTGTAGATCAAATGAAATAATATTTGTAAAGTGCTTAGCACTGCACCTGGTACATAGTAGGTGCTTATGCTTATTATGCTTATTACACTTATTAAGCAGCTACTATGTAACAGGCACTGTGTTAAGCCCTGGAGACACAAAAAGAGGAAAAAGACAGTCCCCACCCTTAAGGAACTCACAATCTAATGGGGCAGACAACATACAAATGAATACATACAAATGATAAATAGACAAATAGGAAATAATTACCAGAGGGAAGGCACTAGAATTAAGAGGAGTTGAGAAAAGCTTCCTAAGGAAGATGAGCTTTTAATTGGGATTTAAAGAAAGCCACAGAAGTCAACAGGCAGAAATGAAGAAGGAGAGCATTCCAGGTATGAGGAAAAGACAAAGAAAATGCCTGAAGCCAAGAGATGGAGTATCTTGTTCATGCAACAGTCAGAAGCCCATTGTCACTGGATAGAAAAGTATGTGGCAGGAAGTAGAGAATAAGAAGACTAGAAAGATAAAAGGTAACTAGGTTATGAAGAACTTTGAACATTAGAGGATTTTTGATCCTAAAGGAAGCCAATTGAGTTTATTACATAGTGGGTTGACATGACTGGACCTGTGCTTTAGGAAAATCACTTTAGTGGCTGAATGGAAGATGAATTTGAGTGGGGAGGGACTTGAAGCAGGCAGACCCACCAGCAGGCTATTGCAGTTATCCAGGGCTGAAGTGATGAGGGCCTGGAAACAGAATGGTGGCAGCTCAGAGGAGAGGAGGGGGCATATTTGAGAAGGTGAAATCATCAAGCCTTATTAACAGATTGGATATAGGGAGGTGGAGATAATAAGAAGTCGAGAATGACTCAAGGACGAGGTTGTGAGCCTGAGGGATTGGGAGGAAGGTATTGCCCTCAACAGTGATAAGGAAGGTAGGAGCAGAGGAGAGTTTAGGGGGAAATATGAGTTCTATTTTGGATGTGTTGAATTTAAGATGCTTACTAGACATCTAGTGGAGTGTCTGAAAGGCAGTTAAAGATGTGAGATTAGAGGTCAGCACAGAGGTTGTTGCAGGATAGGTAGATTTAAGAATCATCAACATAGAGTAATTAAATTGGTGGAAGCTAACAAGATTATGAAGCAAAGTAGAATAGAGGGAGAAGAGGAACAGAACAGAACACTAAAGGATAACTAGAGTTAGAGGGTATGATCTGGAAGAAGATCCAGAAAAGAACAGAGGATATGGGTTTCATAAAAGGAGAAACAGGAGAGAGTGGCGTCCTGAAAACCCAGAGAAAAGAGAATACCAAGGAGAAGAGGAGGAGCCACAATATCATTCTCTTCTCTTCCCTCATTCCCTCCCCTATTCCTCAAGCCTAGAAATGCTACGGAAATGTTAGCTTTCATTGTCATTATTTGTAATTGTCTACTCCTCAAAGTGGCCTGCAACAAGTCTGCTTGGCAGCTCTGGTTTGGGAGTAGGAGAGGATGAGGTCGATAGGAGTGGATGGCAGGGATGTTGCATTCTCTTGAAAGTTAGAATCTCTTTCTACAGCTCCTTGAAACTGCAAAGGCAACCTTAGGAAAGTCAGGGGCTTTTCCTGTGTGGAGCAGAGAATTCTGACATTGAAAGGCTTCAATCCATCCTGCCCACCCTACCAAAATCTCAGAATCACACAAACTCAGTTGTAATGGACCATGCAGGACCTAAGTAACAATTCCAGACAGTGAGGTCCTTTCTTGAACTAAACTGCCAAGCATCCAAACTCTATTGCAGAGTGCAACTCCTATGGGCTGGCGACATTATTCAAATGGTAAAGGTACAATTGCCTAAAAGACTTTTTTATGAAGAACTCACACAAAGCTAGCACTCTAGTAGTGGTCAGAAAAAGCAATACAAGGACACTCTAAAGTTCTCTCTTAAGAGCTTTGGAATTGATTGCGTGACATGAAAGACACTGGCACAGGACTACCAAGCATGATGTGCCCCCATCAGAGAAGGTGCTGGGCTCTATAAGCAAAGCAGAATTGAAGTAGCTCAAAAGAAATGCAAGATGCACAAATTGGAGAATCCACCCCAAATATTCACATGGACTATTTGTGCCCAACTTGTGGTAGAGCATTCTGAGCTCACTGGTCTGATCAGCCACAGTCAGACATATTGCAACTGGACTCTAAAATAGTGATATCATTTTGATCCTCTTCGAAAATGAAGGACAAGGACCATCTACCCAATAGGATGCAAACTTCTTGAGGGCAGGGACTATTCCACTTTTGTATTTATATCCCCAGGACCTAACATGATGCCTGGCACATAGTAGGTACTTAACAAATGCTTTTTTGATTCTTGATTAATCCTTTTAAAAACGATCTATACCTAAAATAGCCTCTACATGAAGATACCACTGACAGGGATTCCTTTCCAAGGATAGGAAATCCTATTTCCTCCTGAGGCAGTCGGTTCATGTTGATGAGATAGGCCACTTTTCTCTACCAATTACCTGGCTAACCACACCCTTCCACCAGACACTATTAATGAAGCTGCAATAATAATAAGTCTGTTAAGGGCCAACATTTTTTTTTCACTTAGAATTGGTTGCCAGTGATGGTCACTAGAGTACCTACAATGCTAAATCCCACTCAATAACAACACAATTTTGTTGGAAGAGAGTGCAGAGGTGGTATTTAATAAGACCCATCAAGCACATGAATTTCTAGGTAGAATTCTTAGCTTTGTACTAACATGCAAATCTATTTTTTAAAATAACTCCTCACTAATGAAAATAGATTCCTTAATAATTATCCAATTATCTAATTTTTCCAACTGCATATAACTTTTGTCCCAAAGTTTGGATATAGGATTTTCTCCTTGCTGGTGGAGATGAAAGCCTTGACCTTCGTGAGGGGTGGGGTGGTCAGACAGCTTGTGTCCCAGGAGGGAGTCTCCTGACACCAAGCATAGTGGCATCCATTGTGCAATACTGCCCTCCAGTAGAGAAAAGAAGCAAGACAGAGAGAGTAGAGCCAAAAGGTTTCTGCTAAGCTTTTGACCCAGTAGAAAGTGAGCCAAGGTAACTTGATTATCTGAAGATCAGATCACCTGTATCTTCAAACCCTTCCTAAAAATTCTGGTCAAGTCAGGTCATATATTAGGATCCAGGCTTACTCAGCTCTACCCTCTTAAGAGCAGCAAGTAATGTTATGTCTTCTACATTACAAGTCCTATAAGATATAGAGAAGCATCGTCTCTCCTCTTTTCCAAGGAAGGATTCAGTTTTGAATCAAGGGAATCTTGCCTTATTCATGAGAGAAAGCCACTTCTCCAATCCCATAAACATGAGTCACTGAAGAATCACAACTTTGAATCAAGGAGTCTTGACCTACTAATGAGCAGAAAGATTTCTCTTCAATCTAGTCCACCTGAAATGTTGGGGACAGCTCTTTCCTGAGATATATTGTTGTTCCTAAAGATGGGGAAAAGGGAGAGTTATGTTCTCCATTCTAAACAGACAAAAAAGTAGTAGTGTCTCTTGTTAATTATAATATGATTAAAGACAGTTGAACTGAAAGGCTCCTAATATGCTTCTACTTTTGAACAGCTCTAATTAGTAAGCAAATTTCCTCACATATAACTAACATCTAGGGGACTAGACATCTAACAAAGTAAAATTTGTTTCTCTGCAATCACCTCCCACTGTTCCTAGTTCTGTCTCCTGGGGATAATCAGAACAAATCTAATCCCTCTTGCATATATATATGCACTAGCAATACCTTCTCTGTGAGAGAGTAAATGTATGTCAGGCAAGTCAAACCACTACTATCACCTTGACTACACTTCTCTTTACACTATAATGAAGATAGCCAAGAACCCTAAACCCAAAAGCCTTGAGAAGAACAGTCTCCCCAGATCACAGATGCTGCTTCCAGCCCAGTCCCCAAAACCATCAATCCAGGAAGAAATTCCTGTGAAAAAAGGGTACCACCAACCAACTTCCATAGCTGGCAGTTAAACCCAAGAGCCTCAGGACTCCACCAGACCACTGACCCTGCTTCCAACCCAGTCCCCACAGCCATCATTCCATGAAGAAACTCTTGCAGAGATGCAAAATGGCCACTGCTTCTGCAGATGCTACAGCACCACCTCTTTGTCAGCAACAACTACTAAAGACCCAGAAAAGAAAGTTCTCAGCCCAAAGTCCGTGGTATTGCTAAATATTCAGCATCAGAAAAAGTTGTGATTTTATCAATAGAAATAACATTGATTTCTGGGTCAAATGACCACTCAGATTGAGGAACAGACATTTTATCTAATCCCCATGACCTCTCAGACTTCTCCAAAATAGAAATTACGCACCAACTATGGAAGAACTTAAGCTATTTCTATGGTCTACCACATAGGTGTCAAATTCAAATAGAAATGCGGGGCTACTAAACCACACATAGGGATTCCTGGGAGCCACATACTGACTTAGAAAATCACATATTAACCTTATTTATATTTTATTGTATTTTGTTTTGTTTTGTTAAATATTTCCCAAATACATTTTAATCTGGTTCAGGTAATACTTGGAAATGTCATAAGTTACATGTTTGACACCTCTGATTTAAGACACCTGAAATACAAAAGAAGATTTAAAAAATGAACTAACCCCTTCCCTGAGGTCATCAACACGTGCTTTCAACAAATCCCAAGGACATGACACATGAGACTGCAGCAAAACCCAATCCCAGATGCCAGTTCCCCTTCCCTCTCTCCAGAGCTATGGAGATCCCCACTCCAATTTGCAGAAGTTTACTTGGGGCAGCAGCCAGGGCCATGGCAGTACTATAAGATCAGAAACTTGTTGGGGCCCTGACAGACAGATAGCACCACTGCAGCATCATTCTGTGCTGCAAAATATCTTTGCAGGAAAGCAAAAGAACAGAGGGGAAAGGACAGGACTTTGTCTGGGCTTGAAATAGAGCTCAGCCCCAAGACGCATCCTCTTTACCACCTACAGGAATTGGCATTTTTCTGGGAAGAAGGCACAATGGACAAGGGGAACTTGACAGGCAAGATCAATATGACAGGCAAGGTCTACAAGGCAGTGGCAGAAACTGCTTAGAGGGGAGAACAGAATTGCTCTTGACTGTATGAGGAATATTGGAAATAGAGAAAGACTAGAAAATTATAGGGGTCATGAACCTGAGAATGAGGGTCTTAAGTATACAGAGAGTATAGATAATGAAGAGAGTAAGAAAAAAGAACCCTCTTTGGAAAGGAGTACAAAAAAAAAAGAAATTTTAAAAACCCATGAGCAAGACTTGTTGAAGAGTCAAAGAGAGAAAGAACTTGACTGAGGGGAGGGAAGAAGAAAATTGTATAACCAGATAAAAGAAGGAAAGAAAGAGAAACTAAAAAGGAAAACCCCCAAAGTAAAGAGGTAACAAATAATAAGGGGGACTAAGAGTGAGTAGAAGAACAGGAATAAGGCCATCTTTAAAAAAGAATAAAGAAACTAAATTAACATAGTAACACATTTACAGCAGAAGAGTGAAAAATTATAATTTGATAAAAATAGTAGAAACAAAGAGACGAAAATAGGAAAAAATAACTTTAAATGTTAATTTATCAAACAATCCAATAAAATAAAAAAGTAACAGATTAGATAAGAAAAAAAGTCCCTTCAAATTGCTGCTTAAAAGAAATACATTTAAAAACAAGTATATATCCAAAACAAAACTGAGAGAACAGAAAAAGATTTACTATGCATCAAGTGAATTTTAAAAAGTACAGGTTGCAGATGGATGGGGGTGGGTTGGGGGCGGAGCCACGATGGCAGCTGGAAAGCAGGCACTAGCATGAACTCCCCACCAAGTCCCTCCAAAAACCTATAAAAATGGCTCTGAACCAATTCTAGGACTGCAGAACCCACAAAATAGCAGAGGAAAGCAGGGCTCCAGCCCAGGGCAGCCTGGATGGTTGCTGGGTGAGGTCTATCCCACACGGAGCTGGGAGCAGAGAGGAGCGGAGCAGAGCCCAGCGTGCGTCCCGCGGACCAACCAGACCAGGAGCCAGGCGGAGAGGGCCCTAGTACCCTAAATCAGTGAGCTGCAGCAGTTACCAGACTTCTCAAACCACAAACACCACAGACAACAGAGAAGGTTAGTGGAAAAAGCAGCTGGGGACAGGGTGATAGAGTTCGAGGTTCAGCTACCACCCTGGGGGCAGCGCAGGTGGAGCAGCTACAGAACTACAGCTGACGCTGCTTCTGGCCCCAGGCCCACCTGGAGGGAGGAATTAACTGGTAGATCAGAGCAGGAGTGCAGAGCCTGCTGAAGATCTGAGTCCAGTCCAGGTTGGGGGTTCTTGGGGAAGGAGGAGTGCTGGTTTGGCACAGCTGGCTGTAATAGCTCTGAAAACAACAGTGCATCCCCTCAAGCTTGGAACAAAGTCCTCTTTACTCTACAAGCAGTCATACCCCGCTGAAAAACTCAAGGGTCAAGTAAGTTGGCTGGGAACATGGCCAGGCAGTGAAAACACACCCAGATTCAGTCTCAGACTTCAGAATCTTTCTTTGGTGACAAAGAAGACCAAAACATACAGCCAGAAGAAGTCAACAAAGTCAAAGAGCCTACAACAAAAGCCTCCAAGAAAAACATGAACTCGTCTCAGGCCATGGAAGAGCTCAAAAAGGATTTGGAAAAGCAAGTTAGAGAAGTAGAGGAAAAATTGGGAAGAGAAATGAGAAGGATGCAAGAAAACCATGATAAACAAGTCAATGACTTGCTAAAGGAGACCCAAAAAAATACTGAAAAAAATACTGAAGAAAACAACACCTTAAAAAAAAGACTAACTCAAATGGCAAAAGAGCTCCAAAAAGCCAATGAGGAGAAGAATGCCTTGAAAGGCAGAATTAACCAAATGGAAAAGGAGGTCCAAAAGACCACCGAAGAAAATACTACCTTAAAAATGAGATTGGAGCAAGTGGAAGCTAGTGACTTGATGAGAAATCAAGATATTATCAAACAGAACCAAAGGAATGAAAAAGTGGAAGACAATGTCAAATATCTCATTAGAAAAACCACTGACCTGGAAACTAGATGCAGGAGAGAGAATTTAAAAATTATTGGACTACCTGAAAGCCATGATCAAAAAAAGAGCCTAGATGTCATCCTTCAAGAAATTATCAAGGAGAACTGCCCTGATATTCTAGAGCCACAGGGCAAAATAGAAATTGAAAGAATCCACCAATCACCTCCTCAAATAGATCCCAAAAAGAAATCTCCTAGGAATATTGTCACCAAATTCCAGAGCTCCCAGATCAAGGAGAAAATACTGCAAGCAGCCAGAAAGAAACAATTTGAGTATTGTGGAAACACAATCAGAATACCCCAAGATCTAGCAGCTTCTACATCAAGAGATCAAAGGGACTGGAATATGATATTCTGGAGGTCAGTGGAGCTAGGATTAAAATCAAGAATCACCTACCCAGCAAAACTGAGTATCATGCTCCAAGGCAAAATATGGATTTTCAATAAAATAGAGGACTTTCAAGCTTTCTCAGTGAAAATACCAGAGCTGAATAGAAAATTTGACTTCAAACACAAGAATCAAGAGAAGCATGAAAAGGTAATCGAGAAAATGAACAAGAAAAAGAAATCACAAGGGACTTACTAAAGTTGAACTGTTTTGTTTACATTCCTACAGGGAAAGATGATGTGTATGATTCATGAGACCTCAGTATTAGGGTAGCTGAAGGGAATATGCATATATATATATATATATATATATATATATACATATATGTACCTATGTGTGTGTGTATGTATATATGCGTGTGTATGTATATATGTGTGTGTGTGTATATATATATATATATATATATATACAGAGAGAGAGAGAGAGAGAGAGAGGGCACAGGGTGAGTTGAAGATGAAGGAATGATATCTAAAAGAAATAAAATCAAATTAAGGGATGAAAGAGGAATATATTGATAGGGGGAGAAAGGGAGAGATAGAATGGGGTAAATTATCTCACATAAAAGTGGCAAGAAAAAGCAGTTCTGTAGGAAGAGAAGGAAGGCAGGTGAGGGGGAATGAGTGAATCTTGCTCTCATCAGATTTGACCTGAGGAGGGAATACCATACACACTCAACTGGGTATCTTACCCCACAGGAAAAAAGAAGGAAGAAGATAAAAAGGGGAGATGATAGAAGGGAGGGCAGATGGGGGAGGAGGTAATCAAAAACAAACACTTTCAAAAAGGGACAGGGTCAAGGGAGAAAATTCAATAAAGGGGGATAGTTTACGAAGGACCAAAATATAGTTAGTCTTTCACAACATGAGTATTGTGGAAGGGTTTTACATAATGAAACGCATGTGGCCTACATTGAATTGCTTGACTTCTTGGGGAGGGTGGGTGGGAAGGGAAGAGGGGAGAGAATTTGGAACTCAAAGTTTTAAAAACAGATGTTCAAAAACAAAAAAAAAAAGTTTTTGCATGCAACTAGAAAATAAGATACACAGGCAATGGGGCGTAGAAATTTATCTTGCCCTACAAGAAAGGAAGGGAAAAGGGGGTGGAAGGGGAGTCGGGTGACAGAAGGGAGGGCTGAATGGGGAACAGGGCAACCAGAATATACACCATCTTGGAGTGGGGGGGAGGGTAGAAATGGGGAGAAAATTTGTAATTCAAACTCTTGTGAAAATGCTGAAAACTAAATATATTAAATAAATTAAATAAAATTTTCTTAAAAAAAAGTACATGTTGCAATCACACTATCTGACAAAGCAAAAATAAAAATTTAAAATATAAAAAGAGATAAACAAGAAAGCTATATTATGCTGAAAGGAACCATAGCTGACACACCAATATCAACAGTCAACTTACATGCTCCAAATGCCTTAGCATCCAGTTTAATAAAGGAACATAGTAACACAACACTGACAGGAGACTTCAATATCTCTCTCTTAGTTTTCAGTAAATATAACAGAAAGATAAACAAAAGGAAAAATAAGGAATTGAGGTAATTGTTGGAGAAACTAGTATCAAAAGACTTATGGCATCTTTTAAATGGGACTGCAAAAGAACAAACATATTTCTCAGCTCTACATGGAAATTTTGCAAAAATTAACTTTAGGGCACAGAGTAACTGCAAATAAATGTAAAGAAGCAGAAATGCTTAATACATCCTTTATAGACCATAATGAAATAAAAACAGTCATTGATTCAGGGACCACAAACAAAAGATACAGAGACTCAAATAGAGATTTAACAATGAAATCCTAAATAAGGAGTAGAACAAAGAACAAAAACAATTACATTAAAGAAATTGATGATGAAACATAATAAGAATGAGAATAAAAGAGCATATGAAAATCTCTGGGATGGAGGTAATTCAGTAATTGGGAAGAATTATATTTCTAAAAACATATGCTAACAAAATAGAAAAAGAAGGGATTAATGAACTGAGTACCTATTTTAAAATTAGACAGCCAACAAATAAACAAAACTAAAATAAGAACAAAAGAGGAGATATTAAAAATTAGAGGATAAATTGAAACAAAAAAATATATAAAAGCTGGTTCTTTGAAAAGATTAGTAAAATTGACAAACCTTCAGCTAGTCTGATTAAATATAAGGGCAGAAGAATCAAGTGAATAAAATAGCAAATAAGCCATGAAATCACAACAAAATCAGAAGAAATAAAAAAGAATAATCGGAACATATTATGCATAGTTACATATTAACAAGACTAGGAACATAAAAGAAATAGAGGAATGCCTTCAAAATCATAAAATACCCAAACTATCAGAAGATCAAATAGAGATCTTAAATAATCCAATCTCAGTAAAGGAAATATATTTACCAAAGGAAAAAACTCTCCATCATGATGGATTCACAGGAGAATTCTATCAAACTTTTAAAGAATAATTAGTACCATACTTTACAAATTATTCTCAAAAATTTAGAAAATACCCCATCAGGATGAAACAAATATAATCCTACTTCCTAAATCAAGGAAAGACAAAACACAGAAGAAAAACTTCAGGCCAGTATCTTTAATGATATTAACTCAAAAATTTTAAACAAAATCCTATCAAACAGATCATAGCAATTTATCCAAGAAATCATTCACCATGACCAAGTGGAACTGATATCAGAAATACACGGATAATTCAACAGTAGGAAAATAATCAGCATAATTAAACATATTAAAAACCAAAACATCCAAAACCTCATGATCAAATAGATACAGAAAAAGCCTTGACAAAGTGCAGCACTCTTTTATGCTAAAAAACAAAAAAACCAAACCTACAAAGTATAGGAACAGAAGAATCTTTTCTTAATATCATTAAAAGCATCTATCTAAAACCAAAAGCAAGCTTCATATCCAATGGAGTTACACTAGAACTTTTCCCAATTAATGCAAGCATGAAGCATGGGTGCCCATTCTTTCTACTACGATTTGATATAGCTCTGGAAATGATGTGGTCTTGGGACCTGGACCCCTAAAAGGAAAAACCAATGTCTTTGAAAGGAACTTAGTCCCTGAATTTTCCTGTACATTTCAGCAGCCCAGATCACTGGCACTTCTGCCCAAGGCAACTGGCCCAGCCTAGCCCACTAAATCACTTAATTAGCTTATTAATAGTCGTTTTGCCCTTCTTGGACCACTCCAGACTACTTACCACTCCTTAAGCCCATCCAGATCCTTTCACTTTCCTTTTTATATATGAGCATCAGTCTCACCCCCATTAAGTTGCAGGTTCACTAGAAACCCTGCTCTCTACTATTGGCATTACAGTACACCATGTCATTTGAGGAAAAGGTTTGAGTGGTGAAGTCATTCCAGGCAGACGCCACTCTATACCCTGACATTTCAGGGTTCCCAGAAACCCCAAACCACATCACACCAGAAATGCTACCAAAATCAATAAGACTAGAGCATGAAATTAAAGGTATAAAGATTGGTAAAGAGAAGATAAAACTATCCCTATTTGCTGATAATAACATGGCCTATTGCCAAATCCCAGGGAATCTGAAAAGATACAAATTGAGACTTAATAGCTTCAGCTAAGTTGCAGGCTACAAAATAAACCCACAAAAATCAACAGCATTCTATATTATAATAACAAAACCTAAGAAGTATCAATAGAAAAGGAAATCCCATTGCAAATAGCTACAAAATATCTGGGGTCCATCTACTAAAGCACTCAAAAGACTTGTATAGGTTCAATTACAAAGGGCTCCTTAAAGAAATAAAGAATACTGGAAGACTATTCAGTGCTCACGACTAGGCCATTTGAATACAATAAAAATGACAATACTTCCAGTTAATTTATACTTTTAATGCTATATCAATCAAATTACCAAGGGATCACTTTATAGAATATGATCAAATTATAGCAAAATCCATTTGGAAAAACAAAAAGATCTAGAGTACCCATAGAAATGATGGAAACAAATAGACATGAAGGGGGAATAGCACTTCCAGACCTCAAACTACATTATAAAGCAGCCATCATCAAAACATTCTGGTATTGGCTTAAAAAAAAAAGATAGATCAATTAAACGAGGCAAGGGAGAATCAGGAATAATGGGACTCAAGAACCCAGTGTTTTATTATTAAAGTTGAAGACAAAAGTAACCTAGGAAAAAAACTGTATCTTATAAAAACTGACAGGGAAATTGTAAGGTAGTCTGGCAGAAATCAGGCTTAGACTAACACCTTACATCATATTCTACAAAACGTTCTAAATGGACTTTAGTATTAATGATTATACTATTAAATGACTATACCATAAAATGATTATACTATTAAAAAAAGAGAAATAGACTGTGTACCTCTCACAGATATGAATACAAAAATGTATTCTTAACCAAACAAAAGACGGAGGCAATTTCAAAAGATAAAACAGACAACTTTGAATAGATAACTTTGAAACTGAAAGGCTTCTGTACAGACCAAATTAATACACCTAGGTCCTAGGATGAGAAGGGAAGTGATCAAATGGGGAAAAAAATCTTTTTAATGAAATTTCTCTGGTAAGGTTTATTTTCCAAGGTATATAAATAATTCATATATATATTACATGGACAGACAGATAGGTAGACAGACAGACAGACAGATAGATAGATAGATAGATAGATAGATAGACAGATAGATAGACAGATGACTAAAAGCCATTCCCCAACAAATATGTGGTCAAAGGATATGAACAAACAGTTCTCAAATGAAGATTTGCAAAGAATTCACAACCACATGAACTAACTATCTAAATCACTAATAATAAGACGAATATAAACCAAAACAACCCTGAGATTTCACTTCACACCCTGCAAATTGGCAATGTTGGAGGGACTATGTAATGACAGGCACACTAATACGTTGTTGGTGGAGGTATAAAATAGCATAAATATTTTGGAAAGTTATTTGGAATTATGCAAATAAAGTGATTAAAACATCCATACCTTTTGAACCAGAGATTCCATTACTGAACTTATACCTCAAGGACATCATAGATTAGAAAAATATTCCCATATATGCCAAAATATTTATAGCAGCACTTTTTGTGATCACAAAAAAATTGGAAACAATGTAGATGCCCACTGACCGGGGAATGGATAAACAAATTATGGCACATGAATGTAATGGAATATTACCATGTTATAAGAAATGATATATGTGATGAATACAGAGAAGCATGGAAAGATCTATATTAACTGATGTAAAGTAAAGTAAGCAGAGCCAAGAAAACAATATACACAATAATCGTCCATAAGCATTTATTAAGCACCTACTATGTGCCAGGCACTGTGCTAAATACTAGGGACACAGACACACAAAAAAATGACAGGCCCTACCCTCAAAGAGCTTACAACCTAATGGAAGAATACAGCACACTAAAGCAAACTGAAAAAGGGGATAAAGAAGAGAAGAGACTAATGCAGGGGCATGATGGAGAAGTCAGTTAGAGATAGTATGATAGAGAAAGTAGGATAGTCAGGTGAGAAATAAGAAAATACCTGAGCTGAGCTCAGTCCTTAAATGGAGATCTAGTGTTTATGGCCCCACCCTCCAATTAGAGATAATGAGGGTAGTGATGAGGTGGAGTCCCAAGGCTGATAAGATCTTAGAGGATGATGAGGGTAACCCAATAATGAGCTTCCTGGGCATGGTTGAGCTAGCAGTCAGAGAGGAACCAAAGGAGTTCAGCCAGGAAGCAGCATTGGCTTTGGGTTCATAATACATATAGATTATCACAAATGATGGCCTCTTAGGCTATTTACTGCCTAGAGCAGCTCCTTTCCCTGTATGCACCACCCCCAACTGGGGCTACTGGGCTATAGGGAAGAAATAATACATGGGGACAGTAGGGTTCTGGACAGAGATGGTAACAAAGAATTTGTAATACATCCAGTGCAGCAGGAATTTCCCGAGCAGAAGCCAGTTTGGCACTTACTTATTTAACCATGTCATTTCATAAAATAAAAACCTCTTTTCATAACTAAAAAATGTCATGCCAAGTCAATAAGTCTTATTAAATACTTGCTATGTGTCAGGTGAGAGCTGGGAATTAAACTTGTCACGTATTACTGGGTATCTTAAAAGGAGGGGAACACAGTCTCACTCTCACTGGGATTGGGGGAAAAGGTATGGTCTGAGAAGGTGTTGCCACAGTGACTCTGGTAGGTAAGCAGGTGCTTCACAATGGTATAAGTAGGTACTGGACTGTGAAGCCCAAGGAGGGCACTTGCCACAAAGAGGAAGCAGCACCCTCCTCCTCCCAAGGACAAACCATTCCCTTCCCCCCAGATGTTAGCACCCCAGGGCAAAATCTCATTCAACCTTTGCCAAGTATGATTCTGCCTAAGTATGTCTTCTCTCCCTACTAAGCTGCAAACTCTTTGAAGGAAGAACCTGTGTCTAATCTGAACGTTTTATCTTCCCTAGCACAGAACATAGGAATCTATACAAATAATCACTTAATAAATGTTTGTTAAATTTAATTGAATCCTAGCCTAACTTTTCTAAGAGTCTCCTACTCTCTAGCACATGGAATACCACTTAATATTAAAGGATTTGAAGATAAAAAATCATATAATCATAGAAATCTCAGAGTTGGAAGGGATGTTGAGGTCAGAATCATAACTAGGAATCTTTGCTTCAGGAGAAGGCAAGCATCCAAAACTGTATTTTGAGCAAACTTCTGAGGCTGCTGCTAGGTAGGATGAGGATGGGAGGAAGAAGGACAGGGATGGGTTGAGGAAGATCCTCTCTTGGGTGCTAATGCCCAGAGGGAACAAGGAAGGAAAATAGAGGAGTAAGCAACCTTTGATAGATCACTATTTTAACTATTTATTCTTGCTAACTAGGGGCTATAACATAAAAGCACTGTTACAGAAGAACTAAACAAAAAAGATCTTAACATCACTGATAACCACAATGATGTGGTTACTGAACTAGAGCCAGACATCCTGGAGAATGAAGTCGAGTGAACCTTAGGAATCATTGCTAACAACAAGGCTAGTGAAGGTGATAGAATTCCAACTGAGCTATTTAAAATCCTAAAAGATGATGCTGTCAAAGTGCCATTCTCAATATGTCAGCCAATTGACAGTGGCCACTGGATTGGAAAAGATCAGTTTATGCCCCAATCCTAAAGAAAGGTAATGCCAAAGAACATTCAAATTACTGAACAATTGTGCTCATTTTACACACCAGCAAGGTTATATTTAAGATCCTACAAGCTAGGCTTCAGCAATATTTAAACTTAGAATTACCAAAAGAACAGGCTGGTTTTTGAAGAAGAGGAACTGGAAACCAAATTGCTAACATTTACTGGATTGTGGAGAAAGCAAGGGAGTTCCAGAAAAAACTTCTACTTCATTGACTACACTAAAGCCTTTGACTGTGTGGATCACAACAAAATGTGACAAGTCCTGAAAGAGATGGGAGTAGCAGATCATCTTACTTGTCTCCTGAGTAACATATATGTGGGCCAAGAAGCAACAGTTAAAACTGAACATGGAACAACAATTGATGGTTTTAAGATTGGGAAAAAAGCACAAGGCTGTATATTGTCACCTTCTTTATTTAGCTTTTATGAAGGGAACAACATGGGAAGTGCCAAGCTAGATGAATTAAAAGCTGGAATTAAGACTGCCAGGAGAAATACCAACAATCTCAGATATGCAGATGATACCACTCTGATGGCAGAAAGTGAAGAATTAAGAAGCCTCTTGATGTGGATGAAACAGGAGAATGTAAAAGCTGTCTTTAAACTTAACATTAAAAAAACTAAGATCTTGGCAGCTGATCCCATAACTTCTGGCAAACAGAGGGAGAAGAAATGGAAGCAGTGTTGGATTTTATATTCTTGGGCTCAGAGATCACTGTGGACGGCAACTACAGCCATGAAGTTAAAAGACACTTGCTCCATGAAAGGAAAGCTATGACAAATCTGGACAGCATACTAAAAGCAGAGATATCACCTTGCCAACAAATGTCTGTATAGTCAAAGCTATGGTTTTTCTAGTAGCAACGTATGGCTGTGAGAGTTGGACTATAAGAAAAACTGATAAAATGAAAAAAAAGAAAAGAAAAACTAAGCACCACAGAATTGATGCTTTCGAATTGTGGTTCTGGAGAAGACTACTCAGACAGGACGAAGGACATTTGAGTGGACAGGAAGGAGATCAAATCAGTCAATACTTAAAGAGATTAATTCAGACTATTCACTTTTAAGAGAGACAAAAGAGTAAAAGAGCACCCATAAGAAATAAAGGCAAGTACTGAGTTTCTGATCCACAGCATCTGAGCATCAGGATACAAATCACTCTGCCTAGGCCTGCTGTGTCTCAAATAATCCCTGAGCCTTTTTCATCAGATCACCTCATGCTGGATCTCATGAAGAAGCATCAGACTGACTGGTCTTTCCTGACTGTTTCTCATTGGCTCCTGATTCAACTTATACCAACCTCAATTTCCTACAGAGCCCACAGCAAATTGTGGAGGGATTCAGAACACAGAGTAAGAGAGTCATAGCTATACAACATGTGAAAAAGACCCATGGGCCTTAGTAGACCACAAGCTCAATATGAGTCAGTGACAGCTGTCACTGTGACAAGTTGTGACAGCCAAAAAAAAGTTAATGCAATCTTGAGCTGCATTAAGAGAGGCATACTGTTCTGAATGAAGGAGTTAATAGTTGTGCAGTCTTCAGCCTGGTTAGATATCATCCAGTATACTGTGTTCTGTTCTAAGTTGTTATTGTTTTTCCTTCATTTTCAAAGAAGACCAGTGACATCATGGGCTGATGTCTTGACTCGTGTAAATTGGATTTCTACAGAAGTCAAGACCACTGACAATGGCCCCAGGATGAAATGGTGTCTTCAATGTCTGACCAAGCTTAAGCATTCCATAGGATCTACTTTAGCCACCTTCATGGTCATTGGAACAAATTATTCTCATCTGCCCATTCTACCAGGGGAAGTCTTCAAATGCTTGGGGTAGACGCCCCTCTAACTCACCAATAAGTCTGAGGCCTAGAGGTTACCTTCAACCTGTTTAGCCTGTCTGCCAAGACAGTTTACCCTCTGATGTGAGGGTTTGCTGAGCCCTTCTCAGGGATGCTCATCTACCTTTGGTGTCCACCTGGCACTCAATTCTCACCAGTGGCTTCAAGAAGGAGTAGCATGCTCAGCAGCCACACCCTAGAAAACCATCTCTGTTCTAAGCATCATATCCAAGAAAGAACATGGAGATTATGTCCGAGGAGAACTAGAATTAGAAAAAGAATTCAAAACTTTGACACACAAGAACTAATTGAAGGAATTAGTAGGTGTTTTGCCTGGAAAAGAGAAGGCTTATTGAGGAAAGGGGAAAGGGGAGATAGGGATTAGACTTATTCTACTTGGCCTTAAAGGGGAAAACAACCATACTGACAAGATAACAGGAAAATTTTACTTACAAGGACTGTCCCTTACAAGAACTACTTTCCCCATGGCATCTGGCTATGACCACCAATTTGCAATATACCCATCTGGACTTAGCCAATCAAGGAGTCTCCTGATTTACTGGAGAGCTTTAGATGCTCTGTCCACATTCCATCCAAAATTACTTATTTTCATTCTTCTCCTATACCAACCCCCCAACCAAGGGAAAAAGAAGAAAATTCGAGCAGATGATGTTCTCATCACTCTAAAAATCAGAGATTCATAGGCTCAGAAAGTGACAGTGGTAAGGGACCTTAGAATAGACTATAGCAGGTCTGAATTGGGAGGCATCTTAGAAGAGAGAATGCAAAATGTTAGAACTGGAAGGGACCTTAAAGAACATTGGGCCCTATACTCTCATTTTATAGGTTAAGTGCCTAAGGCCTAGGGAGGGGAAGTGACTTCCCTATGGTCACATGTCTAGCAGGCTGTCAAACCAGAATTCAAACCCAGATCTCTCCACTGCTAGTGCAGGATCCTTTCCACTCCATAGTACCACCCATAGGCCTTTGCTTTGGGAAACTATGGCCAAAGAATCAATGGTACCTGTCCAACCTCATGCTACAAGTGGCAGAGTCAAGACTATATCTTGTGTCTTGCCCTAGAAAATAATTTGTTTTCATATCTCTCCCAAAAGGAGAAAAAATGTGAGGTAGTGGAAAGGGCATGAATTAGGATCCCAAGTACTTGAGTTCAACTCATAGCTCTGCTCTTTTATTAGTTTTCCTCCCTTCCCCTCCCCTTCTCTCCTCTCTTCTCCTCTCCATACCTGAGGGTGCTCTGCCCGAAGGAAGGTACATGTCAATGGCCAAGATTGCTTCCTTAACTTTGGATTTATTGTTCTTTCTCAAAAACCAAGCCTTAAACCTAACTCACTCTGGAGCTCATAGATTGGACAATAGGTCCCTGTCCTCCTAGCACAGAATGAATACAAATTCTAAATAGTAACTGTTTCTCTTTTGGGCAGGAACCCTGAGGGTCTTCCCTTCCCAGTTTCAGTTTTTTCTTTTTTCTTTTTTTTTTCTTGATTAAAGGGGCCATTCCTTGATTAATTTCTTAAAGAGACCTACTCACTGAATGGGCGTTACCTCACTCAAAGTGAGAATGTGAAAAGACCTTAGCCTCAAAGGGCCAGGGTCTCCCACAGGCTATCTCTAGCCATCCTGGTGAATATCAGGCCACTGGACCCAGATGGCTCTGGAGGAGAAAGTGAGGCTGGTGACCTTGCGCAGCCTTCCCTCACTCAAATCAAAGTCAACTGAAAGCCATGTCATCATTTCCCTGATGTCATAGTCCTCTTCAAGAACAAAGGACAAACGCAACAACAAGTTTTTTGAGACAAGTCATTCCACCACAGACCTCAGTTTCTTCTCTGAAAGATGAGAAAGTTGTCTTCAATGACCACTAAGGTCCTTCCCTCTTTGCTTCAAATTATATGCTTTATAACTAAAGAATATTTTTGTTAACAGAAAGGATTTCTTTTGATGACTTTTATACCATTCTCAAAAATCAAATCCCATTGTTAATGATGGTAAGAGTCTGGGAAAATCAAGCTCACTTAGAGGACTCTGAATGGAACGTCAAATAAATTATGGCAGCTGGTTCTGCCCCACAGCTACTCAAACAAATGTATCCTTTGTATGCCTTTGAAAAGGCCATTTTCAGCTGGGAAAAATTTCCTCTTCAGTTGAGAGCACTCATATATGATGAATGAAATGCCTATAGTCAGATATGTTTCTGCAAATGAGGAAATTTAACTATTGAGGCTCTTTTTAAAGTTATGATAGTACCAAGGTCAGAGTGTCATATGATTTGCAGTTGAAAGGAACTTTGGAGACTATTTAATCTAATCCTTTCATTTTACAGATAAGATAACTGAAATCCAAAGAATGGAGGGGATTTATCCAGTCATTCTACTTTCATGTGCTCTACAGTGTGGCTTCAATCAGATTTATCTTAAACTATACCCCACCATCCCTCCTCCATTTCTATCAAACTAGACTATTCTCCATCTTCTATTATCATTCTGCCCTGTCCATCTGTATCAGTAAGGCAATAATAACAATGTAGATGATAATTGTCAAAATGTCTATGTGGTTCTGTATCGCAAAGTATACGAGACTCTCCACGTAGAAGGTAGAAGAAGTAAACCATTTATTCAGACACTAGAGAACCATATCCCACAAGCCATTTATCCAGTCTATCACACCAGTAAAACATTCCACACACAATATCACAACATGGAGCCTCGCCATCCCAAAACCTCTCTGACCCCCTGCTGGGTCTTCCCCAAACACAAACTCACAGCACAGCTAAGTCAGCCTGTGCAGTTCTAACCATCATGACAGCTGGCCATTAGCAGCCATTAGCAGCTATAACTGCTCCCCCCACTTCTCTCTCTCAGCATTTCCTGTGACATAACTTCCTTTTCATGTCAGGAAGCTCCTCCCATCACACGTGACTTAGGCTTCCTGTGATGTAAGCAGGTCATATGGCCTATTAATGGATGGGAAAGATTTTCAAATCTAAATTACTATGACACCATCTTCCATACCTTTCTCATCTCCCCACCCTTATCTGTTGAACTCCCTTCCTTCAAGATCCATTTTAATGTCATCTCCACTATGAAGATGTCATACTCCTTCTTGAAAGTTATTGATAGGAAAGAAAACAAAAGGCTAACAGAAAACTATTTTAATATGTTATCAGAATCTTCCTCCATTACTCCAAGGCCTAATCCTAACTCAGTGTTCCTCTGGTCTCTCAAAGGCTATGCCAAGGCAACGCAAGCTCTAGCAAGTCCTGCTAAGCTGGGGAAGCTACTGTAACCTCCTATGACCTCTGAGGAGGAAAGCCCTTGCTGATGAGGGAGGTCAAGGAACACTTCTTGAAGGAGACTGCCTTGGGATTTCAAAGCACAGCTAGGCTAAATTAACTCAAAGTCGGTATAAAACAAATTGAACTATGAAGCACTTACTTTATAGAGCTAGATAAAGTGATAAAATTCGTTTGGAGAGGGAAAATATTTAGAATCTTAAGGGAAATCATGAGAAAAGTAGATATGAGAGAAAAATAGCTCTTCTGGACCTCGTTCTCATATAAAGACATGATTTGCAGAGGGTCACATAACAAGGTCTTTAAGCTTTCAGCCCATTCCTCTTTGCACTACACTATGTTGCCTCTTTAAAGTTGTTGATAGGTAAGAAAACAGAATACTGACAGAAAACCATTTTGACATTTTATCAGGGTTATCCTCCCCCACAATCCTCTTCTAATGCTTCATCATGGTTTAGAGTTCAAACTAGACTCTTAAAAGATGGGACAGGGAAACAACAAGCTGTGACAGGTCCTGCTCAGATAGGAAGGCTTTAGGTTCAGGCCCAGTGATGAATGTGTATCTGCCAGGAAATAACCACCTTAGTTTGCTGTAGAGAAGTTTATTAACAGGTTAGCTGCTGAGGTAACACATTTTTCAGTTGGAGCAGCATGCTCTGGTTATCTACTATGTCATGAAGGGGTTTTGATGTACATTAATGGTGACAGTACCTACACAAATGAAATCAGGAAAACTGAGTGAAGTTTGAGAGATACAGTGACAGATGCAATATGAAGCCAGGTGCTTTCTGAGTCCAATGTCCACACATCAGCACAGAGGTTTCTGTTAACTGTTTTGTGGTTGTTCAGTCATTCATTCATGTCTGACTCTTCATTACCCCAAGGACCATAGCACACTAATACTACCAATAGGGTTTTCTTGACTAAGATAGTAAAGTAGTTTGCCATTTCCTTCTCCAGTGGTTAACTGCTTACTAGGTGCTTTAAAAAATCCCACAATCCCAGGGGACAAGAGAACTATGCCATTGGGAGAAATTTTCTAGATTACACTTCCCAGAAAGCTGCCACATGGAGACATTGCTTGGTGTACACTTGAATTGAATGATGATGTTTGTGAACATGGAGTATTACAAAACAAAACAAAAAGTTCTACTCCAAGGATTTTGCAAAAGAAACTAATGTGATTGGCAGAGATGGCAGTGATGAGGAGGCATAGCTATGGAGAAAAATATGGACAGCACATGGATGATGATATCCTGAAATCCAAGCATCCCATCTGGACCCTGATGATGGCTGCAAGAACGGTGGTAAGATTCATCTGATTGATGAGAAATCAACATTCTCTACACTGCTAGGAAAGACTATGCAGATAAGCTTTCGTCTCTAATCTGCAATATCAGTGTCATGAGCGATCCAATTGACCTATTCCTACTGAGCTGGGGAAGCAAAAAGATTATTACGGGAGGTTTACCTAGTGCACCCCCAGAGACATAAGAGGTGACAACCATTTGGTCTGGGTGCAGAGAACTTCTTAACATCATTCAATTCTTTGCTTGACACTCTTTTTCATTAAATGCCTTTTTGCTCCAAATTCATGTGCCATCTGGCATGTTCTAGCATTAAGAGGGTGGAGGCACAGAGCCATGATTTTGAACTAATGATGACCTAAACAACACACAGAGTCTGAGGATAGCCAAGAAGTGTGCTATGAAAAATGTGCATACCCTTGGGTCACCAGCAATACCACTTCTAGGGCTGTAACCCAAAGAGATCATACAAGTGGGGAAAGGACCCGTATGTATAAAAATATTCATAGCAGCCCTTTTTGTGGTGGCAAAGAATTGGAAATCAAGAGGATGCCCATCAATTTGTGAATGGCTAAACAAGTTGCGGTATATGAATGTAATGGAATACTATTGTGCTGTAAGAAATGAGGAGCAGACAGACTTCATAATAACCTGGAAAGACTGACATGATCTGATGCTGAGTGAGGGCAAGCAGAACCAGGAGAACATTATACACAATTACAGACACGCAGTATCTGTGATGACTAACTTTGATAGACTTGGCTCTTCTCAGCAATGCAGAGTTCTAAGATAGCTCCAAAAGACTCATGATGGAAAAAGCTATCCACATCCAGAGAGAGAATTACAGAGTCTGAATGCAGATTGAGGCAAATTATTCGCTGTCTTCTTTTTTTCCCTATTTTTAAATTTTCTTTTTTGGTTTTGTTTCTTCTTTCTCATGGTTCATTCCATTGGTTATAATTCTTCTTTACAACTTGACTATTGTGAAAATAAGTTTAATGTGAAGGTATATGTAGAACCTATACTGTATTACATGCTGTTTTGGGGGTGAGGAGGGAAGAGAGGGAGGGGGAGAAAATTTGGAACTCAAAAACTTACAGAACCGAGTGTTATAAACTAAAAAAAAATTAAAACAAAGAAGTGCGCTATGGTAGAAACACAATCTCAGATTTAGAAGAAAACTTAAAGGTTACCTAGTCTAACTCAGACTTGAAGCATGACTCTTCTCTATAAAATCCCAATAAATAGATGCCTAGCTGCCTAGGCTCTGTTTAAATGTCTCCAGTGACAGAGAACTTCTGACCTGCACCATAAATAACATCATTTTTCTTTGTTTTATGAAGTAGTAACATTAAAAAAAAACTCTAACCAATCACAAAATCAATGTTATTTTATCTCCAAAAAAGATGACTTGAACTCTACAGAAACAGAAGAGGGTACCTTTGTGGATGTCTTTTCTTTGCTGGCTTAAAGTAGTGAAAGTCAAGATAGGACACTGGAAATAACATCAGACCTAGGAGTTAGAAGACCAGAATTCTAGAACTATTTTTTCCACAAATCAAGTGTGACCTCAGGAAATAATAATAATTGATGACATCTTGATATTTCTTTACACATACTATCTTATTCTATCCTCTTAACAAGCCTGTATAATAGACACTGCAGATATTATTAGCTTCATTTTATTGATGAAGGAACTGAAGCCCCAAGATTAAGTGACTTGCCAAAGGTCACATCCCTACTAAGTGTCAAAGGTAGATTCAAACCTAGATCTCTCCTGCCTACAAGATCACCTCTCTCTCACTATACTCCCCTGCTTTCCAAGACAGCATCTTCCTTAGATACTCAGGTTTTCAGACACCAGGTTAGCATCTTTGGGACTCAGGTATTCTCTCTCCGGTTTTCTACCCTAACAGGTTATCTACCTTTTCCTCAAATGTGTTCCATGGTGTGCTTTCTCTTCTTTCTCATAGGATCATATTCCTAGAAAAGGACAGCTGTATACTTAGAGCTAAAATGAAAATAGATTTGAGGCTCTTTCTGAAGAGAATAAACTAGATAATCTGGGGACTTTGTCCACCAAAGAATGATAAAGCAGAGACATAGAAGCTATCAGGTCATAAATCACTAAGTGTAAAAAGTAAAAAGAAAGAGTAGTCATGGTTTGTGATTTCCTGCTAAGGGATCCTGAGACAGCCATATGTCAACCTGATAACAACAGCAGAGAAGCCTGTTTTCTTCCAGGGTATGTTTCCAAGACATAAAAGAGAACCTCCCAGGAAGTCAAAACACGACTCCTAGCCACTTTTTTAAGGCAAAATAATATTCCCAGAGGCAACCTACAAAGCATTGCCAGAGATTATTACAATTTAGGGGAAAACTGAAGACCCTAAGGAGCATAATTTTTGTTTTCCTCACTGTTGCCCATTTAAGGAAAAGGATTCAGAAGATTAAAATGGATTTGGGAACTGCTGGCTAAGAAAATGGTATCTGAGAGGGCAGGATTTGGATTTCTGTACCTTGGCTTAAAACAAAGGGATGAAAAATCCCTGGTGAGGGACAGAGTATATCTAACAAAGGTTGGAAAGAATGGAGCAGATTTGCTGTCTAACAAGTCTTATCAAAAGCACTTCAAACTAAAAATAATGAGAGAGGGAGAAAACTGCCTGTGTATATCCCAGCTATGTACCACTTAAGAGTAGCTTCCATGTCAGAAGATGAAAAACAATTGACATACTTCTAAATGCACAGAACATAAAATCCAAGAAAGGAGCCTATAGTAAAATCCATGGCTCAAATGTCCAGACACAACAAGCAAAAGGAATTAAAATTCCTAACGTAAGTAGCCAAATTTGACCTCATAGGTATCAGTGAGACTTGGTAGGATGAAACCTGTGATTGAAATGTGTCTCTGTCTCTCTAAATGGATAAGCCTTATTCAAAAGAAGTAGGTAAAGGAGTATATGGGAAAATATTGTATATTAAGAAGGTCTTCTTATGTGAGAAAATCCAGGAAACAGAATGGGTAAATATAATGGAACATTTGGCAGAGAGTGAGTCGGTAGACAGTGAGAGATGAAACAATAACAAAAAGAGATTCTCAATAAAACATACACAAAAGAAAACAAGGAATTTTTGAAGAGGGCATAAACAGGACAATTTCGTTACTACTTTGTTAAATTTAATATACTTTTAAAAACTACTATGTAGATGCATGTGCTCATGTAAGATATGTATATCTACATGGGTTGTGAGCACATGAGAAGCCTGGATACATATCTCTAGAATCTTGCCCACCCCTCTCCAAGGATATTTCAGCTCCTGCCTTGAGGGCAGCAAGAGAAGGACCCTGGCTGGGCACTCTTTTATCTAGTTTCTGAGAGGATGCTGTACTAGAATGATATCCATCTGCCATAATATTGCTGGTTTGGTGGGATCAATTATTTCTAGAGATTCAAAACAAAAGCTACTTCTCTAGAACTCTTATGGTGGAAGGGATTACCCAAAGCATACACACACTTTTGTTTAGTTCCTTCCCACCAAATAGTGTCTGCACAAATGAAAATCACAAATAGCTAATAGTGAGTAAACCCATTTATCCAAGCAAAACAGGAAAAATAAATTATCAGAATCCTACAGATAAGAATATAACAGAAAATGCACAAGAGTGAATGAACTCTTTGCTGGAAGCAAGATGGAATCTTGGCTCAGAGTAAGAGGAAATTCCCTGAAGTATCTGAGGTAGGAGGCAAGATGGAAATCAGGGAAAGGTTGAGAAGCTGGATTGCCCCATATGGCTTGTCTTTCCAAATCTTTCTCTCTTCCATGGAGTTGGTACTGAAGAAAGCCTGGAACCATGAAAGTCTTCTGAAATTTTGCCTCATGGAATGTCTAGAATCAACTTCACCCCTTACTCAGGCTCATCAGTATTCTCTCCACCAGATGGGAGTCATGTCACATAAACAGCAGCACACAAAGCACCCCAGGCTCAGATGGAAACTTGTTTTACTTTCGTAACAGAAACTGGTTCATATACCATCTTTTTTTGTTGTTGTTCTTATGTAAAGGTGGGTAGATTGATTTACTCAATCAAGGCACCTCACTCTACTTAAAAATACTCTGGTACTTTGGGTGAAAACAATCAATTAAAATACTTGGAATCAGAGCAACTTTACACAAGAAGAAGGGTTCTAATAGATTGAGGATACTTGATTACACTCTAGGGATCATCTACAAATTATCAAACTAATTGAGAAAGGATTCATTCCAGAAATTAGAGAGGGAATATTGTTCTACTATAAGAAGGAACTGCTTGAGGGGAAGAAGAGGCCTCAGATTCAGCTTTGAATATCCTTTCCCCACTCTGTCCTGTAGCACTTAGCATGATGCCTGGCACATGCTAGGCACTTAAGAAATGCTTATTAACTGAGCTTTAGCGAGAGGAGGACCTAGATTACTTTAGACTTCTCATTTTCCCACCAGTATTTTAGACACAGTAGTATCCCTCAGACCAACTGAAAGCAGCATCTCTGTGCAGAGCCAAGGACTTGACTGGGCACAGCTCCACCAGGGAGCCTGACATGGACACTATGCCATACCGAAGGGAAGCTTCTCAAGCACTCCTTGAATGGGAGAAAAACGCTTCCAGGAACCAGAAACTGTAAGTTACCCCTTTGCCACATGTACTCTCTAAACTTGAGCCCACTTTCCCCTGAACTTTGTACAGAGGGAATGAATGTCACAGACTTCTGAACTGTTCTTACAGTTCTGCCTTAGTAAATACCCCTTTACAAAAACTACTTAAAACTGGCTCACCTAAATAATTCTCCCCTGATTATCTTGAAGGAACTCAAGCCAGCAGCCCTTTCCTGATGGCATTAGAGAATCACCCTGACTCCTCAGGGATATCACTAAAATCCTAAAGGGAACATGTAGCCTTTCTGTGGGAACTAAGATTAATCTATGAAACATGGATCCTCAGAACACTTAGAGGCTTTATTTGATTAATAATCATAAACATTTATATAGACCTTTGAGACTGGCAAAGTGCTTTACATATCTAACCTGCATTGCTATTGTAGAGAGTATCTCTCTGGGATCATGAGGTGATAGGCACTTCCACTCTCCTTCACTGAAAATGAAAGAACAAATGCTGAATCAAGACTTAAACAGCACGGCCTGTATTCTTAGGCCACATGTAGGTCTTGGATGAGGAGAACCCCAGGCCTCTTCCTTTACAGCATTATCTTTTTTCTCTCACCACAATAAGTCATATGAAGAAAAGGGCTGAACATGGTCAACTTGCTCTTTTTTTTAATACACCCCCAAGTCTGGTGACATAGCCACAGCCTGTCAAAGAGATTCCTATGCACCACACAGTTAGAAGGCCAGGACTATTTACAAATTATCAACACATGTTCCAGTTCTGTCCAACACACTCCCACTGTGTCATCATGACTCTCCTGCAAACAAGCTCCCGGCCTCTTCTGCAAGAATTGTACTGACAGGACTCTACGCATGTTCATAATTTCTGGGCTAAGTGGCCAGGCCCCTCTTACACTATAGAAATGCAACCCTAGAACCCACCAGCTACCAATGGTTTAGAACTGAGATTTCTGGGAAGGGCTTCATGAAGATTTCTAGAATTGCTTTGCAAAGACTTTTGGAAGAAAAATGCTGGTAGGAGTTGAGGCAAGTCAAAAGTAAAGTTCTATAGTTCTATGTCTAACCCAGGGCTCAAGCCAGGCATTTGCATTAGACTTTCCTTGTTGGTGGACAGAATGATTCCTCAATGTTCCATGCCTGCATGAGGAAATGACTTATGGAGACTTTGGGAAAGAAATGAACCTGGTATTCTCACCTCTGACTATGAGAGAAGACACAAAAAGGTTCTCTTCAGGGAGAGACTTCCAGAGGGAGAGAAAGACTACAGGAAGAAGTCAACATGTAGAGGAGCCAGCACCTTAAGCATGCCCCTATTCCCATCTTGCTACACTAGATATATCAGGGTATTTTCTCGTGAGATTAGGTCCTCTCTCTCGGTTGAGGTCTCATCTTACTCTCAGTGGGAGAGCTCACTCTGAATATTGTCTGGTAGATTCTAATCTGCACAGACTTCTCTGCTTAGATAACTGGGTTTATATGCTACTCACAATGTGTGATGTTCTTTGTATAACAGGTATTTGATGGGAAGGGAGACAAGTCTTCAGATATAGCTTAGAATACTCTCCCTTATAAGGGTTAGCAACGAGGAGAGTAGCTTGAACCTAAAAATTATTTACCCTAGAGTAACAATATTTAGGAGGGCATATAGATATAATGCTAGTCCAGTTTCCTGCTCTGAGGAGACCAGAACATACTAGTCTCATGGCCCTGATTCCCCGCTCCATTCCAGGTAGGAATCGACATCTCCCATAGAGAAGGGAAAAGGAGACTATAGTAATACCTATTCATGCTTCCCTGCAAGCTATATCTAGACAGATCTATGTGGACACATACAACCTATATGGGCAACATACACATTACATATGATTCATTTGTAAAGTGGCTTGTTAAATCCAACAGTTATTTGGGGGAGGAGTAAATTTTCATTCAATAATTCTTGTGAAAAAATTGGACTCTGTGATCATGGACTCCAATTTCAAACAAAGGGAACATTTGATATTTAAATACTTGAGCTTTTATGACAGACCAATAATACAGCAAAAGGGTTTCTCTGCTGCTTATTGGTATTGTCTTATTATTATTGTTAGGCTGTGTACTGCTGATACTAAGGAGATGTAAACAGTTGGGGAAAACCAGCAGCATTTCCAAGAATGAGCTTTTCACCACAAAGCCTATAAAAGGGGCTTGGGTGTTGCAATTTAAAAACACTGCTGATTGCAAGCTGCTGACTTTGCATTAACTAGTTGAAATGCATATCTGGAAGGGTCTGGACTCTCCTAACAATGTGGCCTTGGTATGGAGGTTCCCAAACTGTTCCCTTCTACGTGAATTCCAGCAGAATAGAGAGGAAACATCATTGGGATAATGAGAAGCTGTCTCAGCACCTGGCTTCCAAGTGAATGGCATCTGTTTCTTTAATAGCAAACGCTCACATTTCTGTAGAGCTTTATGCTTAGAAAAGTACTTTCCTCGTAACCAAGTAGGACAGCTGGTCCAGCTGTCATTATCCCCATTTTACCTCTGGGGAAACTCAAAAAGAAAAAAAAAATCAATCTCACAAGTACAGTCCCTCAACATACTAGACCAAAAGGCTAAATCCATTAGATCTCCACACCAAGGTCCCTCCCCGACCAAATAAAAAAACTGTACAAGAACAGCATAGGGCAGGAGGAGTAGCTTAGGTGATAATTAAGGTGAAATACGATCAATCAACAAACATTTATTAAGCATCTACTAGACACCAGTCATTGCGCTTATTTCATGGAGACAAAGACAGAAACGAAACAGTCCTCCCCCTTTTGGAACTTACATTCTCTTGGGTGCATACCACGTAGACATGCTTGGGTGGACTACTTTGTGCAACTCTGCCACACTTAAACCCAATCCACATGTAAGTCAGGACATCACCTCACGATGTCCTTGATCCTCCTCAAAGATGAACAATAATGACATAAACCTAGATATGTAAATACAAACATTTCTGAAATAACTAAAAAGTAATCTAGGGAGGGTGTTAACTAACACCTGGAGAATCAGGCCCACAGGTCAAAAATAAGTTTCCCTCTTGAACTCTGAGGTAGCGCTCTGTTTATCCCTCTCTGAAGGCATGATCTATTATCTTGATCTATCTTGTATTCTAATTATTTTTGTCCTTTACCTAAGTCCTCCTGAAATGATTTATCATAGAGCAGAGGTGACCTTGGATTCTCAAAGGTTATGCGTGCAAAGTGTAAATTCTGGCAGGTCCTAGGAAGCTGGTGTAGCTTTTAGTTCTACCTGACTGGGACACTGCCCCACGTCAAACCAGCAAGTCATTTACTCTAGTGCCTCGGCCACTGTCCCCACTCACTCACTATGCTGGTGTGAGAGAGCAAAAATTTATCCTCCAGGAGTCCTCACATGTAATGAGTATGCTCTGGGCCAGGGGTGGGAAACCTGCAGCCTCCAGGCCACATGTGGCCCTCTAGGCCCTGAAGCACAGCCCTTTGACTGAATATAGGACAAATCCCCTTAATAAAAGGACCAGAGTCTGACCCATTATCTTGGAACTGGGGTCACAATTTCCTTTAGGGTTACAGGGATTACCAACCTGAGAGATCTGGGGGGCCTTTTCTCTACTTCCATCAGCGCCGGCCCCTATTGGCTATGTTCTCCCTGTTTTGGGTGCCACTGCCCTAGTTCCATTGACCACTTACCCTCAACTGACTTTTATAAAGGGATATTTATTCAAAGATATAGCAATAACAAAGGTGCAAATATTTCCCCCTCAACAACTCAGGAACACATTTTCCCCTAATCTACCATGGCTTCTAGGGAGAGTGGATTAAATTTAGCTGTTTCTATACAGCCTTGGGCCTTGGCATCCAGAGGCAAAATTGCTGCTACACGAGTCAATTGTCTCAGCTACCCCTGGCCTGGGTCCCGACGCTTAGCTGGAAGCAAAACCCAACATAGCCTCTGACTCCAGGATTCCTAGAGGTTCACTCTTCTGATCTTTAGAAACTCACAAAGTTGGAACTTCTAGATTCATCTTACTCACGTAAAACAGAAATGCACAAATACCAAGGCAAGCAATGAACCAAGATTTGTTTTCATATACCCACATGGCTTGGGGTTGGGAGGGAAGAGAGAGGAATAAGGCCCAAGGCCTCACCTCTTATGGCCCTGTCTCTCACCAGATGCCCTCAGTGAAGGAGTCAAAGAGAATCACCCAGACCTAGCAGTTGAACAGAGTAGCCCAGGCCCAGGCTCTGCACTCTTCCATGGCCAAGGAGCCTCCTATTCATTCCCAATGTGGTTAGCTGGCCAGAAGCATCTACAGCATGCTTATGCAAGATCCCCCACCTCCTCTGGCATTTCCATTACAAATTGTCTTGCCTTTTCCAGAAGCCAGTTCTGCAGTCTCTCCCACATGGTGATGTCAGAAGTACTCTGTCCCTGTGTCAGCCTTCCTTACATAAGCATGATGACTATTCAGAACTTCATGTGGGAGAGTCAGTTGGGGTAAGACAGGAACCTTATCTGCTGATGGCAGAAGTTGAGGCAGCTGGGTGGTGCAGTGGACACAGTGCCAGGCTTGGAGTCAGGAAGATCCAGGTTTAAATTTGGACTCAGCCACTTACTAGCTTGGGCAAGTCACTTAACTTCTGTTTGCCTCCATTTCCTCAACTGCAAAATCAGGATAATAACAAAACCTGCCTCCCAAATTGTTGCAAGGATCAAATGATAATATTTCTAAAGTACTTACAAAGTGCCCGGCACACAGTAGGTGCTTAATAAGTGTTTGTTTCCTTAATTTCCCACTTGACCCCAGGCCTTGAGCATGTACCCTACCTGAGAGGGGGCTACCTCCACCTTTCTTTCCTTTGCAGAGGGCCTTGTGAGATCTCATAAGACCTAAATATTGGCTTCCCAGCTGACTGAACTAATAGGGGTAAGTTAAGTTGCTAAATTAAGTTCCAATCATCTCTATTTCTATGGTTATCACTTTTTCTGTGTGAGAATAAAAGGACATGTACCTGGCTTGTGTTTATATAGAGTACTTCTTTTACTTCCCTGTTTGGGATCAGGGGAAGGGGAAGGGGAAGGGGTCCCTAGACTGAAGCCAAAGGTGAATTTGTTCCTTGGGAATCCAAAGTGAGGCTGGAATGAAGCACTGGGGAACCTAATTACGCTATTGAGAAGTCAGGGAACCCCAGAGCATGGAACCTCGTTGGCACATGGACCCTTCACATCTGGCTACAGAACTGGGATGAGCAAGCACCTTGAGCCTCTCTCAGTCCTTCGAGAACCCAAAGTCACTTCAATACCAACCATAAGGAGGCGATGGAACATGGATCTATTGTTTCATTGGAGTTAGATAGTTCAGAAGATCCCTGTTCTTACCAGTGTGTGCTCTACTTCCAGAAATGCCCTACCTGAGAGGCAAAATGACATAGGATATGGGGTCAGGAAGACCTGGGTTCAATCTCACCTCAGACACTTACTAGCTGTATAATCCTGGCTAAATCACTTCATACTGGGAGCCTCAGTTTCCTTGTGAGTCTGGACAAAATAAAAAGTTAGAGTCAATGGCTTCTAAGATGCCCTTTCAGTTCATAATCCCATATGATTCTTGTCCATCTCCCTAAGTGCTTCATAGAGGTTTCCTTTGCCTTACTAGAGGTCCTTTTCCTCTCTCTGGGGTACCAGTCCAACACTGGGGCTATCATTCATCTATTGATTCCATTAATAGTTATGAATGGGTATGTAAAAATAAATATAGAGTCTATAATTATAAATATTAATACTATAATACTCATAAATTATTATGACTAATAAAATAAATGGCAAGAGGTTAGCTTTTTAGGCTGCTGCAGCAGATGCAGACAGAAAAGTATGTGTACTCTAAAACCTGAGCCATGTGTTTATTTTGGCTCAGTCCTGTCCCCGGAGTCAACCAAAGTCAACCTCTTTCAACACCAGCGACTTTGTGCATATCCTACTGGTCTGAAATCCTTCAAAGGGTCTACTTCTACATGCGCAACACTCTGAGACATAATGGGTGACAAAGTCTATTTGAAATAGAAGATTAATGTTCAAATGAAGGCCTTGTTTTGGTAGAAGCAGAATGAAAATCTGACAAGTCAGACTATTGTTCTGAAATGTATAAGAGTGATGAGGGGAACGAGGCTATCGAGATTCCAAGTCTCTCTTTCATTACAAATAGAGTTCCCAAAATCAGAATCTCTGAGTGGGTACGTACTACAGAATTCATCTAATCTAACTATACTTGAGTAGAGGCATCATCTCTGACAAGAAGTCATAAAGGCTCCACTTGTAAACCTTCAGGGATGGTGAATCCATTACTATATAAGGCAACCCATCCTACTTTTGGATAACTAACTGTTAGGAAATTTTTCCTTACATGGAACCAAAATCTGCCTCTCTGTAACATCCCCCCTTTTTTGATTCCTAGCTCAGCTCTTTAGCCATGAGGAATGATTCTAATCCCCTTTTCACATCTTAGAAAATGATATAATATTTGAATACTTGAATAATAATCCTGCACTCTCTAACCCATCCAAACTGCAATCCTCACACACAGGACTCCATCTCGTATCTCAGTGCCTTTGTGTTGGCCTTCTGACATATCTAGAATGCACTGCCCCTAAATTCCACCTCATGGAGTCACTCTCTGCCTTCAAAACACAACTCAAGCTCCACCTTCTACACAAAGCTTTTTCCAGTTCCCCAATTGCTAGTACCCTCCCTCCCTAAACTACCTTATATCTAATCGGTATATATTTTATATGTACATGTTTTCTTCCCTGTATATAAGTATGTATGTATATATTTACATAGTGGGAGGTAAGCTTTTGAGAACAGAGATTGTTTTATTTTGGATTTTATATCCCAAAAGCCTAGCATAGTACCAATAGTATAAATAAATGACTATCAGTTGATCGATTGAATTTATATTCAGACCATCACTCTGCAGCCTTTTTCAAGCTAAATATTTCAAATTCCTTCCTCTTTATGGCATAGTTTCTAGTCTTCTCACCAGAAGGACAGCTTGAAGATTCAGTGGATAGTGCTGGACTTGGAGTAAGTCAGTCAATACGCATTTATTAAATACTATGTGCCAGGTACTATGCTAAGCATTGGGGAGACAGAGAAAGGCAAAAGACGGTCTCTACCCTTGAAGAGCTCTTAATCTAAGGGAGAAGACAAGAAGTGAACAATATGTACAAACAAACAATATACAGGATAAGTAGGAAATAATTAACAGAGAGAAAGGCATTAAAATTAAGAGGAGTTGAGAAAAGCTTCACGTAGAAGGTGGGATTTTACCTGGCATTTGAAGGAAGCCAGGAAGCAGGGATGAGGAAGAAGAGCATCCCAGGCATGAAGGATAGCCAAAGAAAATGCCTGGAGTCAAGAGATGAAATGTCTTGTTTTGTAGAATAGTAAGAAGGTTAGTATCACTAGATTGAAGAGTATGGATTGGGGAATGACAAGTAAGGAGACTATAAAGGTTGGGGGAGCAAGGGAGGTTATGAATGGCTTGATCCTGGAAGTAATAAGGAAACACTGGAGTTTATTGAGTATAGAAGGTGAAATAGTCAGATCAATACTCTAGGAAAATCACTTTGGCAACTGAATAGAGGATAGAGCAGAGTGGGAAGAAACTTATGGCAAGCTAACCCATCAGTGGGCAATCAGAAGGCAGATTGGGCACAAATAATTCGTATAACCACTTGGGAGGGAGATGTCTCTAAATTTGTGCATCTCATGTTTCTTTTGAGCTACTGCAATTCTCCTTTGTCCAATAAGCACAGTGCCTTCTTTGATACAGGTACAGCACGCTGGGTGGTCCTTTGCCAGTGTCTCCCATGTCACACAATCAATTCCAAAGTTCTTCAGAGAGACCTTGAGAGTGTCCTTGTATCACTTTTTCAATCTTTGTGTGAGTACTTGCCTTGTGTGAGTTCTCTGCAAATTAGTCTTTCAGGCAAACTTACATCTGGCATTCAAACAACCTGGCCAGTCCATTGGAATTGCACTCTCTTCAGTAGAGTTTGAATGTTTTGCAGTTTAGCTCAAGAAAGGACTTCAGTGTCTAGCACCTTATCTTGCCAGGTGATCTACAGAATCTTTCTAAGACAATTCAAGTGGAAGGGATTTTGTTTCCTGGCATGGCGCTGGTTTCACAGGCATACAACAAGGAGTACAACAGCTCTGTAGACCTTCAGTTTGGTAGGTGGTCTAGTACAGAGCCTTCCAAACACTGAGCTAGCTCTGGCAATGTGGGTGTACACTTCATCATCTATGCGTACATCACTGGCAAGTATACTGTCAAGGGAAGTGAACTTATTCACAGTATTCAAAATTTCTCCATTTGCTATAACCATTGGTTCCATATATAGATGGTGTGATGCTGGCTGGTGGAGAACCTCTGTTTTCTTGGTGTTAATTTTTATGCCAAGATTAGCACAAGCAGCAGAGAATCGATCCATACTCTGCTGTATTTCAATCTCAGAGGTTGCACTGAGTGCACAATCATCAGCAAACAAAAAAAAAACCACATACCAACTCTCTCTCCACTTCAGTCTTGGCTGGTAGCCTTTTCAAGTTAAATATCAGTGTGGTAGCTGACCTTGAAGCCATTTTCATCCTTATTGAAGGTGTCTTAAACCACTGATAAAAACATCGTGTGCTCCACAGCACCTGCTTCAGCTGCCTTCATGGCTGTTGGAACAAATTGTTTTCATCTTCCCATTCCAGGGGGAGTCTCTGCATGCTTGGGGCAGATACCCTTCTAACTCACCAAAGGGTTTGAGACCCCTGAGTTACCCTCAACCTGGTTTAGCCTGTCTGCCAAACGGTTTACTGGGTTTCATCACTGCACATGCTACAGCTTCTTGGAGACACCGATGGAAGCTGGATGAATCAGATGGACACCAAAGGTGGAAAGCAGTCCTGAGAGGGGCTCTGCAGCCCTCATACTAGAGATACTAGTCTTCCTTGAATACACCCTACACCCCAGGAAGTTAAGAACAGAATAAGAGAAGAGGAATTGAAGGCATTTATTGCAAATGACCTTCTCAAGAAGTTTAGCCACAGAGGACAGAAGAAATATAAGACTATGGTTATTGGGGACAGAAGAATGGAGTGAGAGTTAGTTGAATATGGGAAAGACATAACCACGTTGGTAGGCAATAGGAAAGAAGTCAGTAGATAGGGAGAAATTGAAGATAAGTGGGAATGACAGAAGGGGAAATCTGTTGGAGGAAACAAGAGAATGGAATTACTTGTACAGGTTAGAAGGGTTTGCCTGGCAAGGAGCACAGCCACCTCACCATGTGAGACCAGGGTGAAGGAGGAGAAGGCATCTGAGTGATATAAGATGAGGAAGAAGGGAGAAAAGGGGACTCAATGAACGGCCTCAATCTTTTCAGTAAAATATGACACAAGATTTTCAGCTGAGTAGGTGAAGGAAGGGAGTCAGGTTTGAAGGAGGTTTGAGGAAGGATGAAAGGTTTAGAAGAGCATCTGTGGAGAATGGGACAGTGAGTTGATAAAGGAGATGTAGAAGGACTGTCCAAAAGCAGGGAGGGCCTAGTTGAAGCTATATAACATAAATTTATAGTGGATCTAGTTAGAATAGTTGTGTGGTTTTTCTCTACTTTCATTCAACAGAATGTGTGGAAGAGCAAAGGCATCAGATGATGGGAGTGATCCAAGACTGAGGCCTGGGCAGGATGATTTCAGAAAAACCTGGAAAGACTTATATGAACTGATATAAAGTGAAGTGAGAAGAACGAGGAGAACATTGTACACAGTAATAGCAATATTGTATGATGATCAGTTATTAATGACTTAGCTATTCTCAGCAATACAATGATCCAAGATAATTCCAAAGGTCTCATGACATCCACTTCCAGAGAAGGAACTGATGGAATCTGAATGCAGATCAAAGTATACTATTTTTCACTTTCTTTATTTTTTGTGGGGTTTTTTTGGTCTGCGTTTTCTTTCATGACATGGCTAATATGGAAATATGCTTTGCATGCTTGCACTTGTATACCTATATCAAATTGCTTACTGTCTCAGAAAGAGGTGGAGGGAGGGAGGAAAAGAATTTGGAGCTCAAAATTTTTTTAAATAATGTTAAAAATTGTTTTGCATGTAGTTGTGAAAAAACAAAATATTATTTTTAAAGAGATAGGCTTGGGGTGGCACAATCAGCAATATGAGTAGGGGACCAGAGCCTTAAGACAAGAGGACAGTATAGAGCTGAATTGGTTCACCAAGGGGTCAAAATGGTAAAAGGAGAAAAGAGAAAATGACTAGTACAGGGGTCAGAGTCTGGGAGAAAACCAAAGGGTTAAGGTCTTGATATAGAAAAAGAGTAGGGTTTGGTACACAAAAGCAGAGGAAGAAGTGGAAAGCCAAAAGATTGTGATCAGATAAGGGAATTTGAGAGTTCTTGAACATTTTTGTGATTAATGGGAAGATCAAGAGCTTGATCTCTTTTTGTGTGGCTAAGGTGGAGTGGAGGAATAGATCATAGGAAGTGAGTAGGCTGAGGAACTGGGCAATTAGAATGTTTGAGAGAATATCAATATATATGTTGAAATCTCCTAGCATGAGAGCAAGAGTTGGGGAGAAGAGAAAGATGGTGAGCTAGGTACTGAACTTGTTGAGGAAAGAAGGGGAGTGTCCTGGAGATCTGTAGACAACAGCTAGCAAGATTTTAATTGGGTGGAAAATGTGGATTGTTTGGACTTCAAAAGAGAAGTTCCTGAGTAATGTAGGTGAGGAGAGAACCTGGAAGTGGCAATGGGGAGCAAGGAGTATTCCAGCTCCCCTGCCTTAAACAGTGAGCTGAGGGGAATAAGTAAAGATGCAGTCAGTACTTGAAAGTGTGGCCAGGAAAGCTGTGTCATTAGAGGGAAGCTAGCTCAGTGACTACCAAAAGAAAGAAGGAATGGGAGAGGAAAAAATTTGAGATGAAGGCAGGTTTGTTGCATATGGAGCAGGCATTCCAGAAGGCATAGTAGAAGGAATAGAAGGTATGGTAGCATTTGCTTGGGATTTTGGGGTGGGAGGGTAGAGCGGGGATAGGATTAAGGAATCAGGTACTGGGGGATAGGGAATGGGGTTTGGATGGGGTTCAGAATCTTTGGGATAGTTAAGGTGTGGCTAGGTGCAAATATATTAATTATTATTAATAATTTTTTTAAAGACTGAAGTTTGGGAAGGCACAATCAGCAATATGATTAGGGATTCAGAGTATCAGGACAAAAGGACAATGTAGAGCTGAAATGGTTCACCAAGGGGTCAAGATGATAAAAGGAGAAACAGAGAATAGCAAGAGTGGGAATGAAAGCCCAGGAGAGAAGCAAAGGGTCAAGTGATTGGAGGTCATGATACAGAAAAAAAGTAGATACCTTTCCTATTCCCAGAGGAGGTTGGATACTAGGCAGATGGATAGCACAAAATTAAAGGTGCAGGGTCAGATGAAATGTTTCCCCTCTCCTCTTCCCTCTGATGGCTGGAAATCAGGTAGGCTCAGCAGGAGATAGGAGGAAGGAAGAGCTAAATTCAAATACTGTCTCAGATACTTACTAGCTGTGTTACCCTCAGCATGAGGATAATAACAGCACCTACTTCACAGAGTATTTATGAGGATTGAATGAGATAATGTAGGCAAGGTGCTTTACAAATCTTAAAGCATTATGTAAATGTTGGGAGGGAAAGTTTTCACCATCCTAAACACTCTCCACTAGCAACACTACAATTTTTCATCCTCCATTCCAATATAATTCACAGACCTAAAGACAAAACTATTCCATGTGCGATCTGACCAGAACAGAGGACACCAGGACTAAAACTTCATTGTCTCTTAATATAGCATAAGATGGCACTAGATTTTTTGGCTGCATTGTCTACTGAATCTCAGTTTGATATTCTGGAACCCAGAAAAGCAATTCTAATTCCTCTCTCACCTGTACAAAGAAAGAAAGACTTCGGCATCTTACAATCCAGCTAGGTGGCGCAGTGGATAGAGCTCCATGCCTGGAGTGAGAAAGATCTGAGTTCAAATCTAGCCTCAGACACTTACTAGCTCTTTGACTCTGGGCAAGTCCCTTAATCCTGTTTGCCTCAGTTTCCTTATCTGTAGAATAAGCTTCAGAAGGAAAGACAAACCCCTTCAGTATCTTTGCCAAGAAAACCCCAAATGGGGTCATGAAGAATCAGACACAACTGACAACTGAACAAGCCTACTAAAATCCCCAAGTCTTTTTCATAAGAACTATTATCTAGCCACATCTCCTTTATCTTGTACTTTTTCCACTGATCTTTGCTTATCTAGCCACATATCTTTTATACTGTACTTTTTTCCTTGATCTTTCTTAAACCTAAGTACCATACTTTATGGTTGACCATATTGAGTTGATGGAGCCTTTTGAAGTATTTTATTTATCCAGTGTGTTAGTTTATCCATTCTAACTTTGTATCACCTGAAAGTCTGATAATCAAGTCATTCCAGGTTTGCTAAAAATTATTTCATGTATGAAGAAAAAGACGTACAAAGCTTTTTTGTCCTAGATGAAAATCAGATGTATGGATTTCTACAATTCTACTGGAAGGATAAAACCAAATTCCAAGAAACCCGATAAAGGAGGTGAAATGGAGTAGATAATCCTGGACCTGGGTGGTATGACCCTGTAATCTAGTTTAGGAAAGGGGACAGAAGCCAGTTACTGAAAGGGTCCCCATGAATAAAACCATAGCTAGGATCAAGAAGAAGACAAGTAACTATGGCAGAAGACTAGCAGACAAAAACCCTAGGAAGAAGAATTATAAAATGTTGGATCTGGAAGGAACCTTAGAATAAAGAATATAGAATACTGGACCTGGAAGAGACCTCTGAACCTAAAGCAATGAGTCCCAGTCTATGGGACTCCTGGGAAGCCATGAAGTTTTCATAAGAGATCCATAAATCTATATTCAAATCCATAAATAGGCAAATATACGGACTCTAAATAGAATGTCTGATATACTATCTTTCAAATACATAGATACAATTGTGATAAAACAGAAATTAAACATGATTAGTGAATTCCCAACAGCTTTCTAAAATTTTTTCAAACAATGAATAATCATAGTTACAACTCTTATATGGGAGTCTAAGACATTTTTTGACGTTAAGGAGTCTTTATACTCAAAAAGTTTTAGAACCAGTGACAGAACATAAAATATCAGTGCTGGAAAGGACTTTAGATTATAAAGTGTTGAATATCAATGCTAGAGTGTCATAGCTGCAAAGAACCTTAGAATAGAATATAGGATGTCAAAACTTAAAAGGACCTTGGAACATAGGACAGAAAGTATAGATGAAGCAACATGGTCAATGTGATACTATTGTCTAAGAAAGACTTGAATTCCAGTAAGGTGCACAACACTTAGTAGAAGAAAGCTAAGTAAGTCAGTTAACCTGACTGAGCCTTTTGAAATATTTTGTTTATCCAGTGTGTTAGATTATCCATTCTAACTTTGTGTCACCTGAAAATTTGACAATCAAGTCATATATGTGGTCTTCCAAGTTTGCTAAAAACTATCTCATGTATGAAGAAAAAGATATGCAAAGCTTTTTCCTCATGAGTAAAATAAGTACAATACTGTGTCTATTAGCTATTTTATAATGTTGTTTTATGACTCACTTTGCAAACATTAAAGAACTCTATAAATGACAGCTGTTAACAAAGAATATAAAATGTCAGAAATGGAAAGTAACTTGGAACATAGAATGTTTGGGTTGGAAGGACTCTCAGCACATGAAATGTCAAAAGTGTAAGAGTGGTAGAAGGTAGAAGAGGGAACTGCCGAGCCACTGCCTGGCATCCTGCCAGAACTGCAGAACCACACTTACAAATCATACAGTCCTGGAATCAGTAGAACGGGGGTTGATACCTTTGCTGTGTGGCCCTGGGCAAGCCACTTGACCAGCCTCACTTTCTTCATCTGTAAAACGGGGAGAGTAGTTTTTGGGTTTCCACCTGGAAACTAGGTGGAAACCAGCGCTTACCCAGGCATCTTACCATCTGGCCTGCTGTCACACCCCTTCTACCCACCTAGGACAATGATGCTCTGGACAGGACCTCCAGTGATCATGGTTACTTTCCCTGGAGGAGTTAACCCACTCAGTTTTGGAACTTCCATCTGGGCCTGAGCTGTGGATTGGTGGATGAGTGAGAGCAAACTCTGCCTATAACCCATTACCCCTGGCCTGCCTCAGATTTTGCTTCACATCCTATCCACTCATCTTCCAGGAAAATGAGGCCTGCCCAGACATCCTGAATCTGTTCTGCTGAGCTAGAGCAGCAGCTCATTATTTATAGGGCACTTTACATAACTATTTCTTTCATACTTATTACCTGTGTGATCTTGGGCAACTTCCTTCCTCTCTCTTGGCCTCAGTCTTCTGATCTCCAAAATGAAAGGTTTGGACCGCATGACCTCCAAATTCCATCCAATTGTAAGTGTTCCCTCAGTATTTTGCTTGGCATTGAAAAGAAAAACATAAAAAAGGCCTGTCAATGCACTGAGAATAACTGGACATAGACTGCCACCTGGTGGCAATACTTCAGACTAAGAAACAAAGGGATTATCTTGGGCATCATAACACAATTTTTCTTAATATTTAAACCTTTAGCCTTCCCAAGTGAAGTGAGAGGACGGACCACTGTAGCTAAGTATGAGCAATGGAGCAGGGAGTTATGTCCTGGAAGAGATCAAAGGAAGGCAATTCTGCTACCAGGCTTCATTCATTTATTCTTTCATTGATCTCACATTAAGTACCTGCTGAATTCAGAGAACTGTGCTTAGCCTTGAGAAGATATAAAATTCAGATTAAAAAAAAAAAACAATCTCCATCATCTTGGAGCTCAAAGTCTAGTAGGAGGGTGATACAGAACATGTAATTATAATATACATTACATGATAAATGCAAGAGCTACAAAGGATTTTCCTAAGGGTGAGAGTAGTTACTGAGTTTGATGGAGGGGAAAATGGAAGATCTACTGGTGGAACTGTCTTATACACATCTCAACTCAATATGTCCAAAATAAAACTGATTATCTTTACCCCAAAATCCATTCCTCTTCTAAACTTCCCTATTTCCTTAGAGAGCATCACAGTGCTATTCTTCATCCTCACTACAATTTCTATTATCTCTACCACTCAGTTCTTTCCCAGTCCATCTCTCCTACACTGGCTACACTCTCTTTCCTGCCCTATTTCAACCCTTGCTGAACCAATTATATCCTACACTGTCCTCTATTATTGAATCCACCATCACCTTTTCCTTTTAAGATTGTGCTTTGCCAAACCACAACCTGGATTACTCCTACCCTCTTTCTCTACTTCTACTCACATGCTACTCAACAGAGTTGGAAGAAATCATGAAACCATGGTGATTGGGTCTACTACAAATTTATATTATCTAATCCCAAAAAGGCCCCTCATTGAAGCAAGGCAATCATTCTACTCTTCCTTAATCAATTCACTATCCCATTCAACACAGTAGTTATTCCAAACTTTTAACACCTCCTCCCCTTGCTCTCTCAGCTGAAGACCTAATTCATAAACACCTCCCCCCGCCAAAAATGATTAACACCATTTTCTGAGAGCTTCTTCTCCACTACTTCATCTTTTATCTCACATATATCAACTCCCCCCCCCATCATCTTGTCCTTCATTCCAGTCACAGATGAAGAGTTTACCCTTCTCTTTGTGTTTGTCCTGTACATGGCATGCAATATGAAGCCAAAACTCTACCTCCCACCCCACCCCTGACTGAAGCATGGCTGCTGCACATGCTACAGCTTCTTAGAGCCACAGGTGAGAATTGGGTGAATCAGATGGACACCAAAGGTAGAGAGCAGCCCTGAAAAGGGCAAGGCAGCTTTCACACCAGAGATACCTGATACCTATGTGCCCCTAGAGACAGATATCAGCTTTATAGATGTATATAGATTTTATGTCTCTATAACCTATCATGTATTATCACTATTACCTTTTTATTCATTTATCCAGAAGGAAATGTATAATGGGAATCATGGTTTTGTTATAATAGTTGTATATATTTTAATGCATAAAAATAATTAAATAAATTAAAAATGTCTCTGCTGGACAGGTTGACTTACTGAGCTTCCCCAAGACTATTCCTTTTCATAGTTCAAACTGACTCCACAAATGGACTCCAGATTTGTTCTCTGCTTGTCATGATGCCTCTCTCTTCCTGAGTAAGTTGCTCCACAGCAAGATGCCATTTGTCAGTGGGCAGAAAGGGGGTGGGAAAACAGAAAAGAAACAAGTATTCATTAAGCACATACATGCCAGGCACTGTGCTTAGTGTTTTACCAATACTGTCTCAATCAATCCTCCCAACAATCTCGAGAAGTAGATGCTATCATCGTCTCCAGTTTATAGTTAAAGAAGTTGAGCTACGCGGAGGTTAAGTGACTTGCCCAGGATCACACAGCTAGTGAGTATCTGAAGCTACATTTGAACTCAGATCTTCCTGACTCCAAGCCCAGTTCTCTATCTACTGGGCCACCTAGTGCCTCTGTGCATTCTGGGAGAGGCACAAGAGAAAAGGCAAACATGATTACCTCGCAAGATAGGTTTTTCCTCCATAATTGGCTCTCTTCTCCATTTCCAGAGAAGATTCCCCTTAGAGATTACTCTTGATTTTTCATTAAAGCGATTTTCTTGATATCTTTTGCTTTGTGCTAACATCACTTTCATTTCCCCATTCCTTCCTTCCAAAGGGCCATCCCTTAGAACAAAAACATTTTTCAAAAAAAGAGGAAGAAAATAAAATTTGGCAAATCAATCAGCACCTTGAAAAAAATTCAACATCATATATATAGATATAGATATATAGATATATATGCAATGTTCCAAACCCGTGGACCTCTAACTCTACAAAAGAGCGTGGGGAGGCATCTTCTCATGTCTCTTCTTTGAGACCAAGCTTGATTACAATCATTTCAAAGCAATCATTTTCAATTGTTTTGTGATTGTTGTTCTTTCCATTTACATTGCTGTTTCCGTTATGTATATTGTTTTTCCGACCTTGCTTACCTCGTTTTGAATCAGTCTATATGAAACTTTCAATGCCTTTTTGTAGTCAACCTTTCTTAGAGTGCAGTAATATTCTATTATATTTACATTATATTTTATTACATTATATTATATATACCACAATTATTTTAGCCATTTCCTAGTCAATGGGCATCTATTTTATTTCTAATTCTTGACTACCACAAAAATTGCTGTTATAAATATCTGTCAGTGGCCTCTCTGGGGTATATGCCTAGTCATGAGCCAAGGGGTATGGACATTTTAGTCCCTTTATTTGCATAATTTCACATTGTTTTCCAGCATTGTCTTACTAATTCACAGCTTCACCAACAATGCATTAGTGTGCTTGTCTTTCCATGGCCCCTCCAACATTGACTATTCCCATCTTTTTCATCTTTGCCAAATTGAGGGGTATGGGATGTTTTAATTTGAGATATGTTTTAATTTAAAATGAGAGATGTTTTAATTTGCATTTCTCTTATCATTAGTGTCTTGGGATATTCTGTTCTATGGATGGATGTTAATAATTTGCAATTCTTTTGAAAACTCTTTGCTCATTTCCTTTGACAACTATTGGAGAATTGCTTTTGGTCATATATTTTGATTAGTTGTCTATATATCTTGAATATAGAAACTTTATTGTAGATATTAGATACAGAGATATTTCTCAATTAACTACTTCCCTTCTTATCCTAGATGATTTAATTTTGTGTGTGTGTGCAAAAGCTTTCCAATTTAATGCAATAAAATTATCTATATTATCTTTTGTATTTGCTTCTATTTTTTCATTACAAATTTACCCACTGTCTGTAGATGTGGATGACAAGATCTGCTTCTCTTCTAATTTTTTATGGTAGCATCTTTAATATTCAGATCATTTATCTGTTTTGAGTTTACTCTGAAAAATTGTCTAAAAGATGAACTTAAAGCTTATTTCCGCAAAAATGCTTTCCAGTGTTCTCAGAAGCTCTTACAAAACAGAGATTTCCTTCCTAAGTCATTTGTGTTGCCAGGTCAACCAGACACCAGGTTATTGAGTCCCATCATTTCTGTTTCTCTTTTATCTAGTCTGTTGCATTGATCTACTTTTCTATTTTTTAAAACTGTATCAAGTGACTTGGATAATTACTGCTTTCTAACATAAATGTTGTTCTGTTTTCATTCCTAACACCATTTTTTATATAATAAATTTATTTTTTAATTTATAGTTTACAAAACTCAGTTCCACAAGTTTTGGGGTTCCAATTTTTCTCTCCCTCCCTCTCCTTCCCCCTTCCCCCCAAGACGGCATGTAATCCAAAGTAGGTTCTACATATACCTTCACATTGAACTCATTTACATAATAAATAGTCCAGTTTTAAAGAAGAATTTTAACCAATGGAATGAATCATGAGAAAGGAGAAAAGAAACCAAAAAAGAAGGAAAAAAAATAAAAAGAGAGCAAAAAGTTTGCCTCAATCTGCATTCAGACTCCATAATTCTTTTTCTGGATGTGCATACCTTTTTCTATCATGAGTTTTTGGAGCTATCTTTGAATCCTGCATTGATGAGAGGAGTCAAAGTTAGGTCTTACAGATACTGTGTCTGTAATTGTGTATAATGTTCTCCTGGTTCTGCTCCCCTCATTCAGCTTTAGTTCATATAAGTCATTCCAGGTTATAATGAAGTCTGCTTCTCATTTCTTATAGTACAATAGTATTCCATTACATGTATATACCACAATTTGTTTAGCCATTCCCCAATTGACAGGCATCCCCCTGATTTCCAATTCTTTGCCACCACAAAAACAGCTGCTATAAATATTTTTATACATATGGGTCCCTTTCCCACTTGTATGATCTCTTTGGGATATAGCCCTAGAAGTGGTATTGCTGAGTCAAAGGGTATGAACATATTTATAGCCCTTTAGGCATAGTTCCAAATTGCTCTCCAGAATGGCTGGATCTGTTCACAACTCCACCAGCAATGTAACAATGTTCCAATTTTCCCACATCCTCTCCAGCATTTATCATTTTCCTGTTTTGTAATGTTAGCCAATCCGACCAGGAGATGTGGTACCTAAGAGTTGTTTTGATTTGCATTTCTCTAATCAATAGTGATTTAGAGCATTTTTTCATATGCCTATAGACATCTTTAATTTCTTCCTCTGAAAACGGCCTGTTCATATACTTTGACCATTTCTCAATTGGGGAATGACTTGTATTCCTACAAATTTGGTTCAGTTCCCTGTATATTTTAGAGATGAGGCCTTTATCAGAGACACTGGTTGTAAAGATTTTCTCCCAATTTTCTGCTTCCCTCCTAATTTTTGTTACATTGGCTTTGTTTATACAAAAGCTTTTCAATTTAACATAATCAAAATTACCCATTTTGCATTTTGTAACACACTCTATCTCTTGTTGGGTCATGAATTCTTCCCTTTCCCATAAATCTGAGAGGTAAACTATTCCTTGTTCTCCCAAACTGCTTATAGCATCAGCCTATATTCCTAAATCATGACCCATTTTGACTTTATTTTGGTATACAGTGTAAGATATTGGTCTATGCCCAGTTTCTGCCCTACTGTTTTCCAATTTTCCCAGCAGTTTTTGTGAAATAGTGAATTCTTAGCCCAGAAGCTGGATTCTTTGGGTTTATCAAAGAGTAGATTGCAATAGTCGTTGACTTCTCCATCTTGTGTACCTAACCTTTTCCACTGATCCACCACTCTGTTTCTTAGCCAGTACCAGGTAGTTCTGATGACTGCTGCTTTGTAGTACAATTTAATATCTGGTATGACTAGGCCACCTTCCCTAGCATTTCTTTTCATTAAGTCCCTTAATATTCTGGACCTTTTATTCTTCCAGATGAATTTTGTTGTTATTTTATCCAGCTCTGTAAAGTAATTTTAGTAGTTTGATTGGTATGGCACTGAATAAGTAAATTAATGTAGGTAAACTTGTCATTTTTATTATATTAGCTTGGTTTAACCACGAGCAATTGATAATTTTCCATTTATTTAGATCTGACTTTATTTGTATGAAAACTGTTTTGTAATTGTGTTCATATAGACCCTGGGTTTGTCTGGGCAGGTAGGCTCCCAAATATTTTATAGTGTCCACAGTAATTTTAAATGGAATTTCTCTTTCTATCTCTTGCTGTTGGGCTTTGCTAGTAATATATAGGAATGCCAAGGATTTATGTGGCTTTATTTTATATCCTGCGACTTTGCTAAAGTTGCTTATTATTTCAAGTAGTTTTTTACTTGATTCTCTAGGATTCTCTAAGTAAATCATCATAGCTTCTGCAAAGAGTGATAACTTAGTTTCTTCTTTGCCTATTCTAATTCCTTCAATGTCTTTTTCTTCTCTTATTGCTAAAGCTAACCTAACATCATTTTCTTCATGAATTATAAAATGAGGTTCTCAGCTGAGCAAGTAGAGAGAAGGAAGTAGGAAGCTTGAAGATAGAAGAGAAGGTCTAAAACACCCCCATGGTAAGTGGAATAAAGAATTAATTAAATAGGAAAAAAGAATTGCCTTGCTTTTATGCAGAGAGAGTTGAGATTAGATGGCATTAATTTGTAGTATACTAAGTAAGCAGGCTGCATAATTTGCTATAGTTCTGTTTAGCATCACATGATACTACTGAGCTGCTCTCAGTTTTACACCTTTTACAATCTATGAATAGGTTCTGAAGGGTGTGAGGCACTGAAGGTTTCACATACTTTGCAAATTATGACTATAGACACTCCAAGTTTGAAAGGGTCAAAACCTTAATACCTTACATTGTTATATGACCTAATATTATATTCAGGGGCAAGGTGCCTACCTACCTCTTATATCAATTTGAAATGTTTAATAGTCAGTAGGGCTTGAGTGAAGAGACTGGGGCTGGATACATACACACACACACACACACACACACACACACACACACACGTGTATATCTGTATAGCAGTGACAAACCCATGAAAACTAACGGGATCACCAAGTGAAAGATATAGACCTGGGTGATGGGACTGCTAAACCATGGTCAGCATTCTTTGAAAAGTCTTGGACAATTACAACAATGTAAATCAAAAGAAAACAACAACAGCAAAAATGCTACATACGTTCAAGCTTAGCTCCAGAGAAGAGTGGAGAAATGCGTTTTGCTCCCTTCATTATGGAGGTGGGAGAATATGGATGAGGAATATACGATATATGAAGGGATATGTGAGACCCAGTTCTTACTGGCTCTAGAGGGCCAACTGTTGAATTTTCAGTGTTAGCATTTATACCTAGGAAATCAGCAAATGCTACAAATCATGTCATGATTTAGTGTTTTGTTGATTGCCTAGACTCTAGACTTAAGAAAGTGATGGAGGAAATGTTAATTACACAGTATGTTGTCACTACATTTTAAAAAGCTGATTGTTAAGCATTTACTACCACATCCTACATGTATTATAAAATGCAGTTGATGTTTTGGTTAGTTTTTTCTGAACTGCTTATTTTCTCTTTCTTTTTAAATCTTAGGAACGGCTTGCTAGGACAGGGGAGGGGATATATTAAAGATGAATTGGTGTGACAATAAAAATAAGAATAAAATTGTTTTAAGTCTTAGAGAATGAGAAGAGTCCCACAAGACTACAGAGAAGCAGACTTTGTTCTGATTTTCCAAAAGGATTAGAAGTGACTCATTAAACTACAGATGAATGAGCTTGACATTCACTCTTGATTTGTTTCTATTATTATTATTAATTTGTGAACATTTAGGGAAGCAGAGATCACTAGGCAGGAGTATGGATTCATTAAGAATAAGTCAAACCAGTGTTCACTTCAGCAACACGTACTAAATTTAGAATGATAAAGAGATTAGCATAGCTCCATGCAAAGATGGTGCATGAATTTGTCAACAAGAGGTCACTTTACAGAACTAGGTAAAATAATACTAAAATATATTTGGAGGAACAAAAGGTCCAGAATGTCAAGGGTAACGGTGACAAAAAAGCAGAAATGTAGGAGACCTAACATTGTTGTTGTTCAGTTGTTTCAGTTGTGTCCAAATCTTCATGACCCCATTTGGAGTTTTCTTTTTTTTTTTTGGAGGGGGGAAGGCAGGGCAATTGGGGTTAAGTGACTTGGCCAAGGTCACACAGCTAGTGTGTCAAGTGTCTGAGGCCGGATTTGAACTCAGGTCCTCCTGATGCCACAGCCAGTGCTCTACTCGCTGTGCCACCCAGCTGCCCCCATTTGGAGTTTTCTTGGCAAAGATGAGTGGTTTGCCATTCCCTTCTCATTTTACAGATGAGGAAACTGAGGAAAACAGTTAAGTGACTTGTCCAGGATCACACAGCTGGTAAGTGCCTGAGGCCACATTTGAATTTAGGTCTTCCTGACTCCAGGCCCAAAACTCTAGCCACTGCTCCAACTAGCTGCCTAAGCCTAACATTATGAAATATCAAACTATACTACAAAGCAGAAATCATCAGAAACTATTTAGTACTAATGACTGATGACACAATTCCTTCCTTTGGGGAGAAATGAACTATGGGTATGGAATGTTATATACTCTGTCAATCTGGCAAAACTGGTTTTTTTTTTCTATTAGAAGTAAGAACACTATGAGAGGACTGTTGTGAAATGAATGCAGTGTAAAAATTAAAATTCATTAACCTTAAAAAGAAAAAGAAATGTTAGACTAAATTCATTTTTGATTGGGTGACTAGACTGGTCAAGATTGACATGATGCAGTTCATCAAATAGGCTACATACTCATGGTATATCTACTAGGATCTCACATTACGTGTAAATAGAGGATTTCTGGGTCATGTGACCAACAAAATGAAGGACTAGACATTTTCTCTGATCTGAAACCTCTCCAAACTAGTAATTAAGCATAAGAAATGAAGCAATTCCAGCTTAGTCTCTTGCACTAAGATTAAGAACCCAACAGAGGTTCAAAAATTCAGTGAATTAACAATAGAGATGTTAATAGTCTCTGGAACCACCCACAAGAGCTATACAAGCTAACCAAAAGACTTGCAACAGAACACCACTCTACCAGGGGAAACCAAAAGGCAGAGAAGCTCACTCTGGCTAGGAGAGCTATGCAGCAGTGCTCTGTACTGCAGCAGAAATAAGTTAGAGAACTGGGGAACCAAAGGAACTGGACCAGACGTGTGTATGTGTGTGTGGTTATATGGCAGTCCACTAAGCCTGAGGGAAAGAACCTGGTAACCAGTTGAGGCCAGTTCTTCCCATCCTCCCCCCTCACCCCAGAAGTCAGTTGGGACAGATTGAACCGTGAATTACCTAGTACGGGAGGAGTCTGAGATGGCTTTGAGTCCTAGTCCCCAGGGAAACACCCATCAAAGGGGAAGGTCAGAAAGTGAGCAATAGGGGAAAATAAGAAAAAAAGACAAAAATTGCCGAAGATCTCAGGAGGAAAAAGAAAACCAGAAAACCCTCAATTTAAGACCTTGAGCATAAGCAGATAAAATAAACTGTATGAAATAGATTCCATTTCATATGTCATCTAGGTGGCACAGTGGATAGAGAACTGGGCCTGGAGTCAGAAAGACCTGAGTTCAAATCCAACCTCAGCCACTTTTTAGTTGTGTAACCCTGAGAAAGTTATTTAATCTCCATTAGCCTCGGTTTCCTCAACTCTAAAAGGGAGATAATAATAGCACCTACCTCACAGGGTTGTTGTGAAGACCAAATGAGATATTTTAAAAATCACTTAGCATAGTACTTGGCACATAGTAGGCTATATAAATGCTTATTCCCTTCCCTGCCCTCCCCCATATGAAGTTCTCTTCTGGATTTTTTATATTAAAATGTTCATGTTTGTTCATGATTGTCTAATATATAACCAAAAAAATTTAAAAATTATTTTTACAGTCAAATTAAAAGTTAATAGGTCTAAAAACTGTGTAATTCTTAGCACCCACTGCCCCCTTTTCTACCACTCTGTTACCACTAAATGCAGAAATGTAAGTGGACCACAAAGGAACAAGAACGATATTGTGTTTCCCTTTGTTTTGTGGATTGCTATGGCCAAAAGAATTCATCACCCAGTCTGTAGATAGTCCTTAAAAAAAACAAATAACTTTGTCTTAGGCATCCTGAAAGCCTTACCAGAATAGTAGAACTTACCAGAATTTATACTCCCCTGGCATAGCCTTCAAAAACCTAAGGTCACCTCCACCCCTCAATGAGTCATCCAAGTTAGACTTTGTGGAGGACTTCACTTTCCTGTGATACGATAAATCTGAAGAAGAAGAAAGCTGTAGCAGAATGGAAAGATGACTCACAAAGTTTACCTTGGAGACATAAAAAAGAAATTGGAGAAATTCAGTTTTATTGTGCACACAAAAGCAACAAGAAACACAATTTCATGGTCTATTGGTCATCTCTTATTGCCATGCTCATGGTAAAGAGTTAAAGAATTTAGGAATTTTAAAAGGAGTATCACATGGAAAGTGTATTGTAGATATAAGCAGATTGCAACATATAAAAAATAAGGAACTCTGAAGAAATGGAGTAAAAGATAACATCAGGGAAAGCATGAACAAGTAAGAAAATGGGTTAGCCAGAGCAAGAAGTAGCATCTGAGTGCTTCACTGTTGTTCTTTATAGGATCAGCAAAACGAGAGCAAGATACTGAGCACATTAGATGGATCCCCACAGCAAACTTATAGGAAGACCTAGACAGGAGTCACAGCATAAGCAGGAATGATGAATTGTGACCTGCATCATGGTGGGAGGACTGAGAAAGGGGCAATGGGGAACGAATATCTAAATCAATGATATTACATTTGAGTATTTGATAAAACAAGAAATGGATTTCATTCTGTATTGATTTGAATCTGTTTAAACCCTTCTTTATTTGAGCAGCTGCAACCAGCACCTATGCCACAAAAAATGTTCTTCCCAAGCAAAGTACAAACAGATCTTTTATGGTCTTCTAGGCGGGACTGCAAAAAACAAAAGTCAAACAAGGGAAGGATAGATTTGTGTCAGTGGGGCACAAAGGCAGAATTGTGGTTGGAATAGTCTGGGAACAAGTAACATATTAACAGGATGCGGCTACAGTAACTGGAACAGGGACTTTCTATTGTTCTGCCCAGAAATTTCAAAGTTCACTTAAGTCATATAATGCTCTATAATTCTTTAGGGTTTACCTTGGATATTCTTCTGGATGTGATATAAAGATATGGATGTAATGACACTAGGTCAGTGGACTTATAACTGGTTAACAGCCAGACTCAAAAAGTTGCTATTAAAGAATTATTATCAACCTAGCTACTTCAGCAACTCAAGGATCTTGATTTTGACTGTTTTATTCAACCTTTTTATCAGTGACTTGGATGAAAGCAGAGATGGCACGCACATCACATTTTCACACACAAGCATAAAGCTTGTAAGAGTAGCTGATATGCTAGATGACACAATTAGGATCCAAAAAATATCTCAAAAGAGTAGGCCAAATCTAATATTCAGAATGCAATAGAAATAAAAGCAGTTTCACAATGGGGTTCAAAAATTAAACTGCATAAGTACAGGAAGGAGAGAGAATAATTCATCCTCCTGTACTAAGCAACTCTTTTTCTGTCATACTCTTTCACTTTGTATTACTTTTTCTAGGTCTAGACACTGTGATCCATTCCATCTCATCTGTACACCAAGATGGTCATACTCATAATAATGCCATTACCCAAAAGTGTTCCACTCCCAGGTTCATGGATTCTGAAGTTTCTTTGCCTGGTCATAATTTTTTACCATTTAATGTTCTAGTCCGCCTTAAGACCCCTAGTTCTGTTTTTCATCCTCATTATGACCTCTCATCCCTCCACTACTCAATCCTTTCCCAGGCCACAATCCCCGCACCTCCCCATATCAACTCATTGGTGAATTAGTTCAACTCTACACTCTTCTCTACTGATGACTCCCTTTCCCTCTTATCCTACTGACAATCATGCCTTGTTAAACCACAAATTTGAATTACTCCCACCATCTCCTGCTTTCACTCCTATTTACATGCTGTTGAACACAGCAGGAGAAAAATCATGAAAACATGCTGATTGGGCCCTCACTTAAAGATCCCTAATGAATTCACTATCCAACTCACTGGAAATTATTTTGCATTGAGCTGAGTCTTGAAGGAAACCAGGGTAGTGAGAAGGTGATGAGCAGAGAGAGCATTCCAGGCATGGGTTGTTGTTATTGTTCATCCTTTGTTCTCAAAGGGGACCAATGACATCAAGAGCATGATGTCTTGACTTTTGAGTGAAATAGATTTAAGTGAGGTACAGCTAAGCAAAGTCGTCAGCTTCACTCTCTCCTCCAGAGTCACTGAAGTCCAGTGGCAAGACAAAAATCAAGGTGACTGGCAATGACTGGGGATGCAGTAGATGATCTCGGCCTTCCTAAGTTAAAGTCTTTTCCAGGTCTCAGTTTGTCTGAGGCAACATCTATTCAATGACTAATGTTATAGAATTCAACTATCCCAAACCTTTTCACCCCTCCTAAAGCCTCCCACAACACCCCTTCCTTTCAGCCTCTCAGCTCAGAACAATTCACTGAAAAAACTAAAGCTATGCACCAAGAGCTCCCTCTTATTTCCTCTCCTTCATTTCACTTTCAAATATCTTTACCCTTGCCTCACATGAAGAAGCGGCCCTTCTCTGTGACAATAAAAATTCTTCTACATGCATCCTTGATCCTATCCTATCCCATCTTCTCCAGCAGGTTGCCCATCTATCATCCTCACTCTCATTCATCTCTCCCTGTCTAATGCTTGTTTCCCTGGTTCCTACAAATGTGCTCATGACTCCTCTATCTTCAAAAAAACCTTTCACTGGCTCCTACCATCCTGGCTAGCTATAATCTCTTCTCCCTTTTTTGGCTTAACTACTTGGGAAAACTATCTACAATAGGTGTCTCCGCTTAATTTCCTCTCACCTTCTTCTTACCTCTCTGCAGTCTGGCTTTAGACCTCATCATTAAATGGAAACTGCTCTCTGCAAAGTCACCACCGATCTCCTTTTGCAAAACTGTGACCTTTTCTCAGTACTCTTCCTTCACACATCCGCAGCCTCTGCCGCTATCATTTACCCTCTTTTTTATATTTTCTCCTCTTTAGGTTTTTAGGACATTCCTCTCTCCTGCTTCTCCTCCTATGTGTCTGACCACTTTTTCTCAATATCTGTTGCTGGATCTTCATCCAGGTCACGGGTGGAGGTCATGAGACCTTCACTAAGTCTAGGCGTCTTCCAACACACACACTCCTCCATCACCCTACCGCTAATGCCTTCTCTCTGAGATCACCTCCAATTTATCAGGTATGGATATAAATACGGATATAGTTACATAGATATAGATATCTTGTGTGCACCTTGTCATGCGCTTCTTGTCTCCGTTAGAATGTGATTGCTGATAATAGGGACTATTTTTGCCCTTCTTTGTTTCCCCATCACTTGGCACATAGTAACTTGCTAAGGAAATGCTGTTCCCATGTTAGTGCTAACATTTGTGTGACATATAAGCAAGTCACTTTTTCCTCTTTTAACCTTAGTTTCATCTGTCAAATGGGGAGAATAATATGTTAACTATTTTTCTCTGATATGGTTTTTTTAGAATTTAAAGCTTTAGGTAAAATGAAATGTCTCTTTCATATTCCTTTTCCCACTCTCATCTCCATCTCTAGTATCAAGTGCAAGTGAAGAAGGGAGAAGAAACAAGAGAATCAGAGATGGATCAGTTTGGGGATTCAGAAAACGAGGCCACAAAAACAATGAAAGAAAAAAAATAATGGGGGAGAGATAGAATGTGTACATGGAAGGTATTGTACTTTATAGTAGCTGGTTTCTATAGCAATTTTAGTTTTTAAAAGCACTTTCCTTAAAACAACTTTGTAAGTTAGGAAGTACGAGTGTTATTACCCCTAATTCACAGATTAGATAATCCAGATTGTGAGAAGTTGTGACTTACTTAATGGCATAGAGATAATGTGTTGAAACTAAGTTTTGGTGGCTTGAAACTAGGTCACCTGATTCCAAGTCTGGCACTTTTTATATTTCACCATGGGAAGATGAGGTTGAGAAGGTTAAGAGAAGAATAGAGTGGAAATGAACAGAGTATACAAGAAATTAAAAGGCAAACTTGGGTTACAATGTAGGTCCTCAACGCTTTTTTCTTTCTGTAATACCTCATCCTTGAGGTTACCTTAGGTCTTGTTCTCTCTAATTGATAGCTCTGGGTATAAGAACTTAGGCCTTAGGAAAGATGCTCCCTTCCTCAGTGTCCCTGGTTCAGCCTCTTGTTTCTCTTTCATCCTAGATTCACTGGCCATGGACCTAGAGCAGTTCACCTTTCCCCTCTGTCTAAGAAACTCTCCCACCTCTGACATTCCAAGTTGTTAGGCTTCTGGTTTCCTTACCCTCTATCCGAAAATCTCTACATTTTGGGTCTATAGATAATTCTCTCTCCCAGTCTTCCTCCCTCTCTTCAGCACAATTCCCCTAGATTAGCAGCTCTTTAACTGGGATATATGAACTTTTATTTTTTTTTCCATTGTTTATATTTACTCAAAATCCCCAAACTATGTAAGGTGGGTGGTACGACCAAGTTTTCTCATGCTTTCGTTTCATTTTGTTCTTTCTTTTTTTATTATGGCATTCTTTTTTATTTTTAGTTTATAACACTTGGTTCTACATAATTTTAAGTTCCAGATTTTCTTCCCTCCCTCTTCCTCCCTCCCCAAGACAGCACGGAATCCCATATAGCTTCCATGTATAACTTCGCATTGAATTAATTTACACACTAGTCAAGTTATGGAGAAGAACTGTGATCAATGAAATGAATCACGCGAAAGAAGAAACAGGACCAAAAAAAAAAAACCAACCCAAAAACAAAAACAAAAAAAGAGAAATAGAAAAAAGGTGGTGGGGGGGTGGAAAGGCTAGCATGAAGTGTGCCTCAATCTGCATTCATACTTCATAGTTCTTTCTCTGGATGTAGATAGCATTCTCCATCGTGAGTCCTTTGGGGTTGTCTTTGTACCTTGTGTTGCTGAGAAGAGCGAAATCTGTCAGGGTTGGTTCTCACAGAATCTATATATCTGTGGTTGTGTGTAATGTTCTCCTGGCTCTGCTCTGCTCACTCAGCATTATGTCGTGTAAGTTTTTCCAGGTTGTTATGAAGTCCATATCATCCTCATTTCTTATAGCACAACAGTATTCCATTACCTTCATATACCACAACTTGTTCAGCCATTCCCCAATTGATGGGCATCCCCCTGATTTCCAATTCTTAGCTACCACAAAAAGAGCTGCTATAAATATTTTTGTACATATGGATCCTTTTCCCGCTTGTGTGATTTTTTTGGGATACAACCCTAGAAGTGGTATTGCTGGGTCAAAGGGTATGAACATTTTTATAGCCCTTTGGGCATAGTTCCAAATTGCTCTCCAAAATGGCTGGATCAGTTCACAACTCCACCAGCAATGTAACAATGTTCCAATTTTCCCACATTCTCTCCAGCATTTATCATTTTCCTGCTTTGTTATTTTAGCCAATCTGACAGGAGAGATGTGGTATCTAAGAGTTGTTTTGATTTGCATTTCTCTAATCAGTAGTAATTTCGAGCATTTTTTCATATGCCTATAGATATCTTTAATTTCTTCCTCTGAAAACTGCCTATTCATATCCTTTGACCATTTCTCAATTGGGGAATGACTTGTATTCCTATATATTTGGCTCAGTTCCCTGTATATTTTAGAAATGAGACCTTTATCAGAGACACTAGTTGTAAAGATTTTCTCCCAATTTTCTGCTTCCCTCCTAATTTTTGTTGCATTGGCTGTTTTAGAAGCTAAATTACCACTTTTTGCAGATGATATGATGATTTACTTAGAGAATCCTAGACAATCAAGTAAAAAACTACTTGAAATATTAAACAGCTTTAGCAAAGTTGCAGGATATAAAATAAACCCACATAAATCCTCAGCATTCCTATACATTACTAACAAAGCCCAACAGCAAGAGATAGAAAGAGAGATTCCATTCAAAGTTATTGTAGACGCTACAAAATATTTGGGAGTCTATCTGCCAAGACAAACCTGGGGCCTATATGAACATAATTATGAAACACTTTTCATGCAAATAAAGTCAGATCTAAATAAATGGAAAAATATCAGTTGCTCATGGTTAGGCCGAGCTAATATAATAAAAATCACAATTTTACCTAAATTAATCTATCTATTCAGTGCCATACCAATTGAACTACCAAAAAATTATTTTACAGAGCTGGATAAAATAGTAACAAAATTCATCTGGAAGAACAAGAGGTCTAGAATATCTAAGGTATTGATGAAAAGAAATGCTAGAGAAGGTGGCCTAGCCATACCAGATATTAAACTGTACTATGGAGCAGCAGTCATCAAAACTACCTGGTACTGGCTAAGAAACAGAGTTGTGGATCAGTGGAATAGGATAGGAACACAAGATGGAGAAGTCAACAACTATAGCAATTTACTCTTTGATAAACCCAAAGAGGCCAGCTTCTGGGCTAATAATTCACTATTTCACAAAAACTGCTGGGAAAATTGGAAAATGGTAGGGCAGATACGGGGCATAGATCAATATCTTACACCATATACCAAAATAAAGTCAAAATAGGTTCATGATTTAGGAGTAAAGGCTGATACTATAAGTAATTTGGGAGAGCAATGAATAGTTTACTTATCAGATTTATGGAAAAGAAAAGAATTCATGACACAACAAGAGATAGAGAGCATTACAAAATGCAAACTGGATAATTTTGATTATGTTAAATTGAAATGTTTTTGTACAAAAAAAGCCAATATATGAACTTTTAAAATAAATAAAGATGATGTATTTTAATAAAACTGATATCCTTTAAATTCTTACATATTTAAGAATTTAAAAAAAACATTATTTTGAGAAAAGATCCAAAGGTTTCACCAGACTGTCAAAGGAAACAAAAAAGGTTAAGAACTCTTGCCCTAGGTGGAATGTCACAGCTGACTCTGACTTTGATTACATTGCCTCTACCACTTACTGCCCTGAATTGGTAGAGGGTGCCAGGGGTCAAGTGCGGCCCTTTGACTGAATCCAAACTTCACAGAACAAAAGTTTGGATTCAGTCAAAAGGCCACACTTGAGGGCCTAGAGGGCCACATGTGGCCTTGAGGCCACAGGTTCCCTACCCCTAGGCATAGATCCTTTGTCTGAACCTCTTTGATCATTTCCTGAACTTAGTTTTTCCACTAAATTTCTCAAAATAGAAGCTATCCCCTGACTGGAGGCCTGCTTGAATTCTTCCCTGTGCTCCCTGGAGTCCCAACTTTCACTCTCCACTCAGTGGCTGAGAAAGAACGCTAGGATTCCAGATGTCTATTCCCATGCTCACTCTACTGGATCCAACTATTTGTAATGGTTGTGATATTTCATGAGATAGAAAAGACTGCATAAAATATCTAGTCCAACCTGTTCCTGAACAGGAACTGGTCCTGAAGCTTCCCTGACGAGGGGTCATCCAGTTTGTTTTGAAGATTTCCAGTGAGAGGGGCATCTACGTGGCATAGTAGATAGAGTGCTAGGCCTGAAGTCAGGAAGATTCATCTTTATGACTTAAAATCTGGCCTCTGACACTTACTAGCTGAGTGACCCTGAACAAGTTACCTAACCCTGGTTTCTTCAGTTTCCTTATCTGTAAGGGGTTGGTGCCAACCCTGGGGCTGTCCGGACCCTAGCACTAAGCCTGTCTGGTTTTACCCAGGAAACAGGCCAAGTGCTAGGGTCTGGACAGCCCCGGGGTTGGCACCAACCCCTTACAATTCCCCCCTTTTGTTTTGCAACGCAGCACTTCCCGAAAGAGGCGAGTGCTCAGTGTGTAGTCTCCAGATGTCATGCTTTAGAGTGGTAACGGAGGATGTCAGCGCTCTCAGGAGCTGACAGGAGGCAAGGCAGCAGACACAAAAGAAGGGCTATGCAGCCAGTGCCTAAGGCAACACTGATCAATGTACGTTCCAGCCATCCCCAAGGAGACCAGGGTTGCCGGAAGAAATTAAGGAACTCTTTAGAAAACTTATCAGGGGACAGGTCCTGGTAACTAGCCTCACCGATGGAAGAGGCAAGCTCATGGAGGTCCGTGATATCTAAGAACACATTAGCATAGCTAGGGTCCGGATAGCCCCGGGGTTGGCACCAACCCCTTACACTTATCTGTAAAATGAACTGGAAAAGGAAATGGCAAATCACTCCAGTATCTTTGCCAAGAAAACTCCAAATGGGGTGACCTCAGGTCTTGTTCTCTCTAACTGGCAGCTCTGGGTATAAGAACGCAGGCTTTATGAAAGGTATCTCCCTTCTGCAGTGTCCCTTTCTCAGCCTCTCTTGTTTCTCCTTCACCCTAGATTCACTGGCCATGGACCTAGAGGAGTTCACCTTTCCCCACCTCAACTTAACTCCCAGACAAGAAATTCTTCCCTCTCCGACATTCCAAGTTGTTAGGCTTGGACACAACTGAACAACAAGAAGTGAGAAAGAACTCATTATTTCTCAAAGCTGCTCATTCCACTTTTGCATAACTCTAATTGTTAACAAAATTTTATTTTACCATCAGTTGGCAAATAGCTGAACAAATTGTGGTATGTGAATGCAATGGAATACTATTGTGCTATAAGAAATGATGAACAGGCAGACTTCAGAAAAACCTGGAAAGACTTATATCAACTGATGCTAAGTGAAGAGAGCAGAATAAGGAGAATATTATACACAGTAACAGCCACAGTGTATGATGGCTGATTTTGATAGACTTAACCCTTCTCAGCAATACAAGGACCTAAAATAATTCCAAAGGACTCATGATGAAAAATGCCATCCACATCCAGAGAAAGAACTATGGAGTCTGAATGCAGAGCAAAGCAAACTATTTTCTTTTTTTGTTTTGTTTTGTTTTTCTTTCTTATGGTTTCTTCCATTCATTATAATTCTTCTTTATAACATGACAAATGTAAAAATATCTTTAATAGGAATGTATATGTAAAGCCTATATAGGATTGCAGGCCATCTTGGGGAGGGAGGGGGGAGGGAGGGAGAGAAAATTTAAAACTTATGTAAACAAATGTTGAAAACCAAAAATAAATAATTAAAAATGTTTATTTCATTTTTATTATTAAATAATATTATTATATCATTGACAAAACTTATTTTAAGCAAAAATAAGCCTTAAAAATTTTTATTCCTTGGGACTAAACAAAATAGGACTGATTCAAGGTCACACCAATAGGAAAATAGCTTATAGTAGACGCTGGATTCCTGGCCTTTTGTAATAGGATCTGTAAAGATCAAACTTGGGCTACAGTGTCCAATTAAAATCACGCTTTGAAGGACAGTGCAGTATAAATAGCGTTCCTTCCCATGTTACAGTACATGCCTTGAAGGATCTCAAAATGAGGAAACTGAGGTAGGAGCTTCAACTGAAAGGTTAAAGGCATCCCTTAGGTATTATTTCAATCAAAGCATCAAGTAGAATTTATTGAGAATCTTTCAGCAGGTGACACTAAATAAAAATGAATACATAAAGCATACCCTAAAGCAGTATCATATTCATTTTACCCTCAGATTGTTTGCCAAAACAAGCTATAATTGTTTGTCAGCATGATGATTTGAAAACCCTTCTTTAAACCAGTTCAGCTAAGATTTCAGCTCTGATGGAAGGCCTGCCAAATTTTCAGGTGGGTTCACTGCTTGCAGAGAAGAGAAGTGGGACTTCATGGACTGTCTCTTTCACAGAGGATAAAAACAGGGGAATGGATGAGTAATCTATTATGAACCAAGTGGAAAAGTGTATTGCTGCTATGGTACCTCCATGGAAGCTAAACCATGTCTAGATGAGGAAGGAAAGAATACACTTGAAACCAAAAAAGTCAGGCTTTCCTAACAGGCAGGCCACAACTTACATATACTTGGATTTATAAGGAGTCACATTTATAGGGCTCAGTAAGTTCTTTCAAATTGTTGCTTTTAGCATTTATGGCAGGTGGTGCCAAAATAACTTACATCTCCCAATCACTCCAGATCTTCTTCCTAGAGTCTCCACTCACAGCTGGCATCAGGAATACCCCAAGGGCATCTTAGTAGAAAGACTTTTGATATTAAGGATACATGATCCAAGTCAGTGTTTTAGCCTTGAGTAGAGTCTATCAGTCAATTAATAAATATTTATTAAATATCTACTATATGCCAGGCACTGTGCTACATGCTGGGGATACAAAAAAGAGACAAAAGAGAGTCCCTACCCTTAAGGAGCTTACAATCTAATGGGGGAGACAACATGCAAACAAATATATACAGAACAAGTTATAATAGGATAAACAGGAAGAGGGATTGAGAAAGGATTCCTGTGAAAGATGAGATTTTAGTTGGGACTTAAAGGAAACCAGGGATATTGGTAGGTAGAGTTAAGAAGGAAGAGCATTCCAGGAATGAAGGACAGCCAGAGAAAATGGCCTGAGAGGAGAAATGGAGTGTCTTGTTTGTGGAATAGCCAGTAGGCCAGTGTCACTGGATAGAAGAGTATATGTCAGGGAGTAAGGTTTAAGAAGACCAGAAAGGTAGAAGGGACTAGATTATGAAGGGCTTTGAATGCCAAACAGGTAATTTTGTATTTGATCCTGTAAGCAATAGGAAGACACTAGCAGGGGTGGGAAACCTACAGCCTCGAGGCCACATGTGGCCCTCTAGGTCTTTGAGGCCCTTTGACTGAATTTGGATTCAGGGGCCGCACTTGAAGACCTGAAGAGCTACATGTATGCTGTCAAAGTGCTGCACTTGAGAACCTAGAGGCCACAAGTTCCCTACTCCTGCTTAAGAGTTTATTGAGTACAGAGGCGACATCAGACCTGCATTTTAGGAAAATAGCTTTAATAGCCGAATGAAGGATGGATTGGAGTGGGGAGAAACATGAAGCAGGCACACCCACCATCAGTATTCCAAGGGTGAGGTGATGAGGGTCTGCACCACAGTTTCACTACTCAAGCTAAATATTTGTGGTTTTCTGATATTGCAAAATTGCCTGAAGAAGCAGAAGAGGGTTGAATTGTTTATGATTGTTGCACACTCTTTAATTCTGGAGCAGTGTAATGGCAAGGAAAGTGGGACTCTTCCTGGATTGAATTCTAGCCAATCAGAGACTTATATGTGAGTTTTAGCTGATCAGAGACTTCTATGAGTTCTAGGCAATCAGACATGTGCATTGAGTTCCAGCCAATTAGATGCTGACTAGAACTATACATAAAGAGAGCCCATGGTGTGAGAGATCTGACATTGAGAGAGCCAGTGTTGAGAAGACAATGAAGAGAAGAGACAAAGGAGAAAAGAATGAGCTGTGAGTGTTGAGCTGAAAAGAAACCTAAAAGAGCTGGGGAGAAGGAACCTCTGAGAGGTGGGAGGAGACCTCTGAGAGCAGAGGGGAAACCTCTGAAAGCAGAGAGGAAACCTCTGAGAGTGAAGAAAAGACCTTTGATGACAGAGACTTGCTGAAGGAGTTTCTGAGCTGTAAAAGCAAATAGAGCTGTAGAGCATAAACCTGCCCATGGGAAGGAGGCTTAGCTTAAGCCCCTTTTAAGAGCTATTAAAGTGAACTGAACTGTTGATGCAGCGCCTCTAGATTTTGAAGGTGGATTGAGATGACAATGCTGGTGGTGTATGTCAGTATTGTTGTTGCCCTGTTAAGCTTTGTTTTCCCAGGGGCAGAATTTATGGGCAGTAGCCTGTGAAGCTTGCTGTCAGGCAGGAGCAGGGAGAGCTTGGAGTGGAACGGTCCCCATGAGCTGCCTATTATACGAATCCAGGCAAGAGTCAAGAGTGGTCAGCCTACAGAGGAAGAGCCATGGGACTTGAAAGTCAACCTTGCCTCAAGATGAAAGGGGACTTGAACACCTGGTATTAAGGAGATTGTTCTTACTGTAACCTAGGGGTAGATGGTGTGGTATTTTCTGCTACCCCTTAAGGATGCAACATGCTAGGGAAAACCCTACCCCGGAACCCTTTGATTTTGGGGATGCAATGATATATGCTGTATAATATGATATTCTTACTGTGACCTAGGGGTGGATGGTGTGGTATTTTCTGCTACCCCTTAAGGATGCATCATGCTAGAGAAAACCCTAGCCTGGGATGCCCTAATGGTGTAAACAAGTATTTTGGGGTGTGCTACTGAATGCAATGATATATGCTATGCCCCACATGACAGACTGAGTGTTATGAGATATATATGTATTATATGATATGTTTTGCTTAAGGATGTTGCTATGCATGTTATGCTTTATTGAATAAGGTTTAGTTTATTGCTGAATAGAGAGTTCATTATACTGTGCATACATTAGACCCTTAAAATTATTCACAGCAGCAGTCCTCAGGTGTGCTGCCATGATTGGCATTACAAGAAGAGGCCACAAAGTCAAGGGAAAACCACCCCTCAAGTGTTCTCCTGCCCAGCTCTGAAGCCCACTGCCAGGATGAAGATTTTCCACTTTGGCTGCAAGAGAGAGCAGTCTCCATCCCAAGTCTCCATCTCCCCTAGGAGGGACAGTGGGGTCCAAGCATTTGGTCCTGCTGCAGAATACCTCATCAGGGTCAAGGGCCTCAGGAAGATCCCTAAAGCTTCCTCGATCAGGCATGTGGCAAAGGTGCAACAGCTGCTGCTGCTCATTAAGATCTGATGGATCTCTGGACGAAGTGAACTAGCTGTCCCTACACCTGGCCTGTGCTAATGGATATCCAGATGTTGTATCTCTCTTAGTAGAGAGAAAATGCAAATTAAATATGCATGACAATGACAGTCAAACACCTTTAATGAAGGCAGTACAATGTCAGTAGGAGAAGTGTGCAACTAAACTGCTCAAACGTGATGCAGACCCTAATCTTGTGGATATCAACAACATTATATTTCACTATGATGCCTCTGGAGTGACACAGCTATAGCAGTTAAGCTGCTTTGACATTAAACTGATAATCAAGCCAAAAACAACAGTCCTGATGATTGCTGTCAATGGTGAACCAATAGGTATGGTCAGTCTTCTTCTTTGATATGATATCCATCTCCCTTACCAAGACACATATGGATGAACAGCTGAGGAATATGCTATTGTCAGTGGTCATTGTATTCATCGCCAACTAATTAATCAGTATGGAACACAGAAGGAACTTAACCCCTTTCACCCTAAATCAGCAGTTCAGAGAGTGTTTCTGATCCAGAATTTACTTTTAGTGGACCTGCCCATGGACAAAGAAGATGCTTCTGATTGAGATTCTACCAGTACTTCTCAGAAAAATAAGAGTTACAGAAGTTCCAAGGATCTGAATTTTAATAGGAATTATCCTTGCCAGTCACTGCCACTGACCAAAAATCAGTCAGGCTCCACCAAGTTTGGAAAGATTTCTTTAAAAGAAGATGAAACAGGAGAGCTAGAAAATGAGATTGGGTTTAGAGTTGTGATTCTAGCGGAAAAAACAGTCCCTCAGAAGCAGTGTGAACTGCAGCTCCCTCTTTAAAAAGAAGGTAAAGAAGACTTAACACAAAAACTGGAATTTAAAGGATCATCAGAGGAAAGCCAAGCAAGTTTTGATAAAAGTGACTTGGGACAGATTGAAGAGGAAAAGAAAAAGCAACAACACAATGAAATGGAAACAGTGGAGGAAAAAATGGTGATAAATTAACTGAAAATAGAAAGATTGGCAAAGTTAGTGAGCTATTTTCTATAGAGAGCAATCAGCATGGTAAAAATGAGGAAAATAATATCCCTGGGGAAGAAATTCCAATAGTGAATATTTCTTCTTCCAAGGAAAGTTCAGCACCTGTGCACCATCTTTTAAAGGGCAATGATTCTGTGATGGGTAGGAAAGATGCAAAAAAAAAAAGTTATCAAAATGATTAATGGACTTCAGAGGACCCTGGTATTACTTGATCTCATAAAAAGGTGAATACCTTAACTGATATCATACTCCATGGTCCTGAAGATAATAGTTTAGGTGAAGAAGATCATGATAAAGAAAGGTCTGCAAAGAAAACATTGAATGAAAAGAATAAAGACAAAGTACAAATGGATGTAGGTTATCTTGATGACCTCACTCAGTCATCTGATACAGCTACAGAGGATTATGATTTACCTTCCTCAAACTGTGAGAATATTTTGTTATTGATTGAACACCTTTGTATTGATTGTGAAGATCTTATTAGTCTTTTGAAAATACATGATACAATTCTTAGATATGAACAATCAAGAGAACTTAAAAAAATGACATTGTACACGACTCACCAGAAAAGTTAAGACTTTAGAAAAGAAGATTAACGGACTACAGGAAGAATTATCAATAATAGGAGAAATGAAACCCCTGGTTTCTAACATCAAAAAGTAGAATAGGACAGAGAATTTTGTAGCATCAAGTTTACACTGAAGCTAGAAGAAGAAAAGCGAGTGAGTACAGAAATGCCATTTGAAAAAAATTAAAGAACAGTTAAGAAGAAAACAAGAACAATATAGTAAAGAAATGGAGCTAAAACAGCAACTTGAACTCACTCTTAGAACTCTGGACCTTGAACTGCGAAGAGTAACAAATAATTTGAAATAGGCCGAAGAGGAATGAAATGACACTTAAATACAACTTTCTCAGGAGCATAATACCAGAGCTTGGCAAGACTGAATTCTGAATAATCCTCTTTGGAAGCAGAAAGAAATAGAAGCAGCTGCTTCCAAAATTATTCAGAGGTCTGAGGTTTCCAATAGTCATGAAAAAGAAAAATATCTGAGGCATAAAAATCAAACCCTACAGAATGAAGTTGCCATGCTCAGACTGGACCTTGACACAGTAAAAATTAAGGACCAGGAAAAAGAAAATCAACATACGGAAGAAAATGAATTTTTTTTGTTTTTATTTTTGTTTTTTGTAACCTATGGTATGTAGGGAGTTGATGATAGAAAAGCATGTTTTTCATGACTTATCTAGATATACCCAATAAGTATGTGTCAGAGATGGCACTTGAACCCTTCCCAATTCTGAGGCTCTGTCTATCTAAGCCACATTGCAGTTTCAGGAAAAAACAAAATTTTAAAATAAAGACTCAGATTGGCAAAAAAAAAAGAAGAAGAATAAGTAAAAGAGGTAGAGGAGGGAAGGGGAGGTGAGAAAAAATATATTATCATAACTAGGTGTAAGGGCAAGCAAAGTGGAACTTTTTACTGTTTTTTTCTTTTGAAGTGCTTCTCAGCACTAAGACAATCAAGAGCCTTTGATTGAGGCTTGCCTTTGTTTGTAGGAAGGCCCACACTCTTTTCCTAATTAGGTCACCAGAGGTATGAAGCCCTTGAGAGGTGTAAAGCCCTTGTGCCCCTGAAAAAGGGTATATATACCCAGAGGATAGCCATTGAACAGTGAATCGAGAATTGAGAATTGAAAACTCTCAGAACTATAGGAGGAAAGATTTTGTTGGGGGCTCATTCACTGGAAAAGTGTCATGTGATTTGGCCAGAGAGGACTCTGGGTAGTCGTTGGAGCCCCCCAGCTTTGAAAAACCCAGATGTTGGTGCTTCTCTCTCTGGTAACTATGTATGTAATGTCTTGGACAGACAGCTAGAAGCCTGTCTGCTGATTTGTGTTATTTTGCTCTGTTTATATAATTTCTGCTTGTAATTTCTATTTGTGTTTTCTCTGAAGTTCAGGGTGCTGACTTTTTCTCCTGAGCTAAGTGAATGATACATGTATGTTTAATTAAACTGAGATTGTTAACCCCTTAAAGTTGCTTTCCTTAGAAAAGCAGATCAAAGAGCCTGTGCTAGCAGCCCTCCTGTGTGCTGGTGTTATTGGCCTTACACAGCCACAGTAGCAGCAAGTAGCATTGCTGTTACACTAGGTAGAATGATGAGTCACATTTTCTTAGCTAACTGGTAGACTAGCTTTGAAGATAATCCTAACTGATGTTAAACAAGTATTTTAAGCAATGACAGCATCATTGGAATAAATGTAATTCTGTCCAACGTGACTATTTTAAAGGATTGTCTTCATTTGAATGTATAAAGTCTGTCATGTTTGTTGTAAAACCAAGCTTTAGTCTTCATAAGAAGCAGGAACTGGATCTGAGATTTTAATGGTATAGAGAACTCTGGGTTGAAAAATTCCCTTTACCAGTGCAGGCCAGCACCTTCTTTGCAAACGTAAGTTTTAGAAGGTTGCCTAGAGCACTGAGAAGTTACATGACTTGCCTAGGATCACAAAAGCAGACAAAGACAGAACTTGAACCCAGATCTTCCTAGTTGCATGGCAATTTTCTCTATCCACTATACTAAACTGCCTCGTATAGGATGGCTGAAAAAAGATAGAAAACAGTGATCTAATTGCAACATGTGACTAAAAGGCAAAATAAAGGAGTTAAGTTAAATGTACAATTTTTTAAAGATTTGGAATCAAACACAAGGCTCTGGCCATTAATCTAGCTTTGAGGGTTTTTGGAATTATAAAATCACAACACAGAGATGAATCAAAGACTGAAAAAATTCAGTGCCAATAAGAACTGATTAATATAATTTAAAGGGTTCTGCCCTGAAAAACATTAGGATTTATATCTGTTAGTGAACCTGTAAAGGCAGATGGGATGGCAGCTCTAGAAAGCATAAAACGCAAGCATTTTGCTCTATAATACCTATGCTTGCTAACACAGGGAAATTTACAGTGAGAAAACTGCAATAGAATAGGAATCTGCATTTAGTTTCTCAAAAAGTTATTTCAAATGGCCTTAAATTTCACCAAAAATTTTCATTCTTGAAAGTACTGGTCAAAATTTTACCAAAGAAACACTTCTAAATTCCATCAAACAGATAAAGGTGCTGATTTACCTTCTTCACTGTTAAAGTAATTATAAGCAGGAATTACAAAGAAATTTGTAGAGTACACTAGATAACATATTAGATACAATTTTAGATGATCTGTTACTCTGTTGTCATGTTTAATCCATTAACATAATAAGATATTAAAAGGCTGGTATCATTCAAGTTATAATTATTAAAATAAGGAATTTGTCATTTCTATAATAAGCTATTAGCAGAGGGGTGGGGAACCTTAAATAGGCCTTGAGGCCACATATGGCCTTCTAGGTCCTTGGGTGTGGCCTTCTGATTGAGTCCAAGTTTTACAGAACAAATCTTTTTTAAGGGGATTTGTTCTGTGAAATTTGGATTCAGTCAAAGGGCCACACTTGAGGACCTAGAGGGCCACACATGGCCTTGAGGTCACAGGTTCCCCACCCTTGCATTAGCCCTTTAGTCATGTATGTAATTTCTTAATAGATCATTGTTCCTGACTTTCCAGGACTCCTTCAAGATTCAGCTCAAATCTTGCCTCTTAATAGAAGTCTTTCCTTGAATCCCAACCCTGCTAGTGCTTTTCCTCTGAGACTACTGTTCATTTATACCGTATATATCACGTATGTACATACCTATTTGCATGTTGCCTCTCCCATTAGAATGTGAGCCTCTTCAGGACAAGAAGGGTTTTCTTTTTTTTTTTTAATTTTGTATCTCCAGTACTTAGCACAGTGTTCAATACCATATTAATGCCACCAGTGGCTGTGGTGCCGACATGGCCAGAGATGGCCGAATGCCACGGAGAGTGAAAAGAAAAACATGGGCCAGGCGGCAGAGTAAAGAACAGCAAGCAGAATCAACAAGTCCGTGTACAAGGCAATTGCATAATGCATGACTTCCTCGTGCTTTTGTTCCCCTTCTGCCCTAAACAATATTGTGTTAATAGCCCACAGGTGGTTTTTAGCACATGTGTGCTGTGAGGGTTTTTGAGAGAGCACGTGTGTACCAAGGAGGCTTGAAGAGCCTTCATCCTGAGCAGCACGGTGCATGCCGAGGGAGGGATGGAGAGCCCATGTGCCGAGTTATCAGCCCAAGGGCAAGAATATGCCTCTGGATGGTATCTTATCCCAGAATGGAATCTACAACTTAATAAATGCTTATTAAATGAAAATTAGATTTTAACAGCACATTTCCAGTATATCCTGCCATAAACATAAAGATTGCCTATATTTATTTGGTTCCTTCCCTCTAAAAGGTTTTCATTAAGTCACTGTTTTCTTTAATAAAAGGATTAGTTGTTTCAATAAATAGATTTCTATGTTATTTTTAAATTGTTACTGTGACAAACTGTTTTTTGAGAACTCAGATGTACAGAACTCAGAACGGCATGATTCTTGTGCTACTTGGTAGTATCTAGCATGTATCACAGGGGAGAAAGAAATAAAGGAGAAAATATTTCCAACAACCACTCCAAACAAATTCAGAGCTGGTGACAAACTGTAACATCTTAACTCTGAAATATTTAACTAAACATTTAGCATAAAAATATAAAGCTTTTATTTTATCCACATTCAAAACATTATTCTCCACTATGAACTCTCTGATGTCTGACAAGGTCCCAACTATACCTAAAGGCTTTCCCACACTGAATACATTCATAGGGTTTCTCTCCAATATGAATCTAATGTTTAGTAAAGGATGATCTGTCACTAAAGACTGTCCCTCATTCTTGACATTCATAAGGTTTCTCTCTAGTATGTATTCTTTGATGTTTAGTAAGGGATGACCTGTTGCTGAAGGTTGTTCCACATTCATTACATTCATAAGGTTTTACACTAGTATGAATTCTCAGGTGTTGTGTAAGATCTGTATTCCGATGGAAAGCTTTCCCACATTCATCACATTTATAGGGTTTCTCTCCAGTATGGATTCTCTGTTTAGTAAGAGATGATCTGTCGCTGAAGGCTGTTCCACATTCATTACATTCATAAGGTTTTACTCCAGTATGAATTCTCTGATGTTGATTAAGGGATGAAATCCGATGCTTTTCCACATTCACTGCATTCATGTGGTTTCTCTCCAGTATGTATTCTTTGATGTTCACTAAGGTAAGTACTCCAACTAAAAGTTGTTCCACGTTCTTTACATTCATAGGTTGAACTCCAGTATGTATTCTCTGATGTTGAATAAGATGTGTACTCCACCAGAAAGCTTTCCCACATTCGTTACATTCAAAAGGTTTTTCTCCGGTGTGTATTATATGATGTTGAGCAAGATTTGTACTCTCATTGAAGGCTTTTCCACATTCATTACATTCATAGGGTTCCTCTCTAGTATGAATTCTATGATTCTGAGTAAGCTCTGTACTCCACCTAAAAGTTTTTCCACAATCATTACATGTGTAAGGTTTCTCCCCAGTATATATTCTCCAATGTCAAGAAAGAGATGACTTGTCCCTAAAGGCTTTTCCACATTCATTACATTCACACGGTTTTTCTTCAGTATGAATTTTCCAATGTTGATTAAGATGAGTCCTCCAACTGAAGGCTTTCCCACATTCAATACATTCATAGGGTTTCTCTCCAGTATGAATTCTTTGATGTCGAATAAGAGATGAAATCCAGCTGAATACTTTCCCACATGTATTACATTCACAGGGTTTTTCTCCAGTATGAATTCTTTGATGCTTAACAGGGGATGATTTATCAATGGAAGATTTCTCTTAATCATTACATTCATGGGATTTCTTCCTTGCACAGATTCTCTGATGCTTAACTATGTCACAATTATGGTCAAAGTTCTCACCACATGCATCACATTCATTGTATCTCCGTCCTGCAAGAACTCTGTGTTGCATAACAAGGATTGAGCTCATATTAAAATTTATTCCAAATTCATTATATTCAGTATCTCTCTTCCCAAGGAGATTCTTCTTATCTGTGACATCCCTGTGTCTTAAATAGCTCTCTTGGATTTCTAATTGTGTCCATAATTGCCCATCATATTCCCAAGTTTGATCTAATTTGGAGTACCAGACATCACTGCTTGTGAGTTTTTCCACTATCATCTCCTGTGATGATTTTTCAGATATGTCCTGTTCAGGAATTGACTCTAGTTTCAGGGTCAGCCTCCCAGTCTGAAAGGAATTGAAAATGCAAATGTCTTCTGTTCCATGGGCAGGGGAAAAGAAAACTCTATAGTGGGAATAGTAGAATGAGACAGATAACAATGAGATCATGTTATATGTGGCTTTGACAATTCTTAAATACAACCTTGCAATCTGAAGATATAATAGAAAAGGAGCAAAGGAGCAATAAGAAGGGCTCACAAGTGATTGTAATGGGGAATGGGAATTGGTCCAGTATGCATAGAGAATAAGGAAAGCCTCTTCCTGGCAAATTGGAAGATGACCAGGATAATTCAAAGAATAAGTTAAAACCGAGGGGCTATAGCTAAGAGGAAATGTTATGAGTCATAATTTGGGGAAATACTCTGGGATCAGAGTCTAGATATTTATCACTTTGTGCCTGCTTTTTTGTAAGAGAACTCTGACTATTCTTGACTCTAGTCTCATAAAGTTAACCCCCAAGGAATTTTAACTATCACCAAAGTCATTTTCAATAACAATTTCATGTCTCTAAGAATAGTACTTCTTTCCCCAAAACCTTCTCTAAAGGCTTATTATGGCATAGTGGTGGCCTTGGTTCTCAAAACTAATGCAGCTGAAGCACAAGCTCTGGGAGATTCTATTAATAAGGATTAGTCTAGGCAATGATGAAGACCATTAAAGGGTTAGCCACAAGGTGATCATTTTTATTTGTATCTGTGTATGTCTTTATTTTTTTAAAGAGAGCAACTCAATAAGGCAATTTACTAAAACATAGTGGTGTTATGAAGTGTCTTAGTGGAAGAAGTACCCACACTAATGAAATCACAGTTTTGAAGTTGTAACCCTGGCTCTCCAATGTCCATTCCAACCACAATCAAAAACCATAAGCTATCAGTCTGCTGATATCTAGATATTTCTTACATATACCTGGACTTTTCTTCCCTTATTTTGAACTACTGCCTCCTATCTCTAAGCATCTGTAAAGGCCCTATTTATTACTCACTCTTTCCTCCCCTTCACCTGTTGCCCTGAACTGTCCCAGCATAACTAAAAGTATCCTCTCCTTCCTCAAAGTTTCCTTGTTTCTCTACTTTCCTGTATAACACTATCTAGCATTATACTTCTCTGAGTATGTCAGATTCCCAATCAAATCTAAACATTACCAAAGTAATTGTTCATAAACAAGGGTTATGCGTATTTTCATCTTTATATTACTAGCACCTAGCACAATATCTAGAACATAGCAGGCACTCAATAAAGGTTTATTGAATGGGTGAATATGCTCATAGGACCTGGGCTTTCCACAGTCAATAGAAAATAATGAGAAGACATCCTTATCCCAATATAAGGCTCAACCCTACAAGCTGATGCCTTGTGCTATGATCATCTTCTCCAAAACTTGTTTTAATTGTGGGTCCTCTACTCTCCTAGGCTAGTGAGAGACACTTTGTCTGACCCCTAATACAAGACCTTCTAAACACTACTTTGACTTATTGGTTTCTAGCCACCTGGTAAATAAGGAGGGCTTAAACCCTGGGCCCTTGACCAGCTCTCTCCTACTTCTGACACTCATGTGATCATCACTGTCCTGATGCTATCTATTCTCTGATGTTTCAACGCCATTTTCCTGTTGTGAACTGTTCAGTGACACCCTAAAGACTACAAAGTGACATCTAGTTGTCAGTCTGGCAATCAAAGCCCTACACAATGTGGCCTTAGCCTACTTACATTCTATGATGCCCCCAAAACCCTTGCCCCTCTCTGGTTAGGCCAATTTCCTAACTGTTCCCCAGTTCAATTGCTAAACATCTTTCAGGGACCAAATAAGACTCAGAGCAACATTTATGATCATAAATTTAGAGTTGGAAGGAAGCTCAGAGAACCTCCAACCCCCTTATTTACAGATGAGGAAACTGAAATTGAGGGATATTAAGTGATTTCCTCAAAGCCCTCATAGGTAGTGAATATTAGAGGCATTATCTGAACCTAGGTCTTGCTCCTGAATCAGTGCTCTTTCTACTGTACCATACTGCCTCCTTCAAAAGAAACTTGCCTTAATTGCTACGGCCTTCATCAATCTCCTCTTCTTATAAACTCTATTGGTCAAGATATCAGATAAAGCTTATGCCTTTGGTTTCCACCACAGGCCTTAAGGGATTTGACAACAGTTATTTAACCAATATTTCTATTATTCTACATCATCAGGACCATTTGTCTGGTCCCCACTCACTCACCTGGGCAGATACCTTTTTGGATTATGCTTTCTACCATCCAAGGTTCTTCTCCTTGCTCCAACTGGGAGATCATATGTGGTTTGGAAACTTGCTGACCTGTTTATAAGGAAAGACACAGGGCCTGGGTTTTGTGCTTTGTATCAAAAGCCATTTAGTCCCAGTCCCTTGATCTCCAGGACCTCTAAAGAGAAGGCACAGCAGCATCACAGTGAATAAAAGGAAGCTACTTATGTTTGACTCAACAAAGTACAGACCCTTTCCCTGGAAAGAAGAATCAGAAGCATGCTATCTTTAGGAACAAATGGCATGAAGAAACTCTTATCCCTGGACCCCTAGGCCAAGTTAAATGAAGCATCTGATAGATGTATAACTCTTTACAATTAAGAAAACAAGGATATTTCAGTAGTGAAATTTTGCCTCACACATAAAACCCTTACCCAATGAGATAAAGTTTCTATAGTTCTCCAACAACACATCCCTGTAAAGACTCCTTTGAGCAGGATCCGGTTGTTTCCATTCTTCCTGGGTGAAGTCCACAGCCACATCATTGAATGTCACTGATTCCTAAAACACCAAACACATTCCTCCTCAACTCAAGGACACCCCACGGCCTTGTGAAGAGTTGGCAGCTTAAAGAATATGAACAGGATTCTAATAATGTTCTGATAATGTGTAGGGTTTTGAGTATTCTAAGTCAAATTACTCCTATGTGCCTAACACTATGATAAATCTCTTTAAAAATCTTAGTGTTCTCAGAAGCACCTTTTGTGGCAGCAAAGACTTGGAAAAAAGTAGTTATTCCTTAACTGAGAAATGGCTGAAAAACAGCAGCATAAGTATATAATGGAATTATTATACCATAGGAAATTTATTGTTTAGAGTTTTTAAGTCTTTCCAAGATTTCCTTTACAATATGTTAGTCGTCATGTGAATTGTTCTCCTGGTTATGTAAACTTAACTTTGAATTAGTTTATATAATTCTTCCCAGGTTTCTCTGAATTTGTCCTTTTCACCATTTCTTACAGAATTAATGGACTGGTCCAATACATTTTCATACCATAGTTTCTTCAGTCATTCCCCAATTCATGGACGCCAATTCTATTTCCTCTTTTTTTTTTTTTGCTATAACAAAAAGGGTGGCTACACTTAATTTTACTCATATAGGTCCTTTTTCTGTTTTGTTGATCTCTTTAGGTAATTTGCCTAACAGTATCACTGGATCGAAAGATACAATTTAGTGATTTTTGGAGTTTAGTTTAAAATTGCTTTCCAGAATGGTCATGCCATTTCACAGCTCTACCAGTACTTCAATTGACCCTACGATATTTAACATGTTTTCAAAATGACTTGGAAAAAAGGCATTGATGGTATTTTTATAAAAGTTTTAGAGAACACAAATGTAGGATAGCTGGGAAAGAGCCTGAGAGGTGCTTTAAAAACGCTTGTTGGACTGAATAGCTAATATAATGGATGAAAGAGTTGGGATCCAAAAAGCTTTTGACAAGTTAGAATATTAGGCTAAACCTAATAGAAATTTAATAGGTATATATTTAAAGTCTTAGACTTGGGTTAAAAAAGAAACTTCAGAAACTTAAAATAGCAGTTTGTTTGAAAAAGCTGTAGGGTTTTGATGGACTACAAAATCAATATGATTCAATACTATGATAGAGCAATCCAAAAAGCTAATGTAAGTTGAGGCTACATGAAAAGAAACACAGCTTCCAGGAATAAGGAGATGACAGTTCCATTGTGTTCTGCCCTGCTCAGTCAACATCTAGGATATTCAGTTCAAGCCATCACAATTTAGGAAGAATTTTGATGAACTGATGAGTGACTAGTGGAGAGCAACCAATATGACAGACCTTAAGTTCATGCCACATGAGGATCAGTTATGTTTAGCCTGAAAGAAAAAAGATTTCAGGGAGACATGACCACTGTTTTTAAGAATTTGGAGGGCTCTCAAGTGGAAGAGAAATTGGATATGTTCCACTGGACCTGAGAAGGCAAACTAGGAACAGGGGGCTGAAATTGCAAAGTCATATACTTAGCTTGCTGTAAGGAAAAAATTCTTAACAATTGTAACTATCCAACAGCGGAATGACCTGCCTCAGAAGGTAATAGGCTCTTTGTCAGTGGAGTTTTTCTAGCAAAGACTGGATAACCACTTGTTAGGTATCATAGAAAAGGCACCTTTTTCAAGTATGTATTGGAATAGATGGTCTTTTAAGTTCCTTAAAATTCTGAAATTCTCTAATTCCTCTTATTCCTGTTTTTCCTACAAAATGTTCATGTTCCACAAGACTCAGTCCTCACATTTTTGCTCTCCGCTAAATTCTCTCCCTTGGAAAGCTCACTCATTTGCACAGCTGAAACTCTTACCCGTTAAGCTAATGATTCCCAAATCTAGATTCCTAGGCTTTGATCTTTCACTCACTCTGAAGCCCCCTCCCTATACCTGTCCTGGACATCTCCCACAGGAATTCCTGTTTCTATCTCAAATTTACCATAATAGAATCTCTGCCAACTAGCCCTCCACCTTAATTGCTGCCTTAGGTTACATGGTACCAATTGGAGAATATAATTAAAACGCCAGGAATTGCAAAGGATGGTCAAAAAAAGAAGGAAGGATGCTAAACTTTATGAACATAGATGCAATGTAAGTTGCAAAATGGTTTGAAAATGGAAGATTTACACTAACAGTTAGAAGATAAATAAGTTAGGTAAGAATTAGGAGGAGAAACTCACTACAATGACCCAGAGATAGCTGAAGAGTATCAGTAATAATTCCACAATCTTGGGGGCCAGGTGGGACTCCTAATGAGGAAAGAACTAGGGAGTTAAAGACAGTGAAAGAGCTTGGAAGAGATGATGCTAGGAAGGGGATGACTAAAGAAGAATTTCAGTAATCACTGAGGATGCTATGGAAGTGACCAATAAAGCTCTGAACTCACAAAGAGCTAACCACTTCACGGTCTGTTGATGCCTCAATGTAGCACATGAGTAAGTTATACGGCAGGTCTACTGTGGTTTCTACCATGAAATACTGAATATCTCCAAAGCCAGACTCTTTATCCTCCACAAACCAGACTCTCCTGTCAACATCCTTATTTCAATGATACTGCATTTAGTGAACAAAAAAGGATGGCCTAAATAATAAAGTCAGAAAGTGATACCATCTTGTAAATGAAGCCATCAAGCATCAATACAAATGATGGACCAGTACCTATACCAACAGACCTCACTGGAACATTGGTTAGTTTTGCTGAATTGTCTTTACTGATCATGTTAATTTTAGTGGCATTAGTCAGGATCACCCTATTCAGAGATAAGCTCCTCCATTAATTAGATTCTGCCTACTTAACACTCCTCTTCTTCTGAAGTTAATATGCCCCTCCTATTCAGGTCCCGTGACTTCTGACACAGATATGCCTAGAACAGAAAAGGACACAGATGGTGTTGTCAAGGATAGAACTGCCTCTGACCTTGTGACAAAGTTATCATCCCCCAGACTTTTGGTGTACTCTGCTTCTGAGACCTTGGGTAGCCTGTATCATCAGGTGCTGCACAAGGCTTTCTCAGGGATGCACACAGCATTGGGGAACAAAACCAAAAATATACAGACAAAACGACAACTGTACTCTCCAAATCTGCATGATTCTGCCACATCACGCAAAGGTCTTACCTTGTTCTCTTGCTTTTCCTCCTCTCAACACAATCATTCTACAGCTACAACATAGAAGTCAAGTTAGTAATATCTGAGGATATACCCTGATTTTAGCCGCCTACAGGCAAACCCGGATTGGGAAATCGAAGAACTCATTAACACTTATAGCATCAGCTACTGCTTTCCTGCTTCCATAGTTCAACTACCATGCTTTTTGGGATCTATTTGAGGAGGCAATTGGTGGATTCTTTCAATTTCTATTTTGCCCTGTGGCTCTAGAATACCAGGGCAGTTCTCCTTGATAAAGGAATCTCCCAGGAATATTTTCGCCAAATTCCAGAGCTCCCAGATCAAGGAGAAAATACTGCAAGCAGCCAGAAAGAAACAATTTGAGTATTGCAGAAACCCAATCAGAATAACCCAAGATCTGGCAGCTCCTACATTAAGAGATCGAAGGGCTTGGAATATGATATTCCGGAGGTCAATGGAGCCAGAATTAAAACCTAGAATCACCTACCCAGCAAAACTGAGTATCATGCTCCAAGGCAAAATATGGATTTTCAATAAAATAGAGGACTTTCAAGCTTTCTCAGTGAAAAGACCAGAGCTGAATAGAAAATCTGACTTTCGAACACAAGAATCAAGAGAAGCATGAAAAGGTAAACAAGAAAGAGAAATCATAAGGGACTTACTAAAGCTGAACTGTTTTGTTTACATTCCTACATAGAAAGATGATGTGTATGATTCATGAGACCTCAATATCATAGTAGCTGAAAGGAATATGCATATATATATATATATGTTTATGTATATATATATAAGTGAATGTGCATGTATGTATATATGTATGTATGTATGTATGTGTGTGTGTGTGTGTGTATATATATATATACATATATATATAAAGAGAGAGAGAGAGGACACAGTGTGAGTTGAAGACAAGGGGAAGATATCTAAAAGAAATAAAATCAAATTAAGGGATGAGAGAGGAATATATTGAGAGAGGGAGATAGGAAGAGATAGAATGGGGTGGATTATCTCGCATAAAGGTGGCAAGAGGAAGCAGTTCTGTGGGAGGAGGGGAGACGGCAGGTGAGGGGGGAATGAGTGAATCTTGCTGTCATCAAATTTGGCCTGAGGAGGGAATACCATACATACTCAATTGGGTATCTTACCCCACAGGAAAGAAGAGGGAAGAAGATAAAAAAAGGGGGGGATGATGGAGGGGAGGGCAGATGGGGGTGGAGGTAATCAAAAACAAACACTTTGGAAAGGGGACAGGGTCAAGGGAGAAAATTCAATAAAGGGGGATGGGTTGGGAAGGAGCAAAATATAGTCTTTCACAACATGAGTATTGTGGAAGGGTTATACATAATGAAACACATGTGGCCTATGTTGAATTGCTTGACTTCATAGGGAGGGTGGGTGGGAAGGGAAGAGGGGAGAGAATTTGGAACTCAAAGTTTTAAAAACAGATGTTCAAAAGCAAAAAAAAAAAGTTTTTGCATGCAACTAGAAAATAAGATACACAGGCAATGGGGCGTAGAAATTTATCTTGCCCTACAAGAAAGGAAGGGAAAAGGGGATGGGAGGGGAGTGGGGTGACAGAAGGGAGGGCTGAATGGGGAACAGGGCAACCAGAATATACGTCATCTTGGAGTGGGGGGAAGGGTAGAAATGGGGAGAAAATTTGTAATTCAAACTCTTGTGAAAATCAATACTGAAAACTAAATATGTTAAATAAATATATTTTAAAAAATAAAAATAAATAAAAATAAAAATAAAAAATAAAAAAAAGAAATCTGACGAAACCCAGTGTCTTTATATCTTTAAAAATTCAGAGGTTTCATTATACAAACTCCCAAATGGCAGCTTTTTATCAAGACTTTTCAAGTCCAGAAAGATTTCCTCTGGACAGGAGCTATTTAGGCTGAAGCAACCAAAGACCAGTGGTTCCTGATGCTTGACTTCGGCTGGGTTTGGTTTTTTTTTTCCCAAAAAAAAAAAAAGGAAACAAGGAAAGTCAAAAGAAGAAAATGCAGGCTACACCACTATCATTCCATTCCATACTATCAGTCCATTTACTGCACCACACCACCACGCTCGCCATCCCCACTGTCAACAGGACAGGAGTCAGAATCAGAGGAATGAGAATTTCATCTGGTGAGTCTTCCCAATGCACTTTATCCAATGTACATTTTGAAAAGAACTATTTGTGACTCCTGTGAGGAAGACCTCTGTTAGGGGCTTGAGTCAAAAGCACCCCACAATGTTGGTTTCAAGTCCTGTGCAAGAGGTAAAGTTGTTGTAGTATGTGACAAATTCAGTCAAGTTGCACCAATTCTTCATGCCCCCTTTCCTCATCATGTCTTCAAATGCTTTGCTACATGCAGGCAACCTTTCCAGAAAGAGTATTTCATTGCAACCACTTGTTCTTTGACAAGCACTTCAGCTCTGCATCCTAAACCATAGGTCCCTCTCCCTGGCCACAGTCCAGCTGCCTCCCAGGTATACACAGTTTCTCTCCAGAGAATTCCCAGACCACCACTGACAAGCCCCAAATCTACCAAAAATTATTATTTTTACAAGCTTTTATCATCTCTCTTCCCACTGCTAAATTGGACGAATGGGCGAAGTGGGCGAAGCCTACAGGTAAGGAATGGAAAATGTTCACCTCCTGGAAGAGGGGAAGAGAGGGGTTTGAATCTCTAACTTGCTGGGGTGGAGTTTGAGTCCTCCTTAGTTCTGAACTCTGAATTATTTGTTGTTCAGTCGCTTTCCACTTGTGAGGGCATTTGGGGTTTTCTTGGCAAAGATACTGGAGTGGTTTGCCATTTCCTCTCCAGCTCATTTTACAGATGAGGAAACTGAGGCCAACAGGGCTAAGCAACTTGCCCAGGGTCACACAACTAGTAAGTGTGTAAGGCCTGATTTGAACTCAAAAAGATGAATCTTCCTCACCCCAGGCCCACACTCTATCCACAGCATCACCTAGCTGCTCCATACCACCATCCCCTAGGCCCTCCTAAACACTGAATTTCCCCCAGAACTCTCTGAGTCTTTAGCAGTTTAATCATGATTAACCCATTGCTGAGAATCAATTCTTGTGTGCATTTAACTCCCTATCTTGCTAGCTCTTTTTCCAAGAATTCTTTAAAGTTCATTGAATTGTTAAATATTCATCATTTACTTTTGAACAGTTAGGAAACCGACTCTGGAATTGAGGCCCATATTTTTTTTTTATTTTACTTGTATTTATGTCTTTGGTCATTTCTGTGGGGGTTTTGTGGAAAAATCTAATTAAATCCTGCTGTTTGGAGGAATGTGTAATTCCTCTGTGAAACAGCTTAAATTTTCATTCCCTTTATCATTATAGCACTGAATTATGATAATTAAGAGTGTGGTTAATTTTACATTGGAGTTCTATAGGGTTTAATTGCAGAATGTAACTGGATTTTGAAATTTCTCAAGTTTTCTTAAATCCTGAAATATAGTGATCATATTCTTTTCTCTTTTAATATGTTCTGGGACATCAATAATTCTAAAATTCCATCTCCTTAACTTGCTCTCTGAATTTGCAAATTTATCCTACTTCTAGCTCGTTTTCCAGTGGTGGTATTTCCTGATCTTGCTTTTGGCTTTCAACTTGATGTGCTATTCTATGCTTCATTGTATTAATTTGCTTTTGACTATGCTCAATAAAAATTTTAAGTTTTCTATGTCAGTTCATAAATTTACTCATCATCCCCCTTAGAATTTTCTAAGATTCCTTAGCTCTGCACAATTCTTCTTTAATTCTTCCCAGTTTTATCTGCATTCAATTTGTCTTTTTATTCTTCTCAAGATTTAATTTCACCCCTTAATTCTTTGAGTGTGTTTATAGTTCATTTGCACACGTCTCAGGACTCTTTTCTGATAAAAATTCTGATATTATTTCAGTGTGTATATTTTTCCTCTTCTCATTTTTATTAAGCTGTGACTTAAAATTAATTATGGCCAAGATTTTATTTGATTTGATCATTTCAAAATTTAATTTCCTTGTAAAACTACTAGCAACTTCTTCCAGTGTTTCAATTCCAATTATTGAATGGGACTATGGTTCCCTTGTAAACTTTTTTCAGCCACCTTTCCAAACATCACACACACACACACACACACACACACACACACACACAATTTTTTGAAAAGACTGAAGTTCAATGGAGGTTCAAAAACTATGTCACTACCCAGTCAGAATTCATGTTTAATGCTATTTAGTTATTTAGCAATAATCAGCTTATGTGATAGAGAAATAAGATTAGGGTGGGGTGGAGGGGTGGATACAGTTCTCCTTTAACCACCTCAAACAAAATCACAGCTAAGAATAAAGTACAATCTATTTTGATGTTCAGGTATTCAACTAATGACACTTTCCTTTTATTACCACATCCCCTGAGTTCATATCTCCATTGTGAAGTATATTTTGTCTAACAAAGCTTGAAGTCGAGCTGTAGACTTCTCCGTATTTCTCACATTAGTCACTTTCCTCTCATGAACTCTCTGATGTTTAGTTAGGTGAGATCTATGACTGAAGGCTTTACTATATTATTAAATTCATAGAATTTCATTCCAGTATGAACTCTCTAATGTTGAGTAAGGTATGAAATCTGACTAGGAACCTCCCTAAATTCATTACTTATATATGATTTCTCTCCAGTATGAATTCTGTGATGCTAAATAAGGTACATTCCTTGGTTAAAAGATCTCTCACAGTCACTACATTTATAGGAGGTTTTTCTTTCCCATTGTGAAGTCTCTTATGTTGAGTAAGATAACTGTACTACACCTGAAGGATTTCTCACTTTTGTTACATACTTATGGTTTGTCACCAGTATGGATTCTCTGATGTAGAGTAAGGTCTGTATTCAAGTAAAAGGCCTTTCCATATTCATTAAATTTGTATGGTTTCTCTCCAGTATAAATTCTCTGATATTTAGTAAGGGATGACCTGTCACTAAAGGCTGTCCCACCTTCATTAATATTCTAAGGTTTTATTCCAGTATGAACTCTATAATGTTGAGAATGAGATGAAATACTGCTGACAGCTTTCCCATACTCAATATATATGTATATACATATATATACATATATATGTATGTATGTATTTTTTCCTCCAGTATGAATTCTCTGATGTTCAGTAATGTTTATTCAATGAATTCATCACCATTTCTTCTAGTTCCCTAAAATATTTTGGGTTGTTTGACTGTTTCCACACAAAATAAGATCGGTACAGAACTAAATAAGTAAAATAACTTAAGTAGCATTATAATTATTATATTGACTACCCATGAGCAATTAACATTTCTCCAATTATTTAGTTTTGTCTTTATTTCTACAGTGTTTTATGGTTAAATTCATATAGTCCCTGGATAAATCTTGGTAGACATACTCCTAGATATATTATAGCTTCTATAGTTATTTTGTATAGAGTTTCTTTCTATCTCTTCTATTTAAGTTTTGTTGGTTATATCAGAAGAGTACCTTCTTTTCTTATCATTATAAACAATTTATGTAATTTGTAATTATAGTTGGAATTAATGTTTGATAGAACTCACTTGTGAATCCATGTGGTCTCAGATTTTTTTTTCCTTTGGGAGCTCATTTATTTCTTTTTCAAATTTTTTCTAATACAAGGTGATTTAAATAATTTATTTCTTTTGTTAATTAAGTTATTTTATATTTTTCTAAGTATTCATCTATTTCCTCTATTTGTTTTGTTAGCATGAAAAGAGAGAATTCCCAACAACTGAAGACAAAATAAAGGAAGCAATCAAAAACTTATTGTGAATTCTCCCTTTTAATTTTTGATAGGAACAATTTAGTTTTCACTTCATTTTAAAAATTATGTGCAGTGTTTTTATTTTATTAGCTCCTTTTAAAAACTTCTAATTTTATTTATTGATCCAATTGTCTTTTTCTTTCAGTTTTATTACTGCTTCACTCTGTTTAATGCAAGCTCAAATAATGAAAAATTCAATTTGGTGTTAATTAAAATTTAGCAGGTCACATTTAATGAAAGCCAAAATTCAATTACTTGCTGGATATTGCACTTGCCTATCACTGCATATAGATGTGATATGCTGCTACATACCACATTACCAGCAGTTGTGTTATTTTAAGCCCTTAACAAATGGAGAAAAAGCAGAATCCTTTAGATGGAAATGCTGCCAACACACACAAAAAAGAGACTTGCTATTACACTAAAACAAAAATTTGATGTAATTTCTAAAATAAGACAAAATGTTAGTATATTTCAATCTATAGTACAGAATACTATAAAAACACACAGGTGAAATTTTTTTTGTCCATTGGAGCCTTTCATTTGTATGTATGTTTTACACCCTTAGAAAAAGAATCCCAGGATTTTTCCTCCTGCGTGTTTTTGTCTTGCTTCCTCATGGTCCATGATGCCAGCTGAGGTTGTAAGCACAATAAACCCAAACTGACAGGATGGTAGGAGATTATTCTGCCACTTTTCCAGATCTTTCAATTGAACATCAAATCTGGGGCTGATTACACCACACTTGTTTAATCTGCCTGCGAAGTTCACAACAATTTTTCCCCGCTCTGTGATCATCAATGATCTCAAATTTGCCAATATAACCATGCTTCATCATCACAGTTAAGAACCAGACAATTACATTAGAGCATGGCCTAATGAGAACCTGGCATTTTCCTTGCTTTTCTGCATTGTTGATACTTTTGAGAGAATCTGCCAGGGCATTCATGCGCACCACAGTGGCAGCGCTGCAAGATGGCAGAAAGAGAGTGAAATTTTTAAAAAGGTAAAGTTGCATCAGCTTTTTATAGTTTGTGAACAATCACCTCTCTATCATGAAATGGGTACAATGTTTCATCACAAATCCTCTGGAATTACAGTTGATCATTACGTTAATCATAGCTCCTGTATCTTTCATAATTGTCTTTACAATATATTGTCACTGTATAAACTGTTCTCCTATTTCTGCTTACCTCAGTCTACATCAGAAACTTCCCAAGTTTCTCTGAACCATCCCCTTCATCATTTCATAGCACATCAGTGCTCCATCACATTTAGATATCATAACTCATTCAACAATTTCCCAATAAATGGGCATTCCCTGAGTTTCCAGTTATTTGCCACCATTGAAAAGGAGCTGCTACAAGAATTTTTGTATATCTTTGGACTTTGTTTTCATTAGGACTAATCCCTCCTTTAATTTACTCTCTTATTCTCCCTTCTCTTTTTCCCCTTCAGTGACATGTATATCTGTACTCAACTCTGTAACATTTTGACCAGTTCAGATCAGAGTAATGTTCAAGGATCAATCACTCCCACCACCCCTTCTTCCTTGTGTGTATAAACTCCTACTTGTGCACCCCAATTGCATAAGGTAATTTTCCTCCTCCTTCTTCTCTGTCCTTCCTGTATTCTTCTTCCTCTCCCCTTCCATTCTCCTAAGATCATCAAAACATAACCACTCAAAACAAACTTCCTTTATGGCCCCTGATAAGAATGGGGTTATGAAATGACATATACATCATCACCCCATATTAGAATGTAAACATTATTTTTATTTAGCTGTTTGTTTCTCTGGATTTTCATATTTGCACTTCAAAACTTCTGTGCAGCTTTAGTCTTTTCATAAGGAATGCTCAGGAGTCTTCTTTTTCATTACAAATCCACTTTTGCCCCTGTAGGATTATATTGTTTTTTCTGGGTAAGTTATTCTTTGTTGCAAACCTATATACTTTGCCTTCTAGAAATCAAAGCTTTAGTGGTAGCTGCTAAATCTTCTGGAATCCTGACCATGGTTTCTTGGTACCTGAATTCTTCCTTTGTTTGTTTGTAATATTTTCTCTTTGACCTGGAAGCTCTGCATTTTAGCTATAATGTTCCTGAGAGTTTTCATTTTTTTTTGGAGGTAGATACTTTATGTTTCCATTTTGCCCTCTGGTTAGAAGAGACCCGAACAGTTTTCTTTTTTGATTACTTGAAATATCTAGGCTCTGTTTCTTAACCGTGACTTTTAGGTAATCCTATGAGTCTTAAACTATCCCTCAATCTATTTTTCAGTCCTTTCACTTTCGTTTAACATTCTTCTTGTCTCATGGAATCATAATCTCAAGGAGTTTTTTCCTTGCTAAGGTTTTGAACCTGTTGCCAAGAAGCTATTTTTCTTTCCAATTCTTTGTTCTATAGCTCTCATTTCTTTTCCTTTTCCTTTTGTTAGCCCTCTTATTTTGTTTTTAAGGTCTTTTTTATACTAAAGTTTCATCTCTTCCAGGAATTCTAGTTGACTTGTGCCCAAATCATTTTTCTTTCTGATTCTCTGTACTTCAACACTATCCCCCTTTTCCACCCCTTTCAGCTTCCTTTTATGTGTTATCTTCCCCCATGAGAATAAAAACTCTTTGAGAGCAGAAACTGTTTCTTTATTTGCTTGTATATTTATTAAATTTTCTGGGCTTTGGTTTCCTCACTGGTAAAATGGAGAGTTGGACAAGATGACTTTTTAAATTAAAATTTGATAATTTTTTATAAATAGTATTATCAATGCAGTTATTATAAATGTAATTATCAATGAACATTCCAGTATAGAAAAAAGACTGCATATGAAACTATGAAGTTCTGTTATGTAAAGTTTACAAGTGTATATTAAATTTGACAGCAAAAATAAAATGTTCTGTTTGTGTCCCCTTCTGAAGTTCTTATATTTTGTGTATATTAAAATATTTTGATTTTTATTTTCCTTTTCACACCTCTATTATTATGCACTAACTCACTCCCCATCCCCAAGTAAAAGTACTCCCTTACGACAAATGACTAGTCAAGTAAAACAATTAAAGGCCATGTCTGAAGGCACTAGTTTAAAAAAAGACCTTAAAAATTAAATGAGAGGCCTAACAAAAAAGGGAAAGGAGTAAGAGATATAGAATGAAGAAATGGAAAGAGAAATAGCTACTGGGCACAGCAGGTTCAAAACCTTACCCAAGGGAAAAACTCCCAGAGATGATGATTCCATGAGACAAGAAGAATGTTAAACCAAAGTCAAAGAACTGAAAAAATAGAAGCCAGACCACTCCTGCCTCAGTCAATCTATACAAAAGGACCTATTCTCCACCCAATCTTACCAGAGTAGAACAGTGGTGGTAAGAATTCCACCTAGATAAGATTCTCTTTACTCCTTAATCAGAACTGGGTTCTCCCAATTGGGTGGGGTGTTGCTCAAGATTGAGGAGAATGTCTCATGGTCAGCTCTGTCCTTCACAAGAAATGGGCTTTGAAAATTGGTCATTGTGGCAGACAGGTGGCACAGCGGAAAGAGCACTGGATCTTGAGTCAGGAAGACGCATCTTCCCGAGTTCAAATCTGGCCTCAGACAGACTAGCTGTGTGACCCTGGGCAAACCACTCAACCATGTTTGCCTCAGTTCCTCATCCATAAAATGAGCTGGAGAAGGAAATGACAAACCATTCCAGTATCTTTGCCAAGGAAACCCTAAATGGGATCACAAAGAGGCAGACACAACTGAACAACAACAAATAACAACTTCTTGGCTTCAAGGAAGGCCCTCTCTCCAGTATGTTATGCTTCAGCACCTAAATACACACAAAAAACTATTCAGACCCTGGTATCTAGATTTGGTTGGTATATTAAATTTCTAGATTGGTATGTTTTTTTAAATTGGTTATTAATAAGAAAATAATCATTTCTCTCATATCCAAGGGGTCCTGTCTTCAGTTCATCATCAAGGAGTGGACCAGAGCAAGTAAGCAGTTAAGCAGTTAACTTAATTCAGTAGTTAAAACTTAATTCAACATATATCCATCAATTAGGCACACGGCATTAGGGATACAAAAAACAATAGTCCTTTATTGCCTTTACCTCACTTGAGAAATTATGCCTTCTATTTCAAAAGTTTTATTGACCTCAGACAGCATCATTGTAATAGGAATGCCCTAGAGGCCCTTTGCCCCCAATTTCCAGCAACAGAGATGGTGACTTAAGTTAGGTAGCCTTATTTGTAAGGAAGAAAGACTATGATTTAAATGTAGGCCAGAAACCCAGTCAGGACACCTCTTAATTTCCTTGATTTCCAGAAATGTCTAAAAGTCACTCAAGGCTTGTTCTGTGGCTGAGGTGAAACCATGGTACCCATCGTGACCAGGAGTCTTTAAGCTTACTACCCACAGACTGAGTACAGGGGATAAAACCCAGACCTTGACAAACACTACAACATGATTTGGGGAGGAGAGTAATAGAGGAAAGGAGGGCAATAAAAAATTTTTAAATGTCCTTGATTTCTTAATTATGAGTGGGCGAAGGCTTCTCCACTAGTCCCTGTCCAATATCCATGAAAGCAAAAGATCTCACCTCCAATACCCGTATTTCACCATTACCAACTGCCCAATGTCTACTTCAACTACTTGGGAACGAAATGTTCCACCTCTTAACTTGAGAATGGAGATCTTTTCAAAGGTGTCACTCTATTGGGAGACTTAGAAAGCCCCAAGTGAGACATGCCTTATCATGCATATACTAAAGATATACTGAAAAATAAATGTTTAAAACTGAAGAGAATTCACACTACCATGGAATAGGAGAGGTGCCTTTCAAAACTATTCTACTCTTCTTTATATCCAGTTGCTCACTGAGCACTTGAGTTATATCTCAACCCCTGGCTATTGCATATACATCCCAGTCCCTTGAGCATAAATGAAAAGGCATTCTACTTTCTTATACAAAGTAGCTTAATTTTTAAAATTCATTATACCTGAGAGTTAATTTTGAGGAGAAGTGAACTGAGATCAGGAAAACTTTAGATAGACTGATGAATTGATTCATACTCAAATATTCAAATGGATCTCTGATCTCACCAAAGTGGTTGTTCCGTCCAACTGATAAAGATTGAAACCCATCCATTCTTCTTTATTCTGTATGACTGATGTCCACCTCCTCCCATAAGTTCATCACATAGAGACCACCCTAAGTACTTGGGGGCCTACCTCACTTCCTCTTGACATCTTGAGAATATTAGGACTATTCAACAGTTCTCTCTTATTTTTGCCATGTGACCAACCCATGTTCTTTTTCAATCATATAGTTCTCTATTTATAACCTTTACTCCAGTTCTTTTTCTAAATCCCTGATTTATTACATGTTGCAGCCTGCTCATATCTGATACAATTCTCCACTGCCTTTGTTTAGTAGTAATTTTTCACTTTTTGGAGACTAGTATTCCATGTCTTCCAGCCACACAACATAGACAGAACAGTCTATCCATAAGTACTAAAAGTTCTCCAGCTATTTGTTTTTCATTTCTTAAAAGGGGGCATTTATATAGAGCCTACTACAGTTCCTGTACTGTGTGCTAAGCAATTTACAGATATTATTTCATTTGATCCTCACAACAACCTAGGAGATAGGTACTGTTATTATCTCCTTTTTACAGTTAAGGAAATAGGCCAAGTAACTTGCCCAGGGTCACACAGTTAATAAGCTTCTGAAGCTAGATTTCACCTTAGGTCCTCCTCACTCCAGGCCCAGGCTCTATCCATTGCACCATCTAGATGACCAGGTGGAAAAGTATTCTGTGATTCAATACACATACATACACACACAAGGACACACATGAGCACACATGCACACACATACAATCTAGAACAATATTGAGAGTGCTTTGGTAGATTGACTCCTGAATATTTTATACATTTTGTATTTATTTTGAATGGGATTTCCCTTTCTATTATTTCCTCTTTAATTTTTATTATTATGTAGAAATTATATTGGTTTCTGCAACTTTGTTGAAGCTATTAAAAAGTAACACTACTACCAAAGATAACTAATAGACTTTATTTTATATGCATCAATCAAAGAGATGCTTTATAGAAATCAAAAAAATAGTAACAAAATCTATTTGGAGGAACAAGATAAATATCAAGCAAGGGAAATAATGGAAAATGGAAGAAAAGAAAAGGGAATAGCACTTCCAGCCCTCAAACTATATTATAAAACAGTAACCATCAAAACCATTTGGAATTGGTTAAAACTATATATATATATATGTGTGTGTATATATATGTGTGTGTATATATCTATATATACATATATATACACATATATATATATAGTGTGTGTGTGTTTGTGTGTATATATATATATATATATATATATATATATATATATATATATATGTGGATCAATGAAACACACTGGACATGGGAGGATAAAAAATAACAGAACTCAAAAACAATGTTTGATAAACCCCAAAATATAAATTACTTAGGAAAGAAAATCCTTCATCCAAAAAAGAAAAGAAAATTCTATTTAATTAAAACTGCTGGAAAAACTAGAAAGTAGTCTGAAAGAAATTAGCCTTTGACCAACTTCTTAACCGTATCACACAATAAATTCAAAATGGATACATGACTTTAATATTAAAGATCTTATGATTTAAAAAAAGGAGAAGCAAATATAGTTTTTATACCTATGGGTAAGAGATGTATCCCGAAAAAAAGGACAGAGGCAATTAGAAATCAGTTAATTAACATGCATTTATTAAGTGTCAGGCACTATGCTGTGTGTGCTAGGGCTACAAAGAAAGGTAAAAGACAGTCTCTGCTCTCAAGAAGCTTACATTCTAAATAGCAAGACAACATACAAACAACTATATAGAAAAAAAGATACATGTAGGATTAATTGAGGTAACCAAGAGAGGAAAGCACTAGCGTTATGGGGTATTAGAAAAAGGCATTTTGCAGAAGGCGGGACATTAGCTAACTCTCAAAGGAAGCCAGGAGACAGAGATGAGAGAGAATTCCAAAGATGAGGAATAAGAAGCAGTTGGAGATGCCAAACTGGAGATCAGGAGACAAATTAGGGAAGTAGATCTGGGAATGAGATAGAGATGATAGTTGAAACCACAGGAGCTGATGAAATCAATAAGTAAAACAGTACAGAAATCAAGAAGATTCAGGACAGTGTCTTGGGAGACTCCCAAACTAAGCAGTTGATGGATGCAACCTAGATGAAGATCCTGCAAAGGAGACACAGAAGAAACAATAAGACAAATAGGAAGAGAACTAGGAGAAAAATAGTATCAGGGAAAAAGTACTATCCAAGAGAAGATAGAATCAAGGAAAAGAGGGTAATCAACAGTGTCAAAGGAGAAAAAGAATTTTCATTACATGAAATGGAAAAGTTTCATCACAAACAAAATTAATGCATCTAGTTTAAGAAAAAAAGGAGCTGAATGGGAAAAAAATCTTTGTATCAAATTTATCTAATAAGAATAAGGTATCCAAAATAGAGGCAACTAACAGATCTCTCTCTCTCTCTCTCTCTCACACACACACACACACACACACACACACTCACACATAGAGTCCCCAAAGTGCAATTTAAACACCCCCTCCTCTCCCTTACTCTCTCTATATATATATGTATAATTTGTGTGTGTGTGTGTGCGCGCGCGTGCGTGCGTGTGTGTGTGCATGTGTGTGTATAGTTCCAAAAGTCTTAGGGCAGATATGTGTATGTATGTATGCATGCATGCATGTGTGTTTGTTTTGTTGTTGTTCAGTCATATCAGACTCTTCATGACCCCATGGACCATAGCATGCCAGGCCCTTCTGTCCTCCACTATCTCCCAAAGTCTGTGCAAGCTCATGTTCATTACTTCCATGACACTATATATCCATATCATCCTCTCTATAAACACAAACAAGTGGTTAAAAGATAAGAATAGTTCTCAAAAGAAGAACATCAAACTATTAACATCCCTAAAAAAGAATGTTTCAAATCACTAATAAAAGGGGGAAAACATATCAAAACAACTTTTTCACCTCATACTCAGCAAAGCAGCAGAGATGACAAACGATGGGAATAGTCCATGTTGGAGGGGTTGTGAAAAGATAAGAACACTGATGCAGTGCTGATGGAGCTGTGAATCAGTACAATCATTCTGAAAAGCAATTTGGAATTATGCAAAGTGACTAAACTGTCCATACCCTTCGATCCAGAGATTCAATTATATTGTTATTAAAATATATCCTAAGAAGGTCATTGATAAGAAGAAAGTCCCCACATGCATCAAAATATTTATAGCAGCACTTTCTGTGGCAGCAAAGAGCTGAAAACAAAGTAGATGTCCATCAATGGGGGAATGATTAACCAAAGTGTGGAACACAAATGTAATGGAATATTATTATGCAGTGAGACAAACATGATGAATAGAGAGAAGCATGGGAAGACTTACATGAAATGATGCAGAATGAAATAAGAACCAAGAAAACAATATATGCAGTGATTATTACAGTGAAAATAGAACAATCATAAAATATTGAAAATGAATGTTGTAAAATTACAAAGAACAAGCGTGGCTCCAAAGAAGAGATGAGGATACATCTTCCCTTACTCTTTGGAGGTATGTCAGCTATGTAACTCCTCTAGCTTCTCCACTTTTCATCTCTTACTCTGAAAAATAATCAAATCAGTCAACAACCAGCACAACGGAGGGCTGCTGGCACAGGTTCTTTGATCTGCTTTTCTAAGGAAAGCAACTTTAAGGGGTTAACAGTCTCACTTTAATTAAACATACATATATGATTCACTCAGTTCAGGGGAAAAAGTCAGCACCCTGAACTTCAGAGCAAATACAAACAGAAAAGATAATCAAATCAAAATAACACAAATCAGCAGATGGCTTCTGTTAATAGCAATACATACACAGTTACCAGAGAGAGAAGCAACAACATCTGGGTTTTTCAAAGCTGGAGGGCTGTGACGGCTACCCAGAGTCTCATCTGGTCAAATCACACAACACTCTTCCAGTGAGTGAGAGCCCCAAAAACACCAATCTCAGATCTAATATACAAGTCAGAGGGCATCACAACCATGGAACTCAAACCCATGTGAAATAGGCTTTCTTGTTTCTTAAGCAGGTCATCAAAGACTCTTGAGTCAATCAAAGAAACAAAGGCAAGATTCATCAAAGGTACTTGACTGCTTTAGTGCTGAGAACTCCTAAAGAAAAAACAAAAACAAAAAGTCCCACCCTGATTACCATCACACAGCTATGTAACTCCTCTACCCAGTTCACTTTTCATCTCTGGCTCTGAACAATAATTAAATCAGTCAACCAGTCAACAAGCATTGATTGAGTGTGTACTATGTGTCCAAAAAAAAAAACTGTGCTAAGTGCTTGGGATACAAAGGAGGGGAAAAGTCCCTGTTCTCAAGGAGCTCTTGGTATAATGGAGGATACAATGTGAAAACAACTATGTACAAATAAGATATATGCAAGATATATAGTTGGAGAGTGTCTCAAAAAAGGAGTAAAATTAAGGAGGACTGGGAAGTGCTTCTTGCAGCTGGGATTTTAGCTGACACTTGAAGGAAGCCAGGGAATCCAGATGGCAGTGGTAAAAAGGGAATAAAGTTCTAGGCAGGGGGACAGCCACTGAAGACAGTTGGAGTTGAGAGACAGTGTCATCTCTGAGGATCAGTAAGGAGGCCAGTAACACCGGATCACAGAGTACATGGAGATGAGTAAAATGTAAGAAACCTGGAAAGGTCAGAAGGTGCCAGTTATGAAGGACTTTAAAAGCCAGAGAATTTAAGGTTGACCCTGGAAGTAACAGGAAGCCACTAGAGTTCACTGAATAGCGTGTGTGTGTGTGTGTGTGAGTGGGGGGGAGGGGAGAGGGAGAAGGAGGGAGAGAGGGGGAGAAAGAGAGAGGGGGGGGGAGAAAGAGAGAGGGGGGGGGAGAAAGAGAGAGAGAGGGGGGGAGAAAGAGAGAGAGATGGGGGAGAGAAGAGAGAGAGGGGAGAGAGAGAAGAGAGGGGGGAGGAGAGAGAGAGAGAGAGAGAGAGAGAGAGAGAGAGAGAGAGAGAGAGAGAGAGAGAGAGAGAGAGAGAGAGAGAGCGCGCGCGCAGACCTAAGCTTTGGGAAGACTAATTTGACAGCTGAGTGGTGGGTGGATGGACTGGAGTGGGGACACCTGAGATGGGGAGACCAATTAGAAGGTGATTACAATAGTCCAGGTGAGCTGATACTGGCCTGAACCTGGGCGGTAGCAGTTTCAGAGAGATGCGGGCATATACAAGAGATGTCACAAAAGTAGAAACGATAGGACTTGACAACTGATTTGATGGAGGATGATTAAGGATGACACCTAGACTGCAAACCTGAGTGACTTGAAGGATGGATAGTAATAGGGAAGTTTGGAAATGGGAAGGGTTTGGGAGAAAAGATGAGTTCAGTTTTAGACATGTTGAGTTTAAGATGTCTAGGAGACATTTACGATGTCACAGGTGGCAGCTGGAGATTCAAGACTGGAGGTAAAAAGAGAGGTTAGGGCTGGATAAGTAGATTTGAAAGTCATCTGCAAACAGGATAACTGAAATCATGGGAACTGATAAGATTGTCAGGTGAAATAATGATGAGGAAGAGCATCCAAGACAGAGCCTTAGACACCATGATAAGTAGGTATGACCTAAACGAAGATCCAGCAAAGGAGACGGAGAAAGAGCAACCAGACAGGTAGCAGGGGCTCCAATACTATTATTTCTAATTGTGAAGAAGGAATGACGATTGATACCTTACTTGTTTCACTTCCACCACTCACCAATGCCTATGACTACTTGTCAACCTCTACCATTAGGATATCAGCTCCTTGAGGGCAGGAACCATCTCACTTTTTGTAATCATACCCTTATATCCCCAGTGTTAAGCACAGGGCCTGGCCCACAGCAAACACTGACCACATGCTTTTTCATTCATTCATTCATGGCTCTGCTTTCACAAGTCAGTGCTTGGACATTACATAGACAGCTGATTCAGAGCAACTCACCTTACAAGTCATTTCCTATTCGATAGTCAGTTTCAATTTTTGTGATATTAGACTATGCTCATCATGTTCCTTTGAAGAGTGTTCATGAAACACAAGTAGGAGGCTTCTATGTAATCTACAAGTCTGGCCACTTTCATTCCTTTTTCTTGATCTATATATTACAATATAATTCTCATCATCTTCACATTTTTCTACCTTTACTTTAAAGTCACCAGGTATTAAAATGTTAATTTTATTGAGGTCTTTGTAATGTTTGGACACCTTTGTCTTCTGAAAAGGATGTTGATGCATAAACTGCAATTATTTTTACAGAAGTTGTTTTACAAATACTTATAATGAGCATTGCCATATGAGGTGACCAAATAAACCATGAAATGTTTCTTGTTGCTTATGGGCAGACAATAAAATTAACTAAAAAAATTCCTTTATTTACTTCTCCAAAGAGAATATAATATAGCTCCCCCTTTCAAATTAGCAGTGAATTCCCTGTCTTCTGGTTTTGTTTGTAGTGAGAATGTCAAAACCGACAGATTCATTTCTTCTCATTTTGTGGTCCCTGGGCAAGGCTTGCATTTAGCATACCTAAATAATTCAATTCAATAAACATTTATTAAGCACCTACTATGTACTAAGCACTGTGCTAAGCTAAGGAGACACAAAAAAGATAGATAATCCCTGTCCTCAAGGAGTTTACAATCTAATGGGGGAGAAAATAAGCTGAGAAGGTTGGTAGGGGGTGGGGGGAAGGAACGTGATGTTCTACAGAGTCAAAAGAAGCAGAGCTGTTAATGGAAGAAGGAGAGTTACTTGGAAAGTTCTCAAAATCCTGAGCCCTCCAGAAAGGAAGGTTTTGAGAAGAGTTTATTGCTCCAGCCTCTAACCTTCCAAACATCAAAGAGAGGCAACTGAAGGAATTAAGAAAGTATAGAGTATCAAAAACTAAATCAATCTACATGGAGAAGGAAGTAGGAGGTAATTTTGGAGGGAGCAATAATGGTGACTATTTGGGTCTATAAGGTGTCACAGTGAACATCACATTCCCTTCTCCCCCCTCTACTTTCCCTTTCCTTGTGGGTTAAAGAATTGGCCATTTTCTCACATGTTGTTCCACCAATTGTGTACCTAGAGCCCAAACAGGATTTAAGTTACTCTACTGAACGACTCCAAAGTTAGGGAGGTATCCTGTCAAGTCAGGGCTTATGGAAAACCTTAGCCATAGATTCCCTTATCAGAGAAGGAAAGATGCTTAGTCATGGCCTGAAAAATACCTGTGCATTTATGTCAAAACCTTCTCCACCAACCTGCCACCATTACTAGATTATTAGAAGGAGTACACAGGAGTAAGGGCCATTTTGCATTTTTCTTTGTTTCATGGGTTGCCAAAAAAAATTACCACCAAGTGCCCATCTAATGGTCATTAGATAGGCAGGTCCTTAGAAAGCAGACTTCTGTGGCTGGGAACATACTCAAAGCCTGTCCAGTGTTAAAGAATCTTCTAGGGCTTGTGCTTTGTTAACATAGCCTTTGAGACCCCAGAGTCACTTCCTCTTATTTCCTATACATAGCTTGCTTGTACAACTGGAACTCTTCACTTTCTTTGTATTCCTGGCATAGTGCCTGGCATAGTAGGCACTTAATAAATGTTTATTGGCTGACTGAAAATGGATACGAAAAACAATAATTCTGGTACAATGGTCATAAGTTTATAGAACTTAAGGTAAAAGGCCCTATGGTTCACCTTGTCAAATCCTATTTTGCAAGATGAAATCAAGGCCCATAGAAGAATGATTTGTCCAAAATCTCTATTTCTAAGTGTCAGAGAAAGAATTTGAACCATAGGTCCTCTGTACTCCAAATTTAGCACTTTCTCCATTTTATGGTGCCATGAACAGAAACAGAGAAAATGGTACAAGGGCCAGGTTTAGGGGGAAAGGTGTACATGTTGGGACTGGCATGCCAGTGAGATAGCCATAGGTATCTAGTAGCTAGCTAGATATCGCAGGGAATTTGCTCCAGATCATAGTATCTATGGATTTCTGAGTCATCTGCATAAAACTAACAGCTAAACCCATAGAAGAGAATGAAATTGTCAAGGGAGAAAAAAATGTAGTTCACTGGCAGAGGCAGCTGGTGGCACAGCAAACAGTGTACTGGCCCTGAAGTCGGCACAATACACCCAAGTTCAAATCTGGCCTCAGACACTTACCCACTGTGTGACCCTGGGCAAGTCACTTAACCTGTTTGCCTCAGTTTCCTCTACTGTAGAAGGGGATAATAGCCCCTACCTCCCAGGGTTGTTCTGAGATTTTTGAAAATACTTAGCACAGTGCCTAGCACATAGTAGGCACACACTATATAAATGTTTACTCCCTCCCTCCTCACAGATCCTGTATGTCCCTCCTTTTTTCCTACTCAGAAAACAACAAAAGAACTGGAAAATCATTGACAAGTGAAACTGCTTAATCAAGATTCAAATCCAAAGTAAAATTGTAGACAGCTTTGGAGGAGTGGGAAGGAAAGGGAACCATTGTGGAAGCACCTGGACAGAGCATGCAGAGTTAAAGATATTGTGGGAAAGATGCCAAGTTCATTATCACTGGAAGGACTGGCACTATGAGTTCTCACTGCTCAAGTCCCCACTAAATCAATAAATTATATTCAGTGACAACACAGAATTTGTCCTGGTTCCTGCTAATGAAGGAGACTATGGAGTGAACAAATAGCCCCTAATCCTGAAGATCAGAATTGGTTAGGTGGAATGAAATCTTCAGAATCAGATCAAAAACATCTGTTGGTCCCTTTGCAATAGCAGAATCTACATCACCTGACCATAGCTAGTGATCTATGTTTGCCTTCACAGGATTTACTAGAGCCTCTGTAATAAAATATAGCAGCCCAGGGGCAGCTAGGTGGCGCAGTCAGTAGAGCACCGGCCCTGGAGTCAGGAGGACCTGGGTTCAAATCCGGCCTCAGACACTTGACACATGTACTAGCTGTGTGACCTTGGGCAAGTCACTTAACCCCAATTGCCCTGCCAAAAAAAGCAAAAAAAAAAAAAAAAAAAGAAAAAAGAAAATATAGCAGCCCAGACTGTGAAGCCACTAAAATTTACCAGGTATAACACCTAAGGTATCAACTAACATCTGAATAGAGACCAACAGGGATAAGAAAAAGGACAGTCTTCTCAACAAGAGGAAACCAGTAGGGTGAAAAGGGACAAAGACAGAAATATTCAAAGACAAACCACTTGTTTTATATTTCAGCAGGAAACCAGCACTAATAGCACATTACCAGACTGCTTCAGGGATTGTAAAACACTTTCTTCACAGCCTATTGAAGTAGTTCGTACAAGTACTGTTGTGCCATTTTACAGATGATAGTAACTTCACATGTTAACTGTTTTACTCAGTTACAGGGCTGGAGGCAGGGTTCAGATCCAGCCCTCACAACTCTTTCCACTATGCCACCCTGTCTTTCCCTATTGACAACCCAACTACCCTGAACCTGATGCAATTATCAAGAAAATTTCTGGTCTAATGAGGCTTCTTCCAGGGTCGGGCTGAGGCTACAGAAGGCTTTGCATAAATGCACAGGTATTTTTCAGGCCATGGTGTTTTAACAATCGGCTAGCAGCTCCTGTGGGGGCGTAAGATCCCCCCCACAGCCAGCACCCAAGAGGCTGCTGGCACATCAGGAAAGCACAGGTTCTTTTCATCTGCTTAAACAAGGAAAGCACGGTGAAGGGGTTGACCAGCTTACTTTAATCCAGCATTCACTTAGCATACAGACAACATTCATTTAGCTCAGGGGAAAAAAACACCAGCATTCAGTTAGTTCAGGGGAGCATACAGGCAAGTATCAACAGACAGGCCAAATACAGATTACAGTCAGCTAGTTCAGGGGAACAAACAGCCAGCACCCTGAAGTTCAAAACATTCATTTAGTTTGGGGGGAAAACAAACCAGCACCCCAAACCTCAAAACCAAAATACAAACAAATTACAAACATCAACAGACAGACCCAATACAATTCATAGTTACCAACATCTGGGCTCAGCCTGAGAGCAAGGGCTGGCCCAGAGTCACGCTCCCTGCTGCTCCCACACCAACCGGAAAAGGAAAGAGCTCTTCAAGCTGTCCTCTCCCCTCATAGTTTTTGACATCATCAAGTGCTGCCTGAATGACCAGGGCCGATTGGTTCTTGAGTTGGCCTCTCCCCCTAGCATAGACCAGGTTAACACCCAATAGGGCGTGGCTCTGGAGTCAACACCTCCCCTCAGCCAGCCCCATGACTCATCACACAGGAAGTTCTCTTCTTCCTGGCATGGTTTCTGGGCTTCCTGCCCCGGAAGTGAAGCCCCAGCGCCCAGCAAGGCTCAATGAGGTAAGCTGAGTCACTCAAAGAAAACAAAGGTCACTCTGGTTACACATGGCTAGGCATCTTTACTTCCCTGATAGAGGAATGCATTGCTAGAGTTTTTCTTAAGCTCTAACTTGACGGGATATCTCCCTAACTCTGGAGTCACTCAGTGGGGTAACCACACAATTGATAGAACAAGATGTGGAAAAACAACTAATTCTTCTACCCACAAGGAAAGGGAAATTGGGGGGAGGGGAATGGAATGTTCACTGTGACACCTTACAAACCCAGATATTTACCATTATTGCTCCCTTCTCCAAAATTACCTCCTACTTCCTTCTCCACTGCCTCCCTCTCCAAACACTATTCTCTATGACATTTCAGACAGTATGGGAAAAGAGAGGGTTCCCTGCAGGGGAGCTGAAGGACGCAAAGTATCTTTTTTACTCCCCCTTCATTATAAGAACAAATATAAAGGAAATAGGATGATGGTATAATTCAGGGCTGTCCAACCTTAGGTTTTTATTGAAACAATAGACAATATATTTTGATTTGCCATTTTAGTGACAGCTCTGCTGCGGTCTCTCAGCTTCCTTTACTAAAAGCACTTATGTAAATTTCTATGCTTGTAGGCAAGCTGCATAAATCGCACTGCAGATGGCCCGCAGGCCACATTTTGGACAGACCTGGTATAATTTATGACCAAGAAATCCAACATGGAGCCTTCTGGACAAGGGGATGCTTGAGATTTAAAGTTTTCACTAAATAAATAGCATAAATGAATTTGGCAAAGTGGATCACAGGCCTATTGCTAGCAATGCATAAGAAACTAGTAAGTAATATGTACATTTCCAAAGTGTCATTTCAAGCAGGCTTAGATAAATCACTAAATATAATGTGACTGCACAATTAAAATGCATGCAGCTTGCTTATAAATAAATTTCTGATCACAACCCAAAATTTGCCAACCAATGTCAAAAAGGTTACAAAATAAAAGATTATTTAAGCAAAAAGAATAAACTAAATTACACTTAGGTACACTAAGAAAATGGTAGGGTTTTTTTTTGTGATGGAAGAACTGATTTAGAAAACAAAGAGCATTTTTCAAAAAGTCAAAGTTCAATGGGACACCGGAAATAGGAAGTTTAAGTAGCCAATGATTTATTTATAAAATTTCTCTCCACAACAAATTCACTAATGTTCAACAAGGTGTATAATTCAAATGAAACCTCTCTCCCAACAGTCAATTCAGTTGAATTCAATAAGCAATTTATTATATAAATAGTGTGCAACCTCGGGCCAGATCTTGAAAGGATACAAAAGCTAGATAAGACACAGTTTCTGCCCACACAGAGCTTACATTCTAATAAATGAGATACAAACAAATAACATTACAAAACAATTTATTAGTGCAAACATAGTGCTTTGTAAGTTCTGTGTGGGGAAAGGGCCATTACCAACTAAAGTAATTAAGAAGGGAGATTTGAGTTTGGTCTTAAAGCATCCGTAAGAATACAAGTGAAATTGAGTGATGAGGATATTCCAGACATAAGGAACTCCATGAGCAAAGGGAAGAAGGCGAAAAATAACAAGATATGTATGGGGTAAGGCAAGTATGTCTAGTTTGGTTGAACCAGAGTGACAGGCACTAGATTTCAGAGAAATTTAAATGACAAAGGGATTTGAAGATTACTCTGTGAGCTATAGGAATCTGCAAGAGATTTTGAACAGACAAATAAGTATAACTCTCTCTCTCTCTCTCTCTCTCTCTCTCTCCATAACTAGCAGTAGTAGGAAGGATGAATTAGGGGGAAAAAGGGGAAGTACATGAAAGAAGTTGGCTATTGCAGAAGCCTAGACAGGAGATAGAAACTTGTACTGCAATGGCAGCAGCAAGAATAAGGAGGAGTGTGATGACATAAGAAATACTCTCCAAGTAAAATTAGCAGGACTTGGTAACTTGAAATGTGATGGAAAGAACTAATAACACCAAGGTTTTAAAATCTGGGAGCCTGGGGTGAATGATGGTGCCTTTGACAGAAACAGTGAAATCAAATGCAGTACAGGTAGATGGGAAATATTTGTCTGGAGTGACAAGAACTAGAAATAAAAACTCAGTTTCTTAGACATGTTAATAAAATTCCCCAAAGACCACATATAAAGAAAAGAGATGGGCTGTGTGCCGGACCTAGAGTCAATGAAGACCTAAGATCAAATCTAGTCTAAGATACACAGTAGCTGTGGGACCTTGGGCAAGCCACTTAACCTCTGCCTTCCTCAGTTTCCTCATCTATAAAGTCGGGATAATAAAAGCACCTATCTTTCAGAGTTGTTGTGAGGATAAAATAAGACATTTGTAAAACATTTTGGAAATCTTAATGTGCTATATAAATGCAATCTACTATTAAATACAAAACCATGTTGAAAATCTACCTTATAAGGTTGAAAAAAGAAAGTCTCTAGTTCATAAGAGCAAAGGAAGTTTAAAGATGTAAGAGAAGAAGAAATACAATTTAATGTTTTTGAAAACAAAATTAAGGTATAAAAAAGAAAGGATCAACATTGTTGAGTATTTCATTTTTTATCTCTGTAAGCACTGCAAAAAATAAAAAAGACACCAAATTTGAACATTAGCACAATATTGGTTACTCATGAGAATGTAGTTTTGATAGAGTGGTTATTAGGACAGAAACCAGATTACAAGTTGTTGAGGAGATCATGAATAGTAAAGAGGTGGAAGCAGTAAGCAAATTATTTTTTTTGAGCTAATAATAGGGATGATAATAGCTAGCATTTACATACTGTTTTAAGGTTTGCAAAGCACTTTAACAAATATTATCTCATTTTAGCCTTACAGCAATCCTGGGAGGTAGGTGCTTATCATTATCCTCATTTTATAGATGAAGAAATTGAGGCAGACAGAGGTTAAGTGACCTGCCCAGAGTACATAGCTGTATCTGAATTCAGGTCTTCCTTATTCCTGGTTCAGTGTTCTTCTCACTCACTGCACCACCTAGCCACCTAAGATTCTGGTAAGTTTAACAAAGAGAAAAATGGGATAGTATCAAAATAAAGTAGTGTCACGGGCCTTGTTTTTGTACTAGAGAGACCTGAACAAATATGTCTGTATACAACTGGGAAGGAACTAGTAGAAAGGGAAAAACTGAAGGTGCACAAGAGGACAATTGCTGAAGTAAAGGCCTCAAAGGAGAAAACATCAAAGGTGCAGGAAGAGAAATTAGGTACCACTTCTAGAAAGAAAGAAAAGAGTGGGTAATGATTTTGTGAGTTTTTGAGGAAAGAAGATGAAGGAGCGCCTGTGAAATTGCTGTTTTCAGTAAACTAAGAGGCTAGGAGTTGGGGGTGGCCAGGGATTATGAAAGAGTAAGATGGTTGGAACTGATGCTGTATAGGTTGGCTTAATTTTAGTGCTTTTCTTTAGTATAAATTTTCCTATTTTGAATAAGTCCTCTGTTTGAAATCCCTACATTAATTATATTCACAAGGATTTACCTCATTAAGGCTTCTCTCCAGCATAAATTTTCTGATGTTTAATGAACGATATGCTCCAATTAAAGATCTTCCTACATTCATTATATTTATGCGCTCTCATACCAGTATGAATTCCATAATGGAAAAGATGAACTGTGAAGTTTTCTAATTCATTAATTTATGTTTACTCAAAGATGAATTCTGATATTCAGCAACATATGTACAGAATCAGTATGCCTTCCCATTTTACATTTGTGGAGTCTGCCATCAGTATAAATTCTGATTTTTTAAGTAAAAGTGTGGTTTTTTTATATTTATCACATTCACAGAAGTTTCTTTCCAGGATGAACCATTTGATGCAGAGTAAGCTGTATGCTTTGGTGGAAAACCATCCCCCATATATTACCTAAATGTGATTTCTTTATTAAGAATTGTCTGACGTTGAGTATGCTGTCCTCTCTGGAAGAAAGCTTGTTCATATTTATTATGTTTAGCAGATGTCTCACCAATGTGACTTGTTTGATGTTGAGTAAGATGTTTTTTCTCACAGAAGCTTTTTCCACATCCGTAAGGTTTCTGTCCATTATGCATTGTCTGATGCCGAGTGCGTTGAGTACTCCACCGGAAGGCCTTCCCACATTCACTACATTCATAAGGTTTTTCTCCAGTATGACTTATATGATGTTGAGTAAGCTGGGTGCTCAGACGGAAGGCTTTCCCACATTCATTACATTCATAAGGTTTCTCTCCCGTATGAATTGTCTGATGTCGAGTAAGCTGTGTTTTCTGGCGGAAGGCCTTCCCACACTTGTTACATTCATAAGGTTTCTCTCCATTATGAATTGTCTGATGCCGAGTACGCTGTGTGTTCCAGCGGAAGGCCTTTCCACATTCATTACATTTGTAGGGTTTCTCTCCAGTATGAATTATTTGATGTTCAGTAAGGTGTGTGATCTGGCGGAAGGCCTTTCCACATTCATTACATTCATAAGGTTTCTCTCCATTATGAATTGTCTGATGTCGACTAAGCTGTGTACTCTGATGAAAGGCCTTACCACATTCACTACATTCATAAGGTTTCTCTCCCATATGAATGGCCTGATGTCTAGTGAGTTGTGTGCTTAGGCGGAAGGATTTCCCACATTCATTGCATTCATAAGGTCTCTCTCCAGTATGAATTGTCTGATGTCGAGTAAGCTGTGTTCTTTGACGGAAGGCCTTCCCACATTCATTACATTTATAGGGCTTTTCTCCAGTATGAATTCTGTGATGGTAAGTAAGGGACGATCTATGACTGAAGACTTTCCCACATTCATTACATTCATGGGGTTTTTCTCCAGTGTGAATTGTCTGATGTTCAGCAAGGTGTGCACTCCGGCGGAAGGCCTTACCACATCTGATACATTCATAAGGTTTGTCTCCAGTATGGACTGTCTGATGTTGAGTAAGTTGTGTGCTCTGGCAGAAGGCTTTTCCACATTCAGCACATTTATAAGGTTTCTCTCCATTATGACTTGTCTGATGTCTAATTAACTGTGTTCTCAGAGAGGTCTTGCCACAGTCATTACATTTATGGGGTTTCTGTCCATTAGAAATCCTCTGATGGCAAGTGAGTTGTGTATTTTGACCTAAAGTTTCTCTGCATTCATTATAATTAAAGAGTTCCTCCGCAGTATGAATTCTGTGATGGGAAATAAAGGGTGCACTGTGACTGATGGCTCTCTCACATTCATTAGGTTTCTCTCCAGTATGCTTCCTAGAATATTGAACAAGACCTCAATTATAATGGAAAGATTTCTCATATTATTTAAAAGCATGAAACACCTTTTAAGCAGATTCTATTATATCTGCTTAAGGTGAATAATAGCTGAACCTCTTTCTGTTTATATCATATTTATAGAGATTCTTATAGGAACTCTTGGTTGTAGAAAAAGGAATGACCCTAAACGGAAGTTTCTGTTATATTTATTACACTCATGGCTTCTCACTTTTTGGAGTTTTTCTACTTCAGTGGCTTCCCATTACCACTATCATGAAATACAAATTCCTGTTTGGCAATAAAACACTTCTCAATATGGCTCCCATTTGCTTTTCTAGCCTTATTCCCTTTCATTATTCCCTTCCAAACACTGTGTCATCCAGCTAAATGGGCTTTTTTAATGTTCCTTACACAACTCCATCTTCAATCTCTGCCTTTGCATAAGCTGTTCCCCATGCCCAGAAGGTATTCCCTCCTCACATCTGTCTCTGAAACTCCTTAGTTTCCTTCAAAATTCAGCTCAAGCTTTACCATCTACATGAAACATTTCCAGATTCCCATTTTACCCTCCACAGCTGCTAGTCTTACCTGCAAAAAAATTACCTTTTATATATACTTATATACACGTACATTGTGACAGAAAAGTAAGTTCCTTGATGGTAGGGACCATTTTTCTGGTATCCCTAGAACCTGGCACATAGTAAACATTTAATAAATGTTTGGTGATTGTTTCTTCTGAATGATTTTTACTTGCCTACAATGTTTCTCTTCATTACTCCGTTGCCTCTCTAACATGGCATCACATTCCCAAGCTTCTCCCAATTTGAAAACACGTGGATCATCCCTTCTGAATCTTCCCTGGGATGATTCTTCTATAGAAATAACCAGTTGTACAGCTGATTCCTTGGTTTCAGGTCTAGTCTTCCAATCTGAAAGAAATAAGAAATATTAATGTACATTGTTTCCTCTGCTAGAAAAAAAGAAACTACTCTACATTTAATTCTCACTTCTATACTTCATTAAGAAAAATTATTGCCAAACATTAAAGCTTAAAACAAATAAGAATACTTCCACCTCACACAGATGTAGTAAAATATAGTGTTTAAAAAGCTTTTCACTATTTCTCTCATTTGATCTTCACCACAACGCTTGGGCAGCTAGGTGGTAGCAAGAGTGCCAGGTCTGAAGTCAAAAAGACTCATCTTCCTGAGTTCAAATCTGGCCTCAGATACTTACAGTGTGTTTCTGTGCAAATCACTTAACCCTGTTTGCCTCAGTTCCTCATCTGTAAAATGAAACAGAGAAGGAAATGGCAAACTATTCCAGTATCTTTGCCAAGAAAACCCCAAATGGGATCATGAAAAGTTAAACACAAGGTGGGGCAGTTACTATTTTTTTTTTCAAAAACTCAGGCTTTGAATGATTTAGTAATCACATCACTAATGAGTGTCAAAGATAGAAATCAAATTGAAGACTACTGTCTCCAAGTCCATTTCTCTTTTCCATTTTGCCTCCCCACAAAAATGTCAGCACAGTAAAGAGAATGCTAGACTTGGAGTCATGGAGACTTGAGCACAAACCCAGTATCAGACATTTATTAGCTATGTGACCCTAGGTAAGTCACTTAACCACTGTCTGCCTCAGTTTCCTCATCTGTAAATAGGGATGAGAGTAACAGAACCTATCTTCCAGTATTCTAGTGAAGATAAAATGAAATAATGTTCATGAAATATTTTGCAAAGTTTAAAACACTACACAAATACTAGCCACTGTTATTATGAAAGCAACTATGCTGGACAGTTACTTTAAAGATCAATGACACAAGGAATGTCCCCATGTATACTAAAATATTGCTAGTAACACCTTTTTTGATAGTAAATAATTAGAAATGAAGCATGTACCTATCAACTGGGAAATGGTTGAGTCAATTATGGTACATGAATAGAATGGAATGATGTTATTGTATAGTAAATAATGACAGATATATGGAATTTAGAAAAACATGGGAAGACATATATAAAATGATGCAGAGTGAAGCAGAAGAAAAACATATGCATAATGACTATGATAATGAAAAGAACACTAAAAAGATGAATTCAGAGTAACTTGAATAATCAATCTTTGTCTTCAAAAAGAGATAAGAAATATACCCCAGTCCTCTGAGCTGAGAGATTGGGAAACAATGGGGATGAAGTATTAGATATAGTCACTGGGAGGGAGATGGACAGTCTGTATCTGGAAATTAGTAATTAAAAAGATGAAAAAGTATCAAAACTTATTTTTAAAAGAAATATACTTAAATATGTATTCTATATTTGTACTTCTGTATTGACTGTCAAAAGACATGCATATTATTGATATCTGGGCTATAAACATTTGGTCTTTCTTGTGTGTATGGACAGGCCAAATTCCTTTGAGTAATTAAAGATCTCTTCCAAGAGGTTCTGCAATGTTTCGGGGTTTGATATAATCAAAACAGTATCATTCTTAAATAGGACCTCCTATAGCAATATTTGGGGAAGATATGGATGAGAATCACATAGGATGGGCAGGAATCCATGGATTGTAATCTGCATTGTTGAAAGAGGCTAATGAATCAATAAGATTACAGATACATTTAAATACTAAGTATGTGTCATTCTAAATAGCAGAACTGGAAACAATGGGTGAAAATTCAAAGAGAAGCCACTTTCAGCTAAACACAAAAGTTTAACATTTCCACAATAAGAACCATCTAATATCAGATAGGCTGCCTCATACATATAATAATGACTAGGCTAGAAGAAATCTTAGGAGTTTCTACAGCCCAACACCTGATTTTTTTCTTTTAATATTTTATCACTCTTTCTTTACATCACTGTCATTTCCCACTGACTCCACTCCCAAAGAGCTCTCTCTTGTAACAAGTATCATCATGCTTCGTCATTAATCTTAATAAGTCATAATTAGTCACTGTATTAATCAATGTTCTGAAGTTTTTCAATTTTTTTTACATTATCATAGGTATCATATAAATTGTTCTCCTGGCTCTGCTAATTTCACTTTGTATTAGTTCATACACGTCTTCTCAAATTTCTCTGAATTCCTCATAGTCATCATTTCTCACGGCACAATAAATCAAAGCCCTCACCACGTCACATCAGCAGTACTGAAACAGAATACAAACTGATCTCCCTGCTTTCCTTTTCTTTCCATTTCCACTCCATTCCACAAATGGCCATCAGATTAATTATTCTGCAACATCAACAACTTCAAGTTATAATTCACAAGAGCACTTCAATTGGATTCTGAGAGACCTGGGTACAAAGCTTGCCTCTAACATTTACCAGCTATGTAAAACTGAGCAAGTTACTTAACCTCTCTTAGACTTTGTTTCCTAACCTATAAAAGGCAGATAGGACCTACAGTACTTACATGAGAGGGGTGTTATGTGGTTCAAATGAAATAAAGTACACAAAGCACTCTGCAAACCTAAAATTGTTATATAAATGTCATTTCTACCTAATTATTTCTACGTCACCGCCCTACTCAAAAACCTTCAATGGTTCCTTACTACCTCTGAAATAGAATGCAATCTCCTTGACCAAATATTTAAGGTGCTCAACAACCAGCCCAAACCCACCTTTCCAGGCTAATTTTATCCCCTTCATCAAGACGACTAGAGATGGCCCAGGATGCAGCGGGAGATGCTGGCCCTTTTAAGCTAAAGTCTTTCCAGGTTCTCACTTTAAGTGAGGCAACACCCATTCAGTGAATAGGCAAGAAGTGAGTCAAGAGATGGCCCCTTTAATCAAAAAAAAAAAAACTCAAAACAGGAGGGGAAGATGCTCAGGATTGCTTCCCAAAAGAGAAATAGTTACTATTTAGATTCCCTCTGAACCAGGGGGGCCCCAAAAAATAACCATTAAGTGGTGCTTGGGCAGTGACCTATTCTAATCCAAGAGATTCAGAATCAGTTTAAGGCTTGGTGTTTGAAAAAGAAATCTAGCCAGTAAACCTATCTGGCCACTGGATCCAGATGGCTCTTGAGGAGAAAGTGAGGCTGGTGACTTTGCATAGTCCTCCCTCACTCAAATCAAAGTCAACTGCAAGTTATGGGTCCTTTTTGAGAATGAAGGACAAACCACAACCGCACCCACAACACTCCACTTCATGTACATGTATGTGTATGTGTATATGTATATGTATATACACAACATATGTATATATGTGTATATATGTAAATACATATTTAGATATAAAAGCAACCAAATTAATACAAATTCACAGAACTCAACATTTCATTTTCCGGAGGATTCTATGAATGCTTACCAGTTCTTCACAAACCTGAAATGTACTTACTTATCACCTACAACTGGCAGAATTTTTTTCTTCTACCAAGGTTCAATCTGCGGTCATTTCTACTATAAAGCTTTCCATAATCCCTCCCCCTATTATTAAGACTTTCTCTCCTCAAATTCCTTTGCATTTACTTAACTGTGTATTTGTTTTTCTTCACCCACTCCCCAACAGAATAGGACAGATTGCTTTGGTTTCATATTTGTATATCCGAAAGTTTCTAGCACGGTGCCCCAAACTTAGGCGCTCAATTAATGAATGTTGAATTGCTCTACTGAGGCAAGAAAATGAGTTGATTATGAGAGAAGTTTTAAAACAAAAAAAAAAGACACGAGGATGAAGGTGAAGGAATTATTCCAATGTGAAACTCCCTATCTTGAATCTCAGGGGAGATTATGATGAATTTTCACAATACTTTTTGTCATAGTAAAGAACTGGGAAAAAAGTGGATAGCCATCAGTTGGAGGATGGATGAATAAATTATATATAAATTTAATAGAATTTTATTATACCAAAAGAAATGATAAATAGAAAGTATTCAAAGAACCAGAAAAAGATTCATATGGACTGATGCAGAGTAAAGTGAGAAGACCTAGGGGAACAATTTATACAATGATTACCATAAAGGAAAACTTTGAAAGACTTAACTCTAATCAAGTAATGACCAATCATGTCTTCAGAAGACTGATGATGAATGCTTCCCATCTCTTGACAGTGAGGTGATGGACCAGAAGTATTGAATGTGAAATACATTATCAGACACGGCCAATGTGTAGTTTTGTTTTGCTTATGTAGTTTTGTTATACTCTTTTGTTAAAAAGGAAAGCAGTAACAGTGAATGAGGGAAAAATAGAGAAAAAATTATCAATAAAACATTAGTAAAATACATAGATAAGAGGATAAGCAGATTTTGAGGAAAACACAGACAAGGACAGTTCTGTTACTATCATGTTAAATCAATAATGTACTTAGTTCACTTTCACGTACAATCCTCTTTTCAGTTCTCTAAATACTAAAAGTTTATGCTTAAATTCATAATAAAGAAAATTTAAAATAAAATCAGTAGCAAGTTTTGTCTCCATAGCACCACCACAACACCTTTTGTGTCTGTCCCTTCCTTTTATTCACTCACATTAACTACTACCCTAGATAGAGCCCTCATTATCTGGCACCTGGATCATCATAATCTAATTAGTCTCCCTAAATCTAGTGTCTCCTCTCTCCAAACCAACTTCCACACAGCTGCCAAACTGATATTCCTAAAACAGATTTGACCATGTCACTCCCTTACCCAAAAATCCTTACCACTAAGGATTTCTGTTGCTTCCAGGATAAAAAATAAAAATCCTGAGCCCGGTATTTAAAATCCTCAATGCTATGGGTCCTACCTACCTTTACAGTCTTAATTTATATTATTTCACTTTATGTATACCTTTCTAGTCAAATTAGCCTACTAGCTGTTCATTATTCACACTGTCCTCCCTCTTTTTCTTGGCAAAGCCCCTCATTCTGAAATGTCCAGCTAAGTGGCAAAGTGGATACAGTATTTAGCCAGGATTCAAGAAGACCTGAGTTAAAATCCAGCCTCAGGTACTTACTAGCTGTGTGATCCTGGACAAGTCATTTAATCTGTTTCCCTCAAGTTTGGTGAACTGCAAACTGAAGACAATAACAGCACTTACCTTGAAAGGTTATTATAAGGATCAAATGAGATAGCTGTAAAGTGCTTAGCACAGGGCCTGGCACATAGCAAGCACTATATAAATGCTTATTTCCTTCCTCCTCTTTCCCAAAGATTCTTAGAAGCCTGAGCTTCCTTCAAAGTACAGCTGAGATATCCTCTCCTACATTAAACTATTCCTGATCCCCATCACTCTCATCCCCATTAGTGCTCTGCAGAACTTGGAATTTCTTTGCAGTTATTTGAACATCCTTTGCATATATTCAGTGTGCCCCCAAGAGAAGATATGCTCCTGAACAGCAGGGATGTTTCTTTTTTGTCTTTGTCTACCTACAGTCTAAAAGCACGGTGCCCTGAACCAAGTAGGTGCTTAATAAATACATGGTGAACTGATTTGATACAGAAAAAAAGGAAATCCAGAACACACTAAGAGATAAAAAAAAAAAGAGTAGCAACATCATTCCCAAAAAAAACAAAAGAAAAAGATTCAAGAAGGTATGGAGGTAAATAGGACATTTTTATTTTGTTAAACATACACTTTTTAAAATGGATGGTTATAGGAAGATTGGTGGGAAAATGGTCACTAAGTATGGTAACTCCAGAGAAAAGTTAAAGTCGACTCAAGACATCTCTTCCTCTACAGCCAGAAGCAATGAATGTGGAGACATCACAAAAAAATGATTCGCTAAAGTGAAGATGAGACTTAATGAAGACAGCTCATGCCAGATAATTGAGACTTCCCTGTCCCTAAATGAACTGCTTGCTGCATGAAATAGCTCTCACCTTCTGAGTTTTTACTCACTCACCTGGACAGATCCTTCTTGGGACTTCTCCCTCTGACATCCATGGTGCATCCCCTTGTTCCAACTGGGAGATCACATCTGGTTTGGAAACTTCAAGTCCTGCTCATTGGAAATGGGAAAGTACTAGGGATAGAAAGCCCTTCTCACTTCAGGTAAAAGATGGCATGCTAGGAAGGTGGAAAGAATGGTACAAAGGATCACTGATTTATGTTACTGGGTAGTATGGCCAGGGAGATTGAGCAGGGAAGGAAGAGCATAAAAGCATGGATTTAGGCTCAGGAAAAGGTTAGTTCGTTTGACTGAATACCTCCCTAGAGTCTGGGAAACTTTTCTTCAAGTATCTCCACTAAAACTTTAAGGGAGAATCTGAAGGAACAGAGAGTGGGAAGATCCTCAGGTATAATACAAACTACCAATATCCAGTTATGAACAGAGAGAAGTAACCTCTTTCAGCTACAAACGACTTAAGCAATCTCTGATCTCTCTCAGCACACCAAATAACTTAATTATTAAAAGAACTTCATAGGATTTAGTAGTAAAGAAAGTAAAAAAATCACTTTGATAGGCACAATTTGCATCAAAGGGGACAGATGTCCATACCAAGGCATAGCAGGTTTTTATAGTTCTCCAACATCACATCCTTATACAGCTCTTTCTGGGAATGGTCCAGGTGTGCCCACTCTTCCAAGGTGAAATCCACAGCCACATCAGTGAATGTCACAGATTCCTGAAGCATCAAACATATTCCTCCTTATCTAAAGACCATTTTTTGAGGCAAGGCAGGAATTGTAAAAAGTGGGTCTAACAAGTACATGCTTCTGAGTGTTCCAAGTCAAAGGCTTACTGAGTGCCCATTGTGTAGCTTATTTTGTACTAAATCCAACAATAACAACAACTCATTATTTTATTGCAATTTTTAGATATTTCAAAGTACTTTCCTTACAAGTAGTTGTCCTCATATATCCCCACATCCACAATACTTTGCATATGGCAAGTAAATAATAAGTACTTGCTGACTGACTTATTTGATAAACGAGAAAAATGAATCATAAGAAGGCTAAGTGAAATGCTCATAGTCATCCAGCTAGTAAAGTACCAGGACTGGGATGAATCCAGGTTTTCTGACTCAGAACCAGTGCTCTTTCCATCTTATCAGTCTATCTCTTGTTCTATAGTTCTCACAAATCACTTCCTCAAGGAGTACAACTGAGGCATGCTGAAACATCCAAATCATATTTTTTATATCATCGACATACATGTAAGTAAAGGCACAATCATCCACTGTACTCCAAATATTAATTTCAAGTCATACAATATAATCATTCTCCATTAATAATCAAAATATTATTTCCAAAGAATAATACCTACCCTTTCAATTTCTTCCTAACTGTATAATTTATACCAATTCAAATCTGTTTATTATATCAACACTCAACATAGCTTTTTCTCCTTTACCCAAAAGACTTAAGTGTAGCACATGTGTATTATCAGTAACCATTCCCATAAATCTACACGCAATGCTTCCCTTAAATTTATCTATAAGTTTTAGCCAAGCACTCTATTTGCATCAATAATAATAATAATAATTAACATTTATATAGTGCCTATTAGGTGCCGGACGCTGTGCTAAAGGCTTTACGGATTATTACCTCATCTGATTCTTACAACACCCCTGAGAAACAGGTGTTACCATTATCCTCGTTTCACAGATAGGGAAACAGAGGTCAAGAGAGTATCTGAGGCCACATCTGAACTCAGGTCCGGCCCTCTGGACACTGCACACCTGTCCACCCCTAAAAACCCGTTTGGTAAAAAGAGAAAAGTTACTTACCTGTCCAGCCTGAGCCGGCCAGAACGCCGGGGCCATTCCCACCTTGTCAAAGCTCCCTCTTCCTGGGAAGGGCAGTCTTTGGAAGGCAGGGCCGGGGAGGAGAAGGGCGGCCTGCGCTACAGCTCGCCCACATTCCTGATCAGAGAAGACTCAGCAGCATCCCCGGAGAAGAGAGGTCTGGAGGCATCGCAGGAAGAAACGGGACGAGCAACTCACGGGGGCCGGAGGTCTCGTCCTCCCTCCTTGGGCACTGGTCACCACGGGGGAGGCTCAAGCCCCGGCGCGACGCAAGAAACTACGACTACCACCTTGGTGACCTCGGGCAAAACACTTAACTGCAAGAGGCCTCGGTTTCCTCATCTGTAAAATGAAGGACCTAGACTCTCGCACTCTGAAACCCCTTTCTGCCCTGGGCTTCGTCCCACAAGCACCTGCTAGGCCAGATGCCGAGGTGCAAGAATCTGGGTGCGTCACGGGGCGGGGCGGCCCGGACCGAGGCCCGAGGGCTGCTGGGACGGGAGTGGGCGTAGCTTGGAGTGGCTCCACCACTACCTCGCGACTTATCGGGTGGGAGGCCTGCCCTTTCTCAGCACTTCCGGCCCCCTGCCTCCCGAAATCTCCGCCCCTTACGTTCCGGGACATTTTCCGTGAGCAAAAAAAATTTCTTCAAAATCTTATGAGGCTTTTGGGAAGTGTAGTTTAGGGCATAAGGAGATTTCTGCGCATGCTCATGCGACCTTGGTTCGGTCGCGGACTAGTCTTCGTGTTACCGATTGACTGAATAGGCATGCGCGCAAAACTACTTTGTTTTCCGACCTACGTCCCAGTGGAAGAAGCCGCTTTCTTTGAGCTGAGGCGGAGCTCCTGAGGGCTTCTCATGGTTAGCGTTCTCAGGGCAGTCAAAAGTGGAGAGGGTGGCCAGAACTTGCCAGGGCGGGGACGGGGCGGGGGCGCAAGGACGGAAGATCTCTAGCGTCACTTCCGGTTCTTCCTGGTTCCTTGGGCGCGCGTCCTTCCTTTCATCACGTCCATGGCTTTCTCCAGTATTGTAGCAGTAGCCCCCAAGAGCCCAGACCTACACAGCTACCCAAATGCTTAATGTCAGGTAACTAGTCATTTATTAAGTCCCCGCTCTGCTCAAAGCAGCTTGGCCTGGTGAAGTGAGAGTTGTCCCCCAAATCTGGAAGGCCGCGTGACTTTGGACTTAATCACTTAGCCTCTCGGTGTCCTAGGCCAAGGGTGGGGAACCGGCGGCCGCTGCGGCCTTTTGACTGAGTCCAAGTTTTACAGAACAAATCCTTTTATGAAGGGGATTTGTTCTGTCAAGTTTGGATCCAGTCAAAGGGCCGCACGTGAGGACCTAGAGGGCCACATGTGGCCTCGGGGCTGCAGGTTCCCCACCCCTGTCCTAGGCAATTCTCTAATAGAAAGTTAGCAGTAACTAGGGAATGGTAGACCTAGGCAACCCTCTTTACTCTACCCGTCAGCCTACTCAAACACCCACTGAACCAATCATTCTGTCTGTAGGGCTTTCCTTTTGCGCCACAGAGAGAAGTCTCCCTAAACCAGAAGAGCACCGTCTACAGGGTGCCACATTGCCAGGTTTGCCGCTCACCCGCAACATTAACCACAATGGGACCTTCTAATTGCTTAATTGCTTTTTTAGTAGTCAGGAAGAGAACCAGTAGAGAGTGTTGTCCTGAAAACTTAGAGAATGGAGAGTATCAGGGAAGGCTGGGTGATCAGCAGTATGGAAGGCTGCAGAGAGGCCAAGGAAAATGAGGATTGAGAAGAGGCCATTGGATTTGGTAATTAATTGATCATTGGTAACTTTGGAGAGAGACTAACAAGTAGAACAGATTAGGTCCACAACATACAGAAACAAATACAGTACCCTAGTATTTAATAAACCAACATACCCAGCCACAGAGAAAAAAACTCTTTATTTGACATAAACTGCTAGAAAAACTGAATAGCAGTCTGACAGAAATTAGGTTTAGACAAACAATCCACACCATATATTAAGATGACCTTCAAATGGATATATGGCCTAGATATAAAATGTCACATAAATTAGAGAAATAAAGAAGAAATTACCTTTCAGAGCTAAGGATGGGGGAAAAGAGTTTGTGACCAAACAAAGGATAAAGAGGTTCATTGAAGATAAAATGGACAATTTCAATTATATAACATTTTCTAAAATTGTCAACATTTTAAAAGTTGAATTTTGAAAAAGTTTTTGCACAACCAAATCTTTCTTGTTATTGGGGGGGGTAGAGTTGGAAGGGGAAAAGTGCTTAATAGTTGAATTAAAAAGAAAAATTAAAAAAATATACATGGAACTTTCTTTTTAGAAAAACAAGAAAGTTCCTAATAATTTTATGACAGCATAATGCAAGCTTGAGCACAATAAATATCAATTGCTTCTTATTAACATCTATGGAACAGTGGTGTTGCCAACACAAGAATCATAAAAGTACACTGTCCTTGCATTATTAAGCAATTAGAAGAAGGTCTCATGGTTAATGTTGGGGGTGAGTGGCAGATCTGGCCATGTGGCACCCTGCAGACGGTGCTCTTCCAGTTTAGGGAGAGTTGTCTCAGTGGAGCAAAGGGAAAGCCCCTACTGATACAATGATTGGTTCAGTGGGTGTTTGAGTAGGCTACGATGTCTCTGGATCTTACCTACCTACCCATCTGGACCATTCCTCCTTTGCTGGATCCCCTTCCAGATCACACCCCCTTGATGGGGTTCAGGTAGAGTTTTGGCGGGACATCTCTAAAGAATTACAAAGGCTCAGGTTGACTCCAAGCCAGTTGGAAAGATTTATTATCATTTTGAGGTTTCATGGTCTGGCGAATGGCTAAGTCCCTTAGAGGAATTATCAACTTCAGTAAGGCAAGACATAAATTTTACAGAGAATATGATGCTGGCTACAAGTCAAAATTTACATGCAATATAGGAATATGATTAATATTAAAAAGGCAGGAGGAGTTTGTTAAGGGATTAGGTAATGGAGGAGGGGTCGTAGCCTCAGTGGAACTGCACAGGTGCTATTGTAGGGTGAGCCCCTTCTACGGTTTGGTGGTCAAGCATCCTGCTCTACATCCCGATAGTGGTGTCTTCTGATTGGCTAGCTATTGTGGTCCTTTCTGGTCAAGATGGATAGTTAGGTATTGTGGTTGAATACAGGAACACACCTGTTTCTGTGGGAATGGGTCTGGGGACAATGGTTGGGATCCCATCACATGGACATGCTTGCTGCTTCTGTGGGAACTAAGAGTTCAGGGACACACCTGTTCTTCTAGTGAGCAGTGAGGCATAAGTTAGGACATTAGCAGACAAGGCATAGGTAGGTACAGTGGGGCATATAATGAAGTTAGAATATTGGGGCTAGGGGCAGCTCTATTAGGACTCCATCACTCCAACCATAGGTGTCTCTTGGGGTAAAGTCCTGAGTCTTCCTTTCTTCTCTCTCTATACTACTTCATTTAGTGATCTCATCAGCTCATGGATTTAATTACCATCTTTGTGCTGATGGTTCTGAAGTCTGCCTATCCTGCCCCACTCTCTCTGTTGTCCTCCAGTCTCAAATTTCCAATTGCGTTTCAGACATCTTGAATTGAATATCCAGTAAACATCCTAAACTCAGTCTGTCCAAAATAGAATTCAACCTGCCCTTCAGACTCACAACCTAGGAATTATCCTGAATTCCTCACTATTTCTCACTCCCTGTGTCCAATCTTTTGCCAAGGACTGTCAATTTCATCTTTTCAGCATTTCTCGTTGTAACAACAATGTTGCTAGCAGCTGTTTTGGGAGTGACAGACTGAGAACAAGAGCACACAGAAGGCTGCTAGCACAAGTTCTTTGATCTGCTTTTCTAAGGAAAGCAACTTTAAGGGGTTAACAAACTCAGTTTAACATATCATTCACTTAGTTCAGGGGGAAAAGATCAGCCTCCTGAACTTCAGGGCAAATACAAACAGAAATTAAAAGCATACAATATAAACAGAGCAAATAACACAAACCAGGCTATCCATAGCAATACATAGTTACCAGAGAAGCACCAACATCTGTCTGGGTTATCAAAGCCAGAGGGGTTGGGGGGGAGGGGTTCAACGGCTTGCCCAGAGTCTTGTCAAACTTTCAATGAGTGTACCCCCAAAAGTGAAACACCAATCTTCCAACACATATACTCTGCTCAGGACCCTGGGGGCTGGGGCCAACTTAGCACTTAGGCTGTGGGAAAATTCCTCAACCACCAGTGCAACACCATATGCAAATCAACGACTCCTGGTTGTCTTAGTGCTGAGAAACACCTGCCCCATTCAAACAAAGGCCAGACTCATCAAAGACACTTGACAGCCCTAGCATCCTAAAAGAGAAGAACAGCAAAAAATCTTGCCCTGATTACCATTACACTCATAAATGCCCCTCTTCTCTCCTCTGACACTGCCATCACTCTGGTACAAGTCCTTATTACCTCGTGCTTGGATTACTACAGTAGCCTGCTGGTGGGTCTCCCTGCAAAATCAGTCCATCCTCTGTTCAGCTACTAAAGTGATGTCTCATAATATCACATGCACACACACACCACCCAGTAAACTCCAGTGGTTTCCTGTTGTATCCAATATCAAATGCACAATGCTCTATTTGGCTTTAAAAGTCCTTCATAACTAGCCTCCTCCTTCCTTTTCAGTTTTCTTACACTTCCTGCCAGATACTCTTTGATCCAGTGACACTGGCCTCCTTGCTGTTCCATAAACAAGACACTTCATCTCTCACTTCCAGGCATATACTCTGACTGTCCTCAATGCCTACAATACTTCTCTCCTCTGCTCTGACTACTGACCTCCCTAGCTTCTTTTAAATTCCAGCTAAAATCCTACCTTCTATAGGAAGTCTTCCCCAACCCTTCTTAATTCCAGTGCCTTCCCTCTGTCAGTTATTCACTATTAAACCTGTATGTAAGGAGAGGATTCTGGGAAGATGGCAGAGTAGGGCAGAAAATTCCAGGCTCTCAAGATTTTCCCTCACCAAAGAGTTAAAGCCACATCTTAGAGCAAAGTGCGGGTGGAAACAAGAATAGGGGCACAACCAGGATCTTCCTGGGACAATTTGAGAAGATCCAAAGTTTGGTCACTTCCAGCAATTAACACCTCCAGGCTAGGTTCCGTTTTAACCACAAGTGGCAAGCCCTGGGGTTAGTTGATTTGAGAGGCTGCCTGGGCCCCAGCCACAGGAACTTTTCACCCTGGGATAGTGAGGAGAGTTGGGCGTTTGGGCCCAGGAAGATTGAGGGAACCTCTGCTGATGATTAACGCCAGACCCAGGTGTGCTGCAAAGAGCGGTAGGGGCAAGAAGGAACCAGCACGCACCCTGTCAGTGCAGAAGCAGTGGGGCAGAAAGCCCCTGGCTGTAGGCACTTACAGGATGTTGGAGGTTTCGCTTTGATTCCAGGCTAGAGGGAAGAGCTGAAGATCTGGGGCAAGAGGCACCATTTCCCATACCCCAGGGCTAGAGGTGTTTACAGAAATCAAGCTATTACCACAAAAATACACAGGCAAAGGAGAGAGAATCCAACCATAGAAACCTATTATAGGAATAGAGATGACCGGGATACTTCTTCAGAGGAGGATATTGAAGTAAGGAAACCCCTAAAGAGTAACGTCAAATGGTCACTTGCCCGAAAAGAATTTATAGAAGATCTTAAAAAAGACTAAAAATCAAATGACAGAGATGGAGGAAAAACTAAAAAAAATAAAAATAATCCAAGAAAAACAAGAAGGTTATGAAAGGAAAATCAACCCATTAGAAAAGGAGATCAAGAATCTCAATGAGGAAAATATCTTGAAAATTAGAATTGGTCAAAGTGAAGCCAGTGAAATGATAAGAGATCAAGAAATAGTTAAACAAAACATGAACAATGAAAAAATAGAAGAGAAAGTGAAACATTTTCTAAGGAAAACAACAGATTTGGAGAATAGATCAAGAAGAGAAAATATAAAAATAATCAGACTAACAAAGTTATGATCAATAAAAGAATATTGATACAATAATACAAGAAATAATTAAAGAAAATTATCCTGAAGCATTAGAATAAGGCAGGGAAGTAGAAATAGAAAAAAAATCCATCCAACACCACATAAAAGAGCCTATGAGGAAAACTCATGGGAATATCATAGTCAAATTCCAAAACCCCCAGATCAAGGATCAAATAATAAAAGCATCAAGATTAAAACAATTTAAATATGATGGTGTCACAATTAGAATTACACAAGACCTAGCAGCAGAGACGTTAAAGGACCACAGGTCTTGAAACACAATATGTCGAAGGGTAAAAGACCTGGGGCTCCAGCTGAAGATATCATACCCCACAAGTTTAAGTATTATCTTGAATGAAAAGAAAAATGGACATTTGATAAACTCTCAGACTTTCAAGACTTTGTTAAAAAAAAAATCCTGATGGAAATCCTTAATAGAAAATTCAACATGCAAGAACCAAGACAAACATAAAGTACATACCAAAGACTGACTATAAGGGATTCATAAGGACAGACTGTTTACCTTTACCTGAGATTGTAATTAATAATTGGCCAGCTCATAAGAAAGAGGGTGGGGTAAACCTGACTATGATATGAATTTAGAAACAGCTAAAAAGAGTATTTTATACAGAAGAGGTGCAAGAGGAAGAAAGGATACAGGAATTAGGTGGGGGAGGAGGGCTGGTAGTTCTGGTAACCTGGGTGCAAGAGGAAAAAATATATATATAGAAGAGTATAAGTCTAAATTTAGAAGAAATAAAATGGTAGGGGTATAGTGAGGGGGGAGAGGACAAGGGAGGACAAGGGGAGAATGAGGGAATAGGTAAAAGGGGAGTGTAGAAGGGTGTTTAGATTTATGGGAATGGGAGGATAGGGGAGGGATTCTTGGAGGGGGGTAAGCAAGTAGTAGGAGAGCAAGGTGGTCTGTAGAAGTAAAGTAGAGGAATCAGGAGGGATAGGAAACGAGACGTACACAAATATAAAAACAAAGATCAGGAGTAGAGTATATTGGGAAAATATATATGTGTGTGTATGTATGTATATATCTGTAGCTATAGAGAAAACTTTGCTGTAGCCTTAGGTGGTGAGGGGGTGGGAGGGGAAGAACAAAGTAAAAAAGTACACATCAGAGAACAAAAGAAAACTCATGAGGAAGCAAAGAAAAGATGTACAATTCTCAAAACAACATGTATTATTTATCATATAGGCTTTCTTGAAATGAAAATCTGTTGTTACCTGTTTTGAATCCTCTTGTGCTCTCGTGTGCACACGACATGCTTTTTTTGTATTTAAGTTTCAATATTTAAGTTTATGATATGTTTTGTTTCTTTTCCTGATTCTGTATTTGTGTTCTGGCCCTTGAGTCTAAAATAAAATTAAATCTTAAAAAAAAAACCCTGTCTATAACTTGTTTGCTGTTTCCCCCATTAGACTGTAAGTTCCTTGTGAGAGCTTCATTTTATAATCCTTGCTTAGCACAGTACCTGGCACATAGTAGGCACTTAATGAGTGTTTGTTACTTGCTAGGTCCCCTTCCCACTTTTTTTCCTTTGAAATTTCAGACCTTTTGTCCCTCTAGATGAGGAAGAACTAATACTTTTTTTTCTAGTTCAATAAAGTAATGTGTTGGCAGTTTAATTGATATGACACTTGTGATAATGAAAAACCTCAGACAAAGTTTATGGGTAATTGATAATCAATTTATTAATTAGGTTAGCTAATAATAAATTGATGGTCAGTTGTTTTTCTTGGTGACCAAAGGAGACATTGAATATCTTAAATTATTTTTCTGAAAGGAAATGCCCCGGACAGGAAAAATCAACCCTGACTGATGTACATTTAAATGAGGAGGTAGGCTAAAAGTCTTCAGCCTTCCTGCTGAGAATATTGCTTGGTGTAGCTGCTTCTAGGAGTCTGGACACCCAGAACACTCAGGTTGGTTTTCTCCTTTATGAGCTAGGTCACTCTAAACTTGAGTGGAGGGGTACAAGGACATTGGCTTATTTCAAGAGCAAGAATTCACCTAGATTAGATTCTGTTTACACTCTAAACAGAAATAAGGTCTCCTAGTTGGGCAGGATCCTGCCCAAGATAGAGTACCATGTACCCCGAGTATTAGGGCAATCTCGTCTATCAATCATGCCTTTCAGAGACTGTCTGACTTACCTACTTGGGCTGGTCCCTGAACAAGGAAATAAAGGGGAAAAGCCTTAATTCCAATTTGATAATTGGTTGTTAATATAATATCAAAATAATAAGTTTTCTTACACTGAATAAATTAATGTAGGAACTAATGTTATTTTTATTATGTCAGATCAGTCTACCCATGGATATGGGTATATAAGAGAGATGTTAAGAAAGTAGAAACAACAGGACTTGATATCTAATTGGATGTGAGCACAGAGAGTGAGAAGTGGAGGATAACAACTAAATCATAAGCCTGAGTGGTGGTGGGATGCAGATACACCCTCAAAATAAAAGGGAAGAGAAGAGGGTTAGAGTGGGGGAGGAGATCATGAGTTCAGTTTTGGATCTGTTAAATTTAAGATATCTACAGCACATGCAGTTTGAGATTATGTCTAATGGGTAGCTGGAGATGGGAAAGTGGAGTTGGAGAGAGTCTAAGGCTGGGCAAGTAGAAGAGTCATCTGCATAGAGATGATCAGTGAAACCTTGAGAGCCTATAAGATCACCAATTGAAATAGTATAGAGGGAGAAGAGATCACAGGACAGAGTCCTGGAATACACTTAGCAAGTGTGAGCTGAATGAGGATCCAGCTGAGGATCCAGCGTAAGAAACAGAGAAGAAAAGTCAGTTAAGAGAGCCATAGAAGAGCAATGTCACAAAAACCCAAAGAAGAAACTATCAAGAAGAGAGTGAGAATATCAAAGGCTTCAAAGAGGAGAGTGATGAGGATTGAGAAAAGGCCATTAATCTGACAGAGATCATTAGTAATTCTGGAGAGAGCAATGTGAGTAGAATGATGACATCAAAATTAGACTGGGAAGAGTTAGGAAGAGTAATAGGGAAGGAAGTGAAGGCACTTGTAAATGGCCTTCTCAAGAAGTTTAACTGAAAAAGGGAGGTAGGACAATAGCCAACCCAGAAGGACAGATCAAGTTAGGGTTTTTTGAGGATAGAGTTGACATAGGAATCTTTGTAGGCAGTAGGGAAGCAGCCAGGAAAAGGTTAAAGATTAATGGGACAGTAAAAATAATTGGGGGGAGGGGGAGAATGGTGTCTTCTGGAAAATGCAGGATAGAAGGAGATCACTTATGTATGTAGAGGGGTTATATTTCAATTTCACCAGAAACCCAAATGTGCTACCACTAAGATCTTGAATTTTGAAATTTTTCTCTGATCATAACCTCTTGTCCTTCCATTCCTCTCTCTGGCTTATTCCTAAATGTATTTTTAGTGACTACAGGGAAGTAGTCCTGGGACTGGTGGAAATGCAGGCTAGGAATCCAGGATTCCTGGTTCCGGTGAAGATGAGAGGTTGGGGAAAATAGCAAGAGCCAGGGCAGATAGATCCGCCTGAAATGAAAAAGGAAGGTGAAGGAAGGATGGATGATTTGAGCTGGCAGCAGCTAGCCTCTCACTGCCAAGGTTCCACACCCTCTGTCTCATCAGTTTCTTGCACCGTTTCCAATATAGGTTCCAGGCTTTCTGGGAAATGAAGTCTGGTGGGCAGAGGAGTTTTCAGTGCATGCATAAAGAGAGGGCTGCACAAAGAATGGGGTTGATGAGTCTGCTTCTTTTCTGGTTCTCCAGGGCCTTAGACCTTATGGCCAGTGAGCTTCTTTATTCTCTCATCCTATCCACCCCCTCAGCTCCATAGACTCACTTCCATTCCTCCCAGTCCCTGCTTTTGAACCAGGTGGGGACTCCTGTACCCAGGGGTGCATTGTTGGGATGTCACCAGTTCTTGAGCCTCAGGAAAGACTGATGGCCAGTCTTGTGGCCCTGGGGGCAGGAGTTCAGGGTCCCTTTTAAAGGTCAGTTTTTGCTCCTAGTCTGATCTGAGGGTACAGGTTTGAGTATCTCTGCCTTTAGGAAAGAAGGATGCAGTTGATTGAGATATTCAGTATCTTTTGTTCCTTTTATTCTCTAGAGATGGTGCTGACACCCCAAGCAGCAGAGTCTGCCCACCTCTCTCTCCTGACATTCTGATTCCTACCCCTTTGGGTAATGGGGATAGAGAGATTTCTGCCCCTTTGTTCTGACAAGTACAAAGGAAAGACAGCTAGTCCTGGCCAAGGTTCAGTTTTCCACTCCAGCTCTGCCTTCTGAAGACAGTAATGAGAAATAACTGTGAGGAGGAAGAGAAGGGGGAGGGAATGGCCCCTCCTCTGCTGGCATCTTGGGCCTACCAGGTAAGTTGGAATTTCCTCTCCTGAAATGGTTCTGTGGTCCACAGAAGAAATTCAGACACTGCAGGGAAGGGCCTTATCCAGGGTCCTACAAGTAAGTAGCAGAACCAGGAGTCAGAATCTAGTGCTGGTTTCACTAGGTCACTGCCTGCTGAACTGATACATTCCATAGAGAACTCCTCTACTTGCTCAGTATCCCGTTCTTCTCCATCCAAATTTCATTTATCAGTTTGTCAAATCATCTACATTCCCAAAATGTTCAGAGCTGGGGGCTATGAAGAATACCAAAAAAGTATAGTGATTTTTCATTTTATTTGTTTTTATTCTGAACTTAACAAACACCAAATAAAATGACTATTTCCCTGTGGTAGAATAGGATTCTACATAGTGAAATGATTTAAGATTTTTAAGTGCTTTCTGCCTTAATACCTGCAAATACCATGAGTAGTATAATCCCCATTTAACAGAAGGAAATGGATTCACAGAGAGAAAGTGATTTGTTTAAGGTCACATGAGTTGGAGTCAGAATTTGGAACACTCCAAAAGTCCACTTGCATTTTACCAGTATCAGGACAAACATTATGGAGAAGGAACCTTTTGTAGACTTTTCTGGTAGTGTCTGATTTTTTTTCCTAGATATAAATATTTTCTCCTCCAGCTGATTTAGGGGTTCAACTGGGGGCAACAAGACTTAAAGAAGAAATAATATTTGTTCCCAAGAAGCTTACATTCATCTTTGGGGAAATAATATGTACACAGACAAGCTACAGACAAAGGGAGATGGTAAGCACATTATATTTGGGGGTTCAAAACAGATTTTATGCAGTAGGTAGCTTTTGACTTTCTGATCTTCCCAGTCTTCACCTTTTACTTGCTTTTCTCCCTTATAAACCATGGTGCATTTGGGAGTTAAGAGATAAGTGAGGATGATACAGACTTCATAACAACCTGGAAAAACCTACACGACATAATGCTGAGTGAGCGGAGCAGAGTCAGGAGAACATTATACACAACCACAGATATATGGATTCCGTGAGGACCAACCCTGACAGACTTGGCTCTTCTCAGCAACACAAGGTGCAAGGGCAACTCCAAAGGACTCACGATGGCGAATGCTATCTACATCCAGAGAAAGAACTATGAAGTTTGAATGCAGATTGAGGCATACTTCATGCTTGCCTTTTTTTCTTCTCTTTTGTTTTTGTTTTTGGGTTGGTTTTGTTTTTGTTTTTTTTTTTTGTTCTGTTTCTTCTTTCTCATGATTCATTCCATTGGTCATAATTCTTCTCCACAACTTGACTACTGTATAAATTAATTCAATGCAAAGTTATTATACGTGGTAGTTATATGAGATTCCATGCCATCCTGGGGAGGGAGGGGGGAGGGAGGGGAGAAAATCTGGAACTCAAAATTATGTAGAACCGTGTGTTGTAAACTAAAAATAAAAAAAAATTAAAAAAAGAGAAAAGTGAGTTGCACTCCCTGGGAGAGAGTGTGAAAGGTTGATCTATAGAGTCAGAGGCAGGTGGAAAGTGCTGAACTTAAAGCCAGTAGACTTCGGTTTTAGACCCAACTCTGATATTTAATTAGCTTGTGACTGAGGGGGTGTTACTTATTTATAAAATAGGGATAATAAATATTTTTACTGCCTCCTCATGCTTTGAGAAAATTGTTTTGTAATTCAAAAAATGCAATGTAAGTATGTCATTTTTCTAGGTTTTTATATTTTTTCACTCTTCAAAATCCAGGATAAAATGAAGCACATAATAGGTACTCAATAAATATTTGATTTGTGATACTCAGAAGCCCAAACTCTATGAGAAACACCTCTTTAGTTCTTACTAACTTCATCTCTCCCTCCAGAGATGATCCCTAGATAAGCAGGAATGTATATGGTGTTTCAGGAATCAGTGACATTTAGTGACGTGGCTGTAGATTTCACCCAGGAGGAGTGGGATCACCTGGATTTATCCCAGAAGAAGTTGTACAAGGATGTGATGCTGGAGAACTATAGGAATTTGGTCTGCCTGGGTAAGGACTGCTCCCCTTCATGACTCAAAATCTTCCCATCTGTAGTTTCCTTTGTTAGTAAACACTATGAGGTGTTTATGCAGTCGTTGTTTGGCTACGAAGACTGAGATTGGAAATTCTTTTCAGTCCAGTAACAGGATCCCTGCTACCCATACCCAGATCTTTGCTTTACATGACTCGGCATGCTTTTGTTGCACCTAAGGTTATATATTCCCCATTTTTCATTTCCTTAGGTCAAAGACTGTCTTGAAGTTTCATTCTAAATACTTCAGTACAAAAAAGTTCCCATGCCTTTGGCAGAGTAGATCAAAACAATGTATTTTCAATGTGAGTCCAAATCCACTTCAAGACATACCCCCATACTTTCCACGAACACAATACATTCCTGCTTGAGGTCCTTTGTTATCACCCTTTAAGACTGGTGCTCCTTCTTTCCTTTTCCAATGAGCAGGACTTACAGCTTCCAAGCCAGATCTGATCTGCCAGTTGGAACAAGGTAAAGTACCTTGGATCCACAAGGAAGAAATCCCAAAAGTCACCTGCCCAGGTGAGTGATTTGAAAGGGGGATATGTGTTTGAAATGAGTGAGTGCTCTTCAAAGCTACCCAGGCCTGAAGAGCTGAGCCTAACTGATATGAGATAGTTTACAAAATCTTATTTATACCTCAATAAAACACTCTTCTGAACTCTCCATTTAGTCAGTCAATCGACATTTATTAAGTACCTGCTATGCACCAGACACCGTGCTAAACACTGGGGATGGGAAGACAGGCAAAAGATAGTCCCTGCCCCTAAGGAACTTACTGTCTAATGGGAGAAATGATACACAAGAAAGCTGAAGAGGTAGGAGGAGTGAGAGGTGCGGTAGTCCAGAGAAATGCTCATTAGAAAATGAAGAAATGACAGTCCTGGAGGTCCTCCTAAAGTGGAGGTTCTTGGAGGAGCTCTCCACCCTCCAGTGTGAGGGAAGGAGGGACCCCAGGTGTAGAGGCCTCAGAGGAGGTATGAGTTCCAAGGCTTAAATGATCCTGGATGAAAAGGGTCCTGGGGCATGATGAGGAAGAGAAGTCCAGACTACTTTCTTTAGAATTACCTTATCCATAAGAACTATTCTCTTGCTTTTAATCTCCATTGCTATAGGGCTTTCAAAAAGATTATACCAGTTACTAAGTTCAAATCTTTTTACCCAGAGAGCCTACATCTGAGATTATTTCCTCAAGGAAGTTAATTACAGCAATAAAAGACATATACGTATAAATATAGTTGTGGCAGTATTTTTTGTAATGACAAAAAGCCAGACGCATAGTGACCCATATTTGGGGAAATGGCAAAAGAATGTTATTGCACTAAAAGAAATAATAATAAATAGGAATAATTTAAAGACACATTAGAAGAGCTGTATGAAGTGGTACACAGTGAAGAAAATAGCCCCAAAGGAGTATTCACAATTGCTACAATACAAGTAAAGGCAATAAAATTCGGGTCAAATAGAATAGACAACATTGCTAACATATTGTCAGAGTTTTAACATCCTTATTTTCTGTTAAGAAAGTACAAATATGGAAAATAGTATGAACCTGAATGTGCTGTTGGACTGTTTTGATTAACACTTCATGAAATGTACTTTGTGGGTATGTTGTTTGGGAGGTTTCTTATCTAATTTTTTAAAATTTTAAATCTTATTTTTATTGATAGCTTCTGTTCTTATATCACACTCATTTCTGAACATATCCATGCTCCCTCAGTGAGCCATCCCTTGTAAACAGATTAAAAAAGAAAGAGGGAAACTTGCAGTTGAGCAAAACTAACTGGTGAATCAAATTGTGTCTGATACTATATGTAATATTCCATGACCCTACTCTCCATGTCTGCAAAGAGCATAGGTCAGGCATTTTTTTTTCAGTTCTAGGGATAAGTTTGGTTATTATAATTATATAACTTTTAGGGATTTTTTGTCATTCCTTCATTTACATTGTTGTAGTCGTTGTATATATTGTTTTCTTGATTATGCTAGATGTGGGCCTGGGGAAGGGGAGAAGAGATCAATAAATAACTCATATATTTGACATCAACAGAAATGAAGAGAAGATTGAGAAGAGGAATCCTTTGATTATAGCTGTAAAATAGTAAGCAAATGAGGCCAGGGAAATAGGGAAGAGTAGACAGTCTTAAAGCAATGTAACTAGGAAATGTAGGAAAAGGTTAAAAAAAAAACTTTTAAAAGTCTTTAGAGGTAGAACTGTTCTATAAGCCAGGTTTAATGATGTGTTTGTGTCTCAGTACTTGTAAAACCCAAGATCTGAACTTTTTCTAGAGTTGTAAGTGTGTGTCTAGTAAACGTATAAGGCTGGGATTGGACTAATAAGCAAAGGGAGGTAAAGTTTACATTTTACTTACAGGCCCATATTTGACATGTAGTTATCCATTACAGTGGCCCTACTGCTGGATATTTGTCAATGTAATCAAAGTAAACAGTGGGCAAATCCTGTCTAGCTTTCCATAACCAATTTAGTAATCTCCCTATATCATTCTCTTCCTAGTAATTACTTAAATGTTTAAATTTCAGTGAATTTACTCCATGCATGGAGTGCTGAAATAAGAATGAAAATCAAAATTACTAGACTTAGGTTTGAGTCTTTTGATACTTATTTGTGAGAATGTGAACAAGTCATTTCAGCTCTCTTGGCTTCAGTTTCCTCATCTATAAAATGAACGGGTTAAACTAGTTGATCTCTACTTCTCTTCCAGGTCTAACATTCTTGTGATTTTGTGAGGGAAGCTTCCTGATTCTGTACAGTTCTAAAAGTTAAGAGTACAGGTTCCCAATCTGTGGGCTATGGACCCAGAGGACTCTGTGGGTTTCTTATAAGGGATCCAAAAATCTACAATAGGCATTGTAATCAACTAATGGATCCTAATTATAAAACTATTATCATGTGAGGTTCTTTGAATTTTTTGACATTAATTAGTTGGTCATAACATTCAAAAGGGTCATAGCACACAACTTACTTGACACCAGAGTGAAAATATGCATCTTTTAGATTGAATTGTAAGTAGTCTCCCATTAGCGTTTGTTTGTTACTTCTAGTTAAGAGTTAGAGTTAAATTTAGAGTTAGGGAGATATTGTATCTTGTCACTTCATAGAAAAGAAAAATGGTATAGTGGGAAGACTGATGGTTTGGGAGTCAGCAGACCTAAATTCAAATCTTTGCTCTGCCTGTATTACCTTAGGCATGTAACCTTTCTGGGCCTCAGTTTCCTCATCTGTAAAATGAAGGGTTCAGACTAGATTTTAAGATTACTTCTGGCTCTAAATATATGTTCTTATGACCTTTGTTAGATCCCACATTTTGACACAAATTGCTTTGACCTGAAATCTCATAATCTAGCAAATATACTACTTCACAAGATTATTGTGAAAACCAAATGATAGCAAAATGTGAATGCTTTGTATATATACATACATATATATGTGTGTATATGATTGTATAGCTGTATTATAGCATCATCATTCCTTCAATTAATGTTTAACAACCTTTTTTCTAGATAGAGACAAAAGACATGACTAATTATACAGCAGTTTCTTTTCTCATAGCAAAGGGAAAGCATGGTTGAGGGAAGGGCCAGTAATTTATGGTTTTATTTCTTTCAGGTTGGGAAACTAGGCCTAAAACCAAGAAGTCTACCAAAAAACTGGACATTTCCATAGAAAAATCATCTCAAGGAAGATCCACAAAGGATAGTCCCCATATTTCCAATTTGGAAGAAGTTTGGAAATATAATGCCACTTTAGAGAAGCATAAGAAACATTCTAGGCAAGTTAAAATCACCCCAAGAAAAACTGGTATACCAGAAGCTTCAGATTCAGTCCTTTGTTTACTGTTGATGGCCCTATGGGAAAATAACTACTGAAATATTATATTCTTTTACATACATGTTTATGTGTACATACATATGTTTTACATATTTGTATATATATGTGCATGTACGTATACATATGTACATATGCCTACATATATGTGTGTATGCACGTGATTACTTCAGATGGCATTCAGACCTAAGGAAATGAAATAGAATTGACTCAAAGAATAATTTATTGTAAGAATAATAAATATTTCAATTATTATTCAGATAGATTCCCCCTCTTTGCATACCATATTAGCATACAACCTTTTGAATGTAATGAATGTGGCAAAACCTAAAATGACATGTCATCTCTCTTGCTTACCATTACAGAATTTGTACTGGAGAGAAGCTTTACAAATGTAATCAACGTGAGAAGGCCTTTCATCATAACACTCACCTTACTCGACACCAAAGAATTCATACTGGAGAGAAACTTTATGAATGTAATGAATGTGGGAAGGCATTTAGTCGTAACACAAACCTTACACAACATCAGAGAATTCATACTGGAGAAAAACCTTATGGGTGTAATGATTGTGGAAAGACATTTATATTGAGGTCAAAACTTACTCGACATCAAATGATGCATACTGAAGAGAAACCTTATAAATGTAATCAATGTGATAGAGCTTATATTGAGAAATGTTCTCTTACTTACCATAAGCGAATTCATACTGGAGAGAAACCTTATAAATGTAATGAATGTGGGAAGGCATTTGTCCTGAGGACAAGACTTACTCAACATCAAATGCTACATACTAGAGAGAAACCCTATAAATGTAATCAATGTGATAAAACTTTTAATAGGAACTCTTCTCTTGCTTACCATAAGAAAATTCATACTGGAGAAAAACCTTATGAATGTAATGAATGTGGGAAGGCATTTGTCCTAAGGACAAGACTTATTCAACATCAAGTGCTGCATACTAGAGAGAAACCCTATAAATGTAATCAATGTGATAAAGCTTTTAATAGGAACTCTTCTCTTGTTTGCCATAAGAGAATTCATACTGGAGAGAAGCTTTATAAATGTAATGCATGTGGGAAGGCTTTTCACGAGAACACACGCCTTATTCAACACCAGAGTATTCATACTGGAGAGAAACCTTATAGGTGTAGTGAATGTGGCAGAACCTTCCGCCTGAATACTTACCTTATTCAACATCAAAGAATTCATACCGGAGAGAAACCCTACCAATGTAGCATGTGTGAGAAAGCCTTCTTTCGGAGGTCATCACTTATTTGTCATCACACATTTCATACTAAAGAGTAGCCCTATAAATGTAATGACTGTGGCAGAGTTTTCACTGATGAATAATCCCTGCCCTATCATTACAAAAGTCATATAAGAGAGAAACCATATGAATGTAGTTGAGTGTGGAAATACTTTTTGTCATCACTTGCAACTTGTCAAGCATAAGAAAATTCAGTGGAAAAAAAACTATGAATATAAGGTTTTCAGCAAAAACATTAATCATACTGAAAATTAGAGAATTCATACTGAATCAAGTCTATGCATGAAGCCTCTCACTGTCTAATTTAGCGCATTGAATGTTTCAAAGCCTTCTCATCTCCTTAAGCTATCTCACAGGTTCTACCATGTTGGAAAGGCTTCAGGTGTGGCCTACCTGCTGACTGAGTAGATCAGAGAACCAATTTAAATGACAGAAATGATTAGGTTGATACTAAGGCATCTGAATAACTATAATAAGCTGTAAGTGGGGAAGATCTTACTGTTTTGATCTGAATTTGTAGTCACTCCATGGCCCAAGCAAGAGTTAAATTAGTGCTTGAAATTGTCATGTGTATAATATTTGGTTCTTTCAGAATATGAGTATAATTAGAAAAATGTAAAGAAGCTTATGAAACAAAGGCATAAATCTATTAAGTTGTGAGGTTAAAGTCAGGAACCTCTTTTGTTTCTTTTAAGGAATAGGACTTTAGTACAGTCAGTTATCTTAGTGGAAAGTAACTTGTGAGCTATCTTGTGTTACTTTAACATGAATCTGACTTTGCTTGTGTTTGTTATTTAATCTGGGATTAGAAGTGAGTACAGTATGTTCTGAAATGCATGTAAACTATTTAAGTGTCACTTTAAAAATGTTCCCATTTTGGAAAGGGTTTCTAAAAAACAGTAGTCTGTTTTTATGTCCATTTGAACAGGGTTAATAATGGAATGTTTTATTATAGGCAACTTTTCATGTAAGCTGTTCTCTGTATGTAATTTGGTATTATTATATTTACACACCCAATCCCTAGTCTTTTGTTGTTTGTTACTAAGCGTCCTAAAGCAGATTCATTAGTGTAATGTTGAACCTAGAGATGAAAAAAGAATTTACTTACCATGAGTACTGGTAGCTATGTATTCACATATAGGAATAGATCCTTAAAATATCTCCTCGTCCTAAAAGGAAAATTAGCAGGAGTGGAAAGTTTTAAGGAAGCAACAATATGAGATGATTTGTATGTCAAATAAATGATTCTAGCAGGATACATAGGCCTTGAGCATGTTCTAATAACAAGCTCTGAAAAGGTTCCAAGTATGATCTTCAAGGAGTGATATTAAACCAATGATCCATGATGCCAGCAACCCTATGGAGTTGACATCCATGAAACGCAGGTAGAATTCTCATGGGAAAGGTTGGGAGAGAATCACTTTTGGCATGGCCTAAAGTGGGATTACTCTGACTCGTTTTCTCCAGAATGACATTTTCTCTTGAATGGAAAATATCCCACCTGGATGACTAAGTCTGGCTCAATGTAATTGGCTATCTGTACAACTCATTCCTGGGATTGACATCAAGATAGGGGAACATTTTCCCTTGTTGTATAGCTATGTCTCCCTTCTTTTATGGCAAATTTCTATAATCATATTAGGTGATGAGTATAAACTCAACTAAGTAGATCTTTTAGGTTAATGCTGGACTGCACCTGAGTTGTTATAGTAAGTTGCAGGTATAAGATTTGAGTTATTTGGTTTAGAATTTTAGTCCTTTCTATATTCTCAACTAAATAGGTAAGTAGGTATTTAGTCTTATTATCTGTGTGACTATACACACAGATACACACACACACACATGTATATGTGTGAGATAAGGTCCTTTAATTGTTTTTAAATTAGTGTGATCTTTATTTAATATTTTTTTAGTTTTCAACATTGATTTCCACAAGATTTTGAGTTACAAATTTTCTCCCCATTTCTACCCTTCTCATACCCCGATGGCATATATTCTGATTGCCCCTTTCCCCAGTCTGCCCTCCCTTCTGTCAGCCCACTCTCCCGCCTTTATCCCCTTTCCTCTTACTTTCTTCTAGGGCAAGATAGATTTCTATACCCCACTGCTTGTAAATCTTATTTCGAAGTTACATGTAAAAAACAACTTTTTTAAGCATTTGTTTTTAGAACTTTGAGTTCCAAATCTTCTCTCTCCCTTTTTTCCCCCCTGGTTGAGAAGGCAAGCAATTCAATATAGGCCACACAGGTATCATGCAAAATACTTCCGTAACAGTCATGTTGTGAAAGACTTAACTATATTTCCCTCCGTCCTATCCTGTCCCTCTTTATTCAAATTTATCCCCTGGACCCTAGCCCTTTTCAAAAGCGTTTGCTTTTGATTACCTCCTCCCCCAATCTGCCCTCCCTTCTATCATCCCCCTGCTCTTATCCCCTTCCCCCCTACTTTCCTGTAGGGTAAGATGCCCAATTGAGTGTGTGTTATTCCCTCCTGAAGTCAAATCTGATGAAAGCAAGATTCACTCATTCCCTTTCACCTGCCCCTTCTTCCTTTCTAATAGAATTGCTTTTTCTTGCCACTTTTATGTGAGATAATTTACCCCATTCAATCTCACCCTTTCTCCTCCCAATATATTTCTCTCTCACCCCTTAATTGTAATTTATTATTAGATATCATCCCTTCATATTCAACTCACCCTGTACCCTCTGTGTGTGTGTGTGTGTGTATGTGTGTGTATATACACATATATATGTATGTATGTATGTATATATGTGTGTGTGTGTGTGTGTGTGTGTGTGTATATATATATATATATACATATTCACTTCAACTACCCTAATACTTGGAAAGGTTTCATGAGTTACAAATGTCATCTTTCCATGTAGGAATGTAAACAAAACACTTCAACTTTAGTATGTCCTTCATGACTTCTCCTTCCCGTTTACCTTTACATGCTTCTCTTGATTCTTGTACTAGAAAGTCAAATTTTCTATTCAGCTCTGGTCTTCGAGAATGCTTGAAAGTCCTCTATTTTATTGAAAATCCATATTTTGTCCTGGAGTATTATACTCAGTTTTTTTTAATATTATTATTTTTTATTTTTTTTAATTTATTTAACATACTTAGTTTTCAGCATTGATTTTCACAAGAGTTTGAATTACAAATTTTCTCCCCATTTCTACCCTCCCGCCCGCACTCCAAGATGACCTATATTCTGGTTGTCCTGTTCCCCGTTCAGCCCTCCCTTCTGTCACCCCACTCCCCTCCCATCCCCTTTTCCCTTCCTTTCTTGTAGGGCAAGATAAATTTCTATGCCCCATTGCCTGTGTATCTTATTTTCTAGTTGCAAGCAAAAACTTTTTTTTTGTTTTTGAACATCTGTTTTTAAAACTTTGAGTTCCAAATTCTCTCCCCTCTTCCCTTCCCACCCACCCTCCATAAGAAGTCAAGCAATTCAACGTAGGCCACATGTGTATCATTATGTATAACCCTTCCACAATACTCATGTTGTGAAAGACTAACTATATTTTGCTCCTTCCCAACCCATCCCCCTTTATTGAATTTTCTCCCTTGACCCTGTCCCCTTTCCAAAGTGTTTGTTTTTGATTACCTCCACCCCCATCTGCCCTCCCCTCCATCATCCCCCCCTTTTTTTTATCTTCTTCCCTCTTCTTTCCTGTGGGGTAAGATACCCAATTGAGTATGTATGGTATTCTCTCCTCAGGCCAAATCTGATGAGAGCAAGATTCACTCATTCCCCCCTCACCTGCCCTCTCCCCTCCTCCCACAGAACTGCTTCCTCTTGCCACCTTTATGTGAGATAATCCACCCCATTCTATCTCTCCCTATCCCCTCTCTCAATATATTCCTCTCTCATCCCTTAATTTGATTTTATTTCTTTTAGATATCTTCCCTTCATCTTCAACTCACCCTGTGTCCGCTCTCTCTCTCTCTCTCTCTCTGTCTCTCTTTACATATATATATATAGATATATATATAGATATATATAATACACATACATACATGTACATGCACATTCACATATATATATATATATGCATGTTCCTTTCAGCTACTATGGTATTGAGGTCTCACGAATCATACACATCATCTTTCTATGTAGGAATGTAAACAAAACAGTTCACCTTTAGTAGGTCCCTTGCAATTTCTGTTTCTTGATTACCTTTTCATGCTTCTCTTGATTCTTGTGTTTGAAAGTCAAATTTTCTATTCAGCTCTGGTCATTTCACTAGGAAAGCTTGAAAGTCCTCTATTTTATTGAAAATCCATATTTTGCCTTGGAGCATGATACTCAGTTTTGCTGGGTAGGTGATTCTAGGTTTTAGTCCTAGCTCCATTGACCCTCCGGAATATTGTATTCCAGGCCCTTCGATCTCTTAATGTAGAAGCTGCCAGATTTTGGGTTATTCTGATTGGGTTTCCACAGTACTCAAATTGTTTCTTTCTGGATGATGGCAATATTTTCTCCTTGATCTGGGAGCTCTGGAATTTGGTGAAAATATTCCTAGATTTCTTTTTGGGATCTATTTGAGGAGGCGATCGATGGATTCTTTCAATTTCTATTTTGCCCTGTGGCTCTAGAATATCAAGGTAGCTCTCCTTGATAATTTCTTGAAAGATGATATCTAGGTTCTTTTTTTGATCATGGCTTTCAGGTAGTCCAATAATTTTTAAATCATCTCTCCTGGATCTTTTTTCCAGGTCAGTGGTTTTTCCAGTGAGATATTTCACATTGTCTTCCATTTTTCCATTCCTTTGGTTCTGTTCTATAGTATCTTGATTTCTCATAAAGTCACTAGCTTCCACTTGCTCCAATCTAGTTTTTAAGGTAGTATTTTCTTCAGTGGTCTTTTGGACCTCCTTTTCCATTTGGCTAATTCTGCCTTTCAAGGCATTCTTCTCCTCATGGGCTTTTTGGAGCTCTTTTGCCATTTGAGTTAGTCTATTTTTTAAGGTGTTATTTTCTTCAGTGTATTTTTCAGTATTTTTTGGGTCTCCTTTAGCAAGTCATTGACTTGTTTTTCATGGTTTTCTCACATCCTTCTCATTTCTCTTCCCAATTTTTCCTCTACTTCTCTAACTTGCTTTTCCAAATCCTTTTTGAGCTCTTCCATGGCCTGGGACCAGTTCATATTTTTCTTGGAGGCTTTTGGTGTAGGCTCTTGCACTTTGTTGACTTCTTTAGGCTGTATGTTTTGGTCTTCTTTGTCACCAAAGAAAGAATGCAAAGTCTGAGACTGAATCTGGGTGCGTTTTCACTGCCTGGCCATATTCCCAACCAACTAACTTGACCCTTGAGTTTTTCAGTGGGGTATGACTGCTTGTAGACTAGAGAGTTCTATGTTCCACATTTGGGGGGGAGGTGCCAGCTCTGTCACACCAGCACTCCTCCTTCCCCAAGAATCCCCAACCCGGACTGGGCTTAGATCTTCAGCAGGCTGTGCACTCCTGCTCTGATCTGCCACTTAATTCCTCCCACAGGGTGGGCCTGGGGCCGGAAGCAACAGCAGCTGTACCTGCCCCACCTCCACTACCCTGGAAACTCCTTCCACTCCCACAGCTTTTCCCACTAACCTTCTGCACAGTCTTTGGTGTTTGTGGGTTGAGAAATCTGGTAACTGCTGCAGCTCACTGATTCAGGGCGCTAGGGCATGCTCCACCCAGCTCCTGGTCTGGTTGGTCCGAGCTGCTCAGGCTGGTCTCTGCTCTGTTCCCAGCTCCCAGCTCCCAGCTCCCAGCTCCGTGTGGGATAGACCTCACCCAGAGACCATCCAGGCTGTCCTGGGCTGAAGCCCTGCTTCCCTCTGCTGTTTTGTGGGTTCTGCAGTTATAGAATTGGTTTGGAGCCATTTTTTATAGGTTTTTGGAGGGACTCGATGGGGAGCTCATGCTAGTCCCTGTTTTCCAGCCGCCATCTTGGCTCTGCCCCAGGAACGGGGTATCATATTACCTATACTCAGTTTTGCTAGGTAGGTGATTCTTAGTTTTAGTCCTACCTCCTTTGACCTCCAGAATATCATATTCCAAGCCCTCAATCTCCTAATGTAGAAGCTGCTAGATATTGTGTTATGCTGATTGTGTTATCCTGATTGTGTTTCCATAATACTCACATTGTTTCTTTCTGGCTGCTTGCAGTATTTTCTCCTTGACCTGGGAACTCTGGAATTTAGATATAATATTCCTAGAAGTTTTCCTTTTGGGATCTTTTTCAAGAGGCAATGAGTGGATTCTTTCAATTTCTATTTTACCCTCTGGTTCTAGAATATCAAAGCAGTTTTACTTGGTAATTTCTTGAAAGATGATGTCTAGGCTCTTTTTGATCATGGCTTTCAGGTAGTCCAATAATTTTTAAGTTATCTCTCCTGGATCTATTCTCCAGATCAGTGGTTTTACCAATGAGATATTTCACATTGTCTTCCATTTTTTCATTCTTTTGGTTCTGTTTTATAATTTCTTGATTTCTCATAAAGTCAGTAGCTTCCACTTGCTCCAATCTAATTTTTAAGTTAATATTTTCTCCAGTGGTCTTTTGGACCTCCTTTTCCATTTGGCTAATTCTGCCTGTGAAGGCATTCTTCTCCTCATTGGCTTTTTGGAGTTCTTTTGCCATTTGGCTTAGTCTATTTTTAAGGTGTTATTTTCTTCAGTATTTTAGGGGTCTCCTTTAGCAAGTCATTGACTTCTTTTTCATGATTTTCTTGCATCACTCTCATTTCTCTTCTCAATTTTTCCGTTACTTCTCTTACTTGCCTTTCCAAATCCTTTTTGAAATCTTCCATGGCCTGAGACCAATTCCTGTTTTTCTTGGAGGCTTTTGATGTAGGCTCTTTGACTTTGTTGACTTCCTCTGGTGTATGTTTTGATCTTCTTTGCCACCAAAAAAAGATTCAGTAGTCTGAGTCTTTTGCTGCTTGCTCATGTTCCCAGCCAACTACTCGACCCTTCAGGTTTTTCCTCAGGGTATGACTGCCTTCAGAATGGTGAGTGCTTTATCCCAAGCTTCAGGGGTGTTGTGTTGCTGTTTTCGGGCTACTACTACACAGCAAGCTCTGCCCAGCAGTGCTCCTCCTCCCACAAAAACTGACAACCAGGACCACGACCGAGATCCAAACAGGGCAAAGCAAGAGAACCCTGCCTCTGGGCCAGCAAAGTGTTCCCTGCACTCCTGCTCTGATCTGCCACTTATTCCTCCCACTAGGTGGGCCTGGGGCCAGAAGCAACTTCAGCTGGAGCTCTGGAAGCAGCCACAGGAGCTTCCTGCTGCTGCCGCTGTGCTGTACCACCTCTGCTGTCCCTGCAGCTAGGGCCAACTGCATACTCCTCTCACCCTGATCTAGCAGTTTTCTCACTGACCTGCTAAGTCGTCTTTGGTGTTTATGGGTTGAGAAGTCTGGTAGCTGCCACAGCTCAGTGATTCAGGACCCTAAGGCCTGCTCCACCTGATCTCCTCAGCGCCTGGTCTGTCCTGGTGCAGCCAACGCTGGCTGTGCTCCACTCCCAGCGCAGTGCGATAGACCCTTCCCAGTGACCATCCAGGCCATCTTGGGCTGGAGACCTGCTTCCCTCTGCTATTTCATGTGTTCTGTAGCTCTAGAATTTGTTCAGAGCCATTTTTACAGGTGTTTGGAGGGATTTGGGGGAGAGCTTAAGCCAGTCCCTGTTTGCCAGCCACCATCTTGGCTCCTCCCCCCAGTCCTTTAATTTCTTGCAATTGTATGGGGATAATTAGGCAAATGATAGAAAGACTTGTGAAACCAGGTATAATTCTGTTATTTAGTGAGGTTAATATTGTAACTGCCTCAGTTCTGTGTTAATGAAAAGAATAGCAGCATAGTTAGTTATCTCAAAAGAAAAATGGCTTATGGTGCAGCTTGTAAAATGCCTTAAAGACAGATCCACTTTTACTAGGGTTACTAGGTTTATTAGGCTAGAAGCTGAAAATATTTTATTATAAACTAATTTAATGAGTACTGTTCTTAATTTGTATATTTATATATTCCATTCCAACATCTTCTGTTACAATTGTAATTATTATGGCAACTTTTGAGAGAATTCATTGGAGTCCATTTTCTTATAAAAGATGTCATGTTCTTGATTCTCATTCTCTTAATGAGAGAATGAATAACGCCAAGTATAAAAATTGGGTTATATATCCATGTGACAATTGGCTAACCTAAAAATGTAAATTCTCCAGTCTAAAAAGTTACATAAGGTTTGAGCTAACTTTCACTATTTGTATCAGTAAGGCAAGATTTATGATATTGATGGTGACCATGAGTATGCCTGTATAGTTCAGAATTGCAAAGTATAAGAGACTCTCTGTATGGAAGGCAGAAGAAGTAAAATATTTATTCAGATGCCAGAGGATCAGTAACCCCAATTCAACATAGCAATATTTGTATCCCAAGACCAGTTAGTCCACCTCAATGTAACAGCAAGAACATTAAAACACAATATCACAGCAGGGAGCCAAGCCATCCTGTTACCTTCCCTTCTGCTACGGTCTTCCCATAAACAGCTACTCATGAATCCTAACTGTCTGCTTGCCTGTGTCCTCTCAAAGTTCTGAAAGCCTTTGCAATTTTCAGAGCCTTTCCAGTTTTTTCTCTGTCTCTCCATCTCTTCCAGTTCTCCATCTCTCCTGCAGTTCTCTTTTTTGTCCTCTTCTCCTCGAAGCTCTCTAGTCTCCACAATTCTCTAGTTTAAGCTTAATGGCTATCCACAGGATACATATACCTTGTTTGGGGCCCTGAGGCTTAGCACCTACTTAGCAAAGGGTGTGGACCTGCCTACAAACAAGCCTTGCCTAATCAAGCTTCCCTTAACTAGCTCCACCTGAGGCCTGTCAAATGGATGTGAAAGATCTTTGATCACATTAGCAGCATTGGTGCTACACTATTTGATTTGGATATTGGCAAAGTAAATTTAAAATTGTGTTAAGACCCATTTTGTAGGAGATTTTTTTTGGCAGAGAAGAGGATTTCTACAAGTGACTTGAACCAGAGAAGCCAGTCAGCTGGAAATAGCTCTGAGACCAGAGGGCTGCATCAGATGGTGTCCTGAGAACCAGAGAGCTGTATGAGATAAGACTTCTGAGCCTTAAATGGACAATTTTAATTTTTTTACTATTGGCTTTTCCCCTATTCACCTTTTATCTGCAAGGTTTGCTTTCTAGAAGGGATTGCCCACTTTGATCTTGTCAGTATGCCAGTCAATCTCTCTCCCTTTTTCCCCCTTCACATTGTTTCGAATCATAAGCCCCATAGTTAAAAACCCTTGATGAAATGTTTGTCATATCATTTTTAATTCCACAAATATTTCCAAAATAGAATCAGAAAGCACTGGTCATGCCAAACAACAAACATCATCAGAAAAAAAATTAAATTGACTATCTTTTAACAAATAGAAAATTACAGTCAAAATTACTTCAGCCTAACAATCTGACAGTGATGCCAATATTGGCAAATAGATATTTGCCTTATCACTTTTTTCCTTTAAAGGTAATAAAAATAAAAGTGATAAAAAGTATTTAATAATAATCACAAAATATTTTAAGAATTTGATACCTGATTGACATAGGACAAACCTTTTCTTTTCCTTCCATTATCTTAATTGGAGTTTCTTATTCTGAGTTCTATTATTCCAAGAGAGAGGTAGCATGGGTTTGTTGATATAGCTAGCTTTGGAGTCAGGAAAACCTGCGTTTAAGCCCTGCACTTGCCCAGTACAATATAAGCACCTTTAGGATAGGAGCTATTTAGCTTTTGTCTTTGTTTCCTTAGTATACAGTGTCTACTGGGCATTTAAAAAAACATT